>NW_026534330.1:6303115-6903115 GCF_026225885.1 Hylaeus anthracinus | reverse complement strand
CGAAGGAGCCGTTAATCGAGGTGCCGCCCATTACAGGAAAAACCAATCGAACGCGGATCTCTCAGAGAGAGATTTCGCTCCAAATCGAATAGGAAGCATCACATGCACCGACGGGTCCAGATTTCGTGGACTGCTAGCCGACACTGAGAACCTCCGGTGATCTTTTCTAGAGAAAAGTCTCGGAAAAGTACTATTTACTCGTACGAGCCTCGTGACATTTGAAATTTCTCGGAAACTTCTCTGAAACATACATCGTGAGGTTTCCGACTGGCCCCTGGGACTTGAGTCATTGGTCACGTTTACCAGTGATGCTTCTAGAAGGAAACAAGTCGAGCAGGATTTAAAATTACTTTTGCAACTCCAATAGACTCTCTGGTAAATTTCTGGAGTATACGTTATTGGTAAATAGTAAGTTCTTCGACTGGGCCCTAGGATTACAGGCATCGGTCAGTACTCTACTGATGTTTCCAGAAGAAAACAAGTCGCGCAGGAATTAAATTTACTTTTACGAGACTTAGAATTCAAACTCTTTATTTAATTTCCTGGAATTCGAGTCATTGGTAAATTGTAAGATTTCCTTAAAAAGGAAACAAGTCAAGCAAGATTTGAAATTACTTTCGCGAGCCTAAGGAGTACAATTCAAACTCTTTGGGTTTTCTGGAGTTCATCATCCATCAGACTCCTGGGACTAGACATTGGACAGCTACTCCAGTGATACTTCCAGAAGGAAACAAGTCGATGAATTAAAATTAATTTTGTAAGTCAAAGGATTATAATTCAAGCGGGTAAATTGTAAGTTCTCCATCTGGCCCTTAGAACTAGAGACATTGGTCCCTAAGTGATGTTTCCAGAAGAACCCAAGTCGAAGAATTAAATATACTCCTGCAACTCCATTTCGAGTAAATTCCTGAAACATACGTCATCGACAAATTGTAAGATTCCATCAGACTACCCACTACTCACAGGCCTCAGTGATGTTTCCAGGAAGACCGACCTCGACAAGTTAAATTTCCTTCTGCAACCGCGAAAAAACGATAACAATTGTAACTCCTAGCGTAATTTCGTGGAATACAAATCATCGTTAAATTGTAAGGTCCCCAGCTGGCCCCTAGGCAAGCAGCTCCAGCAGCCCATGCCTTGATTCGGCCCTGAAATCGTTGAAGGGACGTCAATTCGAAGATGTCGCGGCGTGCAGTTGAGGGACGAAGCGCCTAAGGGGTCAAGAGACAAGGGAAAGGGTCGCTCGAAGGTTGAAGGGACAGGGTGCGTTTCTCGAGGATCATCGAAAAGTCGCGAACATGACGATCGCCAGCAATATAGTGGTCGAGTGGTTGCGCTCGCTCCACCTTGGCCAGTACTCCGAGTCTTTCATCGATAATGGCTACGACGACCTTGAGATCTGCAAACAGATCGGCGATCCCGATCTGGACGCGATAGGGGTGTTCAACCAGACCCATCGCGCGCGATTGCTCCAATCGGTGAAGACCCTCCGAGAGGAGGGAGCTGCGAGCGTTTACTTTACGCTGGAGGAGAGCAACGACTGCCTGTGCGACAACGTCAGCTCCAAGTCCTCGAGGACATCCTCCGAGAGACCACCCAGTGATAAAGAGGTGCAGAGGGCCTCGCCGACCGCCAGCTCCTCCAGTGGTGGTCAGGAATTAACCAAGTTCGCGGACGAATACGAGGAGGGGAAGGCGGAGCTCGTCAGAATCCCGAGGATGCAGTTGAGGATGCTGCTGCAGGAGAGGCTGAGACACGACGGCATCAGGCTGGCCTGTCAACCCTACACAACACCGGTAAACCCCGTTTGCCTTGTCCTTTGTTTATTCGTAATTTCACTCGCTTCCTCTCCGTATCCTTGGCTGGGTACGTTTAAGAGGAATAGGTCATTTATCTTCCTAAGTAAGACGCCGTGGTAAAAAATTTATAAGGAGAAGATTGCGCACGGAAGGGCCCCCGCAAGATGAACGACGCGAAATTTGCGGACGTTTATTATCCTTCGAGATATCTACCATATTTTGTTCCTCGGAATGGAGTAACAGTGGTTGGATGTATAGTTACTCAACGACAGTCCAGATTAGAATGCGCAGGAATTCTTTTGAAGATGATATTTTGCATATAGTTTTGTTGAGAACTCTAGGACACTGCAATTGATTTTTTGGTCTTTGAGTTTAAAACTATAATAAAGTAAGTAGGATTGAAAATAGTTGATTGTGGTAGATAGAATTCAACCTTTCGAAAAATTGAATTTATTTAAACTACTTGTGAAAGGATCACATTACTCACAAATACAGTTTAGAATTGTAAAGAAAATAAAGTTAAATATTTTAAGAATTGATGTTTCGTGGCACATTTCTTACATTTAAGCAAGATTATGACCAAAGTCAACGAATTTAATAACACGTATTACGATCAATTATTTTAAATCGTACTTAATTTATTAATCTTTGAATGCGAACACCTTTAGCAGGGTAAATTTAAGGATACTGCACTTTAATTTCAAAATATAGGACAATTTAAAGAATTCAAGAAAAAGTCAAGACTAGTTAGAGCATCACATATACGTGTATCAATTGAATGCACTTCGATCTAGGATGTGAAGAAAGTACACAACTACTAGGAATTAATTAGAGAAGTATATTTAATTAAATTACGAATCGAATTGTCAGACCTTGGAATAACTGTCCGAGTTATAGGTCCTTGATAACTGAAGATAATGCAGAAAACTTGTAAGCCTCGAGAGACACGCCCCGAGAGCACAGGTGTAATCCTGTGATTCATTATTTCGTTACATTAACCACCACTCGAGATAAGACAAATAGCGCTGCGAAATCGCATATTTTGCGTGTATCTTATCAAATCCTATGACATAATTAGTGGGGATTTTATTAAGAGACTACGTTTCCGGCCAAGAAAAAAATATATTCCCCAAGGTATTTGTCTTATTCCATCAGATAAAAAGCATACTAGTGTGATAAAAGAATCCAATAAGTTCGTGAAAAAAGCATCAAATTTCAGAAACATTTTTTTAGCATAAAATATTCGTTTCTTAATTGACATATACATGGAACTGTACTTAAAATGTTACAGGATGTGAACAACTAACATACTGAGAACTTCTTTTGTGCGCATTTGGAAACGTTTATTTATTTATTTTTTTTCAATTATTATTTTCTTTTCCTTCAAGAACAGTATGTAATAATACAAACATTTCGTAAAATGGATAACGATATAGTTCTTTCCCAAAAATCTGTTCAAAATATGGAATGTATGTCGTTCATGCAAGACGTCGATATCGAGAAAAATAATATTGAAAATTTTAGGTATGCCAAACGTAACCTTCTCCAAGTGCTCACGTGCTTCCAGAATTTTTGATATTGGAATTTCGATACCCCTGGCAGCTTTGCACTATGCATACATAGAGGGCATAGAGGCCCGCTAAAATTGTTCTTTATAAAGTTTATTCACTCACGTAGCTTTGTAGAATTAACCCTTAATTCACCTTACGCGGCGTCCTTACGAAAGCGGAAGGGTGCATGGACGTTCTCTTTTCTAACCTTTTATAATTTCCATCTAAAGTAGTGTCATTTAAGGAATATATTTAATTATCTTTTAATTTCTAATTTACCATCGAAGATTGGTATTTTCTTTAACATAAACGAAAGCAAACAACAATTCTACTATATTATCTGTACATTGCAATATCTGAAATAATCCAGTAGGATTTTTAAAAGTAAAGGTTAACCGTTTCTATGAAATTAACCAAATGGTAATAGATAAATGAACTCGATTGAAACGAAATAAGACATAATTACACCGCACATTATAGAATTATAAACTACACGCCAACTAATTATATATTAGGAAATGTAAAATTCCTACGTATCGTTAATTCGGCATTGTGATCAATGTAATGTACAGGAAAAGTGCTGACGCCAAAATAATAGGGCGAATTTGCATTTCATGGCGCGGCAGAAGGGGGCGTTCTCCGAGTTAATTACAAGCGCGAAAAAGTGCGAAAGGACCCATAGTTTATTGTTCGATGTTCCCTACGAAATCGTAATTGTGTACGCAGAGCGAAACAAATTGCTAAGCGAACGTATAATTATGATTTAGTTTAATTTTAACCATCCTTGCTCATTACTGTCGTAATACTTTATGAACGGAGTTAAAGTCCATTAATATTTTATCCATTATACTTTTAAATTAAAAATAATAAAACTAGTAATGTCCCATAGATGACATACATCTCCAAAGGGTTAGAGATAATTATATTTATGTAATACTACTCACAAGCCTACTTAGTTACATGTAAATCAAAATATTTACAAAAATATTCACTTAGATTCAAGGCTGAAAGATTTAACCTCTTGAGACACATCGACACAAATGTATACGTTTGCTTTTATATCAAAGTTATCATTACTTATCCCATGATAAAGTAAGCCAGCACTTTTGTATGCTAAAATCGATTTACAGATAAAGATTTGCTTTGGTTTGTGTGTATTCGTTTAGAGCAAAGAAATTCATTTAAAATTCAATCCTCGAGAGGTTCAGTGAATCGCTAATTATAATCCCGTTATTGTCGCCTATTCGCTGCCATGTAGCCACACATGATCGCGACGAATGTAAAGCCTGGTCGGTTCATCGAGTTCGAAACAACCTGCGAAGTTCGGTGTCGTCGTTAATGATTCGCGCAACGCCGCGACGACGGCGTCTTCCCCCGTATCCGCGTTGCGTTAATTAGCGAGCGGGTCGAGCTGAATGCAGATGGATAGATAGACGCCTTATATTGGGAGGCCTCTGGGTGGTTTTATCCCGGGGGTGGTATAAGTCTCGCCGTTATTTACATTCGTGCCGCGACATTACGGCCCCCGACGTTTACGTCGTGGCTCTTATTTCACCGGTTTATAGTCACGGTGCTTAACTTATTGGCGAAGGTGGCGCTTATACAAATCGCGACTGGCGTCGAATTTGAATGATAAAAGGCCACCTCTTGCGGAGACAGTAAATTACGCGGGAATTGCGATTGGACCTGGATCCGGGGAAATTTACGGGTACGTGTGATACATTTTACACCGCGGACTCTCTCCGGCCCATTAGTTTCTAAATTTTAATTCGAGCGGGACGCGACAAATTATCCTTTAATCGAATTAGGTTGTAGGAAAGAGATTTCCTTAAAATACTGTAATGATATTATTTATTTGATTCGGTAATTGTTGGAATTATACGTAGGTTAATGTAACGATATGATGCATTGGTGTGAGTTAAAAAGAAACATGTGTATATAGGCATGTGTGAGACTAGGGTATTTACTTTGGAGCTGATATCGATTAAATGGGAAAGATAAAAGAATATTTAGCTGAAATTTAGCATGCTTTTCCCATCATATATATCCTGCAATCCACGTAAGTTTCAGAGCAATATTTATCAATTTCTGATATTCGAGAACCAGAAAACCGTGCATCATTTTTCAAATGTCTAATTACCTAACTTCTAACCAAAACGTTTAATACGACTGAACTATTAAGCACACCGGTTATACGCAAGATTAATGTCGAACTTATTGAAGCTCGTTCGAAGAATTTGAACATTTTACGCGGGTAGGGTTTTACGATCCGTAGCTATAAAAAACAGTATTTACCGTCGGGCTATTAATGAAATTACCAACTCGTATAACTCACTTCTGATGGTGGGGCTGATCGATAAACCAGTTGGCCAATGTGCAAATTACAGCGCGAAAAAGTCTAGGAATTAGCGGGTTAAGGGCGATTATCTCCAGATTCGCGTTATCGCGGGATTGTTTTATAAGTAACAGGGGTACGAAAGAAGATAAAGAGAAAAAAATGGTTCATAAGCTAAATAGGATTTCAAAGAGTTGACCGTGATTAATGCCCAGTCATATTTCCTGTAGAATTATCGTGCACAGTTATAGTTCACTTTATCTTATGTTTATTGTTAATGAGTGGACTTTCGTGCCATGAAACAAGTAAGATCCAATAAAAATAAACTTCAGTGGTAGATTGGTTGAAGTTTTTCATTCACAACTGCCACTGAATATTAACTAAACAAAAATTTATTCAACTGAAAATTCATAAGTAAGTTGTAGACACTCCTCTTCCCTGCAACTTGTGTCTCATTTATTTTTTAAATCATGTTTCTCGAATAAAATTGAATTAACTCCTATACCTAATAAACCCACATAATCATTTAACGATATCGACTCGCAAAAGGAAGATTACGCTATCCAGTACTCCATTTCAAATTTAATAACGACGATCATCGCGAATGCGTATTTTCCACCGTATTAAGAAACCTAGCGTGCGCCTGCCTCTTCCGTGCGCACGCATACTTGCACGCAACTGATCGCGGCTCAAGAAAAAGGTAATAAAAATGGCCCTTCTCTCTCAGAGCACGGTGGTCCCGGTCGTCACTTGCTCCTTTTTACCCCTCCGTGCGCGATACACGCGTTTTCGGTACGTATGTGCGCATGCGTGGTCGATCGTGGCTCGCGAACGGATCGACCTTCGTCAAAATGATACTTACCACCTCCGGCTCGGACGCGCATACTTTCGTATTTATTGGCTCAATCCGGAAGGTCCGATTTGTAGGGCGAACTCGATTCGCGTATCTGGCCAATCAACATTCCAAGCATAGGGACCGCGTAGCCAATTACGGTACCCGCGATACAATCAGCGCCAGTGCGCGCCTATTTATTTGTTCAGCTGCTCGTTTATGGGCGCGACGAGTAAACACGTCGTGAATATTGCATCGAAACGCGTGAAACATTCGAAGAAAATTTTAGCTCCGCTGGAAACCGGGTCTTCCTTTGGACGGGAGGTTGACCTTGATGATCGTGTAACGTGGTTTCAGCGTTTCGATTGCATTCTACGAGTCTCGATCCTTGACGATGGGACGAGCAACCTTATTAACCTGTACGCCGGTGAAATCTCATGGTTAACACTTTCGATGTGGGTGGAGCTGAGGTATTTATTTTGGAGCAGACATGGGCTAGATGGGATAGGAGAAAGAGTCTGTAGGTTATTTGGAATGAATGTTTGCACATTAATTTTAAAAATTTAATGATTCTCCACGAGGTGTTGGACCAAATCTTGAATGATATGGAAATAGATTTTCTATCTCTTTTAAATATAAATTTTTGGTTATATAGAGTGTCAGTACTGTCGACACTAAATGGGATAAGTTCTAAATAAATTGCGTCTATATCATGGCTCATGAGAACAGTGAATCTAGTACATATGATACGGAATAGTTTTTTCTTCGAGGAGGAACATAGCATTTGCTAGAAAATACAAATTAACCTTCATAATTAATTCCTGTCTCCCATTGCTAGAATTTATTATTCTTTTGCTGATAGATCCTATAATTCATAAAAAGTACCTTAACGAATAAATTGCAAAGCCTTAAGTATCAGCGTGTCGTAGCCCTCAAAGGAACAAGAAACCTCGGAACAACGAATCAAAGTGGAGGAATCAAGCCATAAAAAAAAAACTTTAACAGCACACATGGGTCCATGGGGACCTGCACATCACAAGCTCAAAGCCAGCTAGGAGTTATGAAATACCAAATAGGCCAGCTCGGTACAATAACCCATTACTGTGTGGTAGGAAAAAATAATTTCTCCTGGGTCCTCAGGACACAGGTGTGCCAGTTACGGGTTAACCTGTGCGGTGCAGACGCGTGGAAGCGTTGAGTTGATCATCGTGTGCTATGAATATGCCCAACAGTTACCAGTATGTGACTTCCACACTACGTGGTTCCTGGCCCTTCACACTTTAGCGTTGAAAGGGTTATCTTTTTAATTATTATATGTTGTACGCAATTTTATATGTATGATGAATTCTCTATTTAGCACGTTTGTACCTTTTTTTCTCATTAAAAGAGGCAAAAAATTGTATGTAATTTTTTAATTTCTTGGTGATGAGGGGAAAACATGTTTATTTGTAGGGCTACGTTAGGCTAAGAATTCTTATAGAAAACAGTCAGCAAACGTGTGCAAGCAGGGCTACTAGAATGATTTTACGATTCACTCCAGTAGTATATATACTTAATTTAATTAATTACCCTGTAATAGAGTATAGTAGAATCTGCTAGTGCTTCTTGCATATCCATTAATGTTGATATGTACCTTTTTCGGTCATTAATTGGTCCAACGATAATATATTGACATAACTGGGCATTTTGGATCTATAATTTCGCGATCTTGACACGATCACGGCATGTTCGTGCGGTTGAATTCTCGGCCGCAAATGATTACCAAATGATCCATCAAGTGGGTTTCTGATATTTCAGGGGAGAGTAGTACAGCGGCCAAGTTCTTCGTATGGTACAACTGTACGCAGACTGGCGGTAATAGCGTTTAAATATTTGAACGAATGTTCAATCGATATCCCTTAGCCAACCCCGTCACAGCTCTTCCCGAACCGTTCATTCTCTTCTCCGTTCCTTTCCGACTCGTTCTACCTTCCACGGGGCGACTGGTCGAGCACGTTTCAATGAAATATCAAACGCGGCGAAAGAGATTCTCTTATTCCAAAAAGGAGAACGGGGAGGATGTCTTAGAAAGCGTGGAACGGCAAACATTATACTTTACGCGACGACAATGCTGCGTAATTGATCGAAGATAGTTGTGTTTATCGAAGCTGTTGGATCGTTCTGGAAACGGTTCCCCTGGCTTCGAACGGTGAACTCTAATCTTGATTACAAGTCGGTAAACGGAATTGAATTTAGCTCGAATACGAATGCTTTCTCAGTCTTGCGACTTTAGCTGCGTTTAAATTCAACGTCGTCTTTAAATGCAAGTGTTCGCGAAGAAAACTATGATTCTGCACTGGTAATTTAAGGGAATTTTTTTAGGCTCTAAACACGTGTTTCTTTATTTTTCATGACGTAGAGCAATTTATTATGAAAGCGGTATTCTCGGTGAGTATCTAATGAAAATATTTACATCGTATAAATTAAACTGCCATTTCCACAATGACTGTTTCTCTGACTGTATTAAATTATTTCCTTGCACAATATACATACTATGTCGTTCGTGAAGGTGATCAGAAAAATCGTGAATGTTTAATGCAATCCATCGTTGGAACAGTAAAATATTCTTAGTTTTCGCAATAAAAGCCATTAACAATCCTACCTTTAGTCTCTCCGTTTTCGCTTTCTTGCTTCGGCGACTGTTTCTTTTCTCAATTCAACGATAAGATTCCCTCTCTTGATGCTGATATCTTTACAACTCTCCCGTATCCCTTTCTTATTTTCATCGTTTTTTTTTTTTACGAAAGAACGAAACATTGTATCTGTGAAAAGATACGATCATTCAAACGTTAATGAAGTTGCCTGCTGCAATGTATCACAATGGAACATTGGCAATTCTTATATCGGCAGCAATGATTTATGACTCACGAATGATTGGAATACCTTAGTTGTTACTGAATAATTATTTACATAATTACCTAGACAGATGAAATTTGTTTTTTTGTTTTTAACAAATTATCCAACAAATACATACAACGATGCACGAAATAATTATTATCTCTTACGAAATCATACAACAGATTGTCTCGAAGAAACATCTCTATTCTATTGACTATTCATCTACTGATTGACAAAGAACCTATTCTAATAACGTTATGCGTTCCATTGCTTTAATTGGAATTCGTTCTAGGTTAGGTTGCTGGAACTGGGTTACTAAAAATACTTTTTTTCCCTGTCTTATCATCTGTAACGCTTTCCGTACACATTTCATTGTTATTCTCTCATTTTTATTCCGGTTCACGAGAATGAGACAAGCTTCGCTGCGAGCCCCTGAAAAATGTTTAACATCTGTGCTGTCATTCTGCCGCGTTCCTATGGTAATCCAGCCGTGAAGTAGTGCACATACAAGGATTCTGTGGGCCGGCGCGAGACACAGGGGAAACGGAGATGAGGATAGGATTACGCTGCCTCATTCGCGCACGTAACACGTACACACAGACGCACACGAGTGTAAATCGAGCATGTATACGTTTACCAGAGATACAGATGCATCTGAATATCCATGATGAGAGTAAAAGTCTGAACGAAGGACCCTCTTTGTGTTACTTCCCTCCTTTCCCAACCTCTCTTCACCCTTCGTTTGTTCTTCCCTTCAACGTTGCCGTCACTGTCCATCTTGACGATACTGTTTCCTTTCCAATGAAGTCTTGTTTCCAACCGTCGTTTGGGCCATTTGATCGAACGACTCAAACAAACAACGAAGTATTTGCGCGGATCAGGGCGAATCGAACGGGTTCAACAGACGCTTATTCGAGTATTCATTTATTCGTCTTTCACACTACGAAGGGTG
This sequence comes from Hylaeus anthracinus, assembly GCF_026225885.1. NCBI lineage: Eukaryota > Metazoa > Arthropoda > Insecta > Hymenoptera > Colletidae > Hylaeus > Hylaeus anthracinus. The sequence continues at coordinate 6,892,770 of NW_026534330.1, read as the reverse complement.
TTTCCATTTTATTCGAAGGGAACAACAGAATCTTGAGAGCACTTTGTACAGAGAGCAATTTGTACAGTTTCGAGACTTCGAAATTCTATAGTGTTTTTGTTATAAAGCTCCATTTTTATCCTTTGCTATTTTCTTGGGCGCCAAGATTTAATGCAGACGTGTAATCTAGGTTATTTTCGTATAAGGTTATGAATTTCTTCAAGATTAAGGATTGATTAAAAGTCCCTGAAGCGTTAAGCCATAGGTTCACCTCGTGAGTGTTTCGCAAGCTTTATGACAACGCGGAATAATGTAGGTTGCACGATTCACGAGGCATGACTAAAGCCAATTTTTATCGAAATTATTGGAAAATATTTCTTCGATGACAGGCATTTGCTGGGAAGTGAAGATAATGAGAATTCTTTTGCAGCGTGTTCAACTGGTGTCACCATTAAATGATAAGCCGATCAATGGGAACAAAGGTTCTGGCGAATTGACAAAGCCGTATTTTATCGACTATTTACTGGCGTACGGAATACAGTGTCAAAATGTTCTATAAACAAATATCAAATTAAAATAAATTTGATTTCTTTTGACGTTCAAGCTGGCAGTGAATTAATTCTACGATGCATAACAATGGGGAAGAGTAGAAACAATTCCTGTGATGTTAACTGAAAACATTGCACAGAATTTGCAAATGATTTCAAATCAGGTTGATGGCTTCACTTATTCAGATACTTGTCGTCTGGATCGAATAATAATTAATTCGCTAATACATATTTAGGTTAATAACACAGATTTGCAACAGATTTACGAAACAGATTTTGGGACAAACATATTGGCAGTATTTACTTTATTAGCACATACAAAAAGTATGTCATAAAAAGATCTACATCATAAAAATGAAAATATGTACAGAAAAACCTCAGTTACTCATTGGATACATTGGATATATTCATTGGATATATATCAATTTCTTATTGCTCTCAGGGGCTGTAGCTACGGGTTTTACAATCCTGAGGTACCTGGCTATAGAGGGGTCAGTGGTTTCCAATCCCCAAATTTATCCTTAATGTGGATTCTAGAGAATTATGAAGAGAGATACACCCCCACACAGAAGTATGTGAATGCAAAGTAATGTAAACCAAGAATCAAATAATGAACGAAGAAACACAAGACTGGTACATTAAGTATGATAGTCAAGTTATACAACTTCACACCCTTACAAATAAAACTCACTCACTTAATTTTTATTCTAAACGTAAATTGAAATTGTTGCAATAGAGAGTCAGCGTTGATCGTTGCGTATTAATTAATGTGCACGCAGCCAAGTACCACTGACATTCTATAATCCATTCAAGAATACCATTAGTTCTGGAGGTTCTAATGAGTAAGTTGGTATTTCCAGAGCTGTAGCGGCGAAATCTTACAGTGATGCAATGATCTACTTAGATTAGGAACGCAAATGCGTGGAGAGGATGTTCCTGCTGGAGGATTCCACGTAATATCCTCCTTCTCCTCGTTTCTGTCGCTCTTCTCTCGGTGCACACGAGTCTGTGGAAATCGAAGGTAACGATTTAACGACTGTTTCGAAAGTTCTCCAAGACGAGGTTTGAAGTGCTCGATTACGGACATTAAGTACAGATTATTTTCATCAGATCAGGTTGCCGGAATGTCGTATAAATAGGACACTAATAAAATATCTAATATGTTCATCGTCAGTCTTGTATGATTAGGAGGAAAGGTTTAATCTACATATATTCTAAATTGGTAAAGTTAAACATAGGTTTGAAAAAGAAATTAATGTAAAGAAATTAAAATAAAATAACATGAACGCCACTGCAAGCAGGATTCTTCTCACAATTTTCATATATTCATTACACGCCTGCAATTTAGTATAAACTCACGACATCACAAAATAGATTCTTGCATTAGTATCACCTCTTACAGTATTTCTTCCCAACTGTATAGACACTCGTAGTTTTCAATTGCTAGAATGGGTCTCCCAATTGCACATTCTTGCAACCCACTCTGCAATTATTTCTTTGAAATTTGAATGCGAGAACCAAGCAACGACATCTTCCAGGAAATAAACGCACAGTAATTGCCGAAAGGAAATAACAGACACTGCAAGAAATTGCCTCGATGGCAAGGATAGCTTAATTGGCCGAAAGAGTCGCCGAACAAGCGAAAAATACGGATTCGAATTCCCAATCCGGTAATTCGATTGGACAATTCTTTTGTTTCTGACAATGGGTGTGTTTTGTTGTGTTGGAGTTCGATAACTCGTGATAGTTTGGATTCTCTGTGTGCCTGGGTACGGGTGTACTGGTAAATCTGTGTTGTTTGTTTCAGTTGAGAGAGAGTTGTGAGTACAGAAGCGCGAGTCTGCTAACATTACGAGTATCACTGTTCCTTGATGAGAGTTGTTCCGTGCTCGAGTGTTCTTAGTTACTCAGGACCGAGTTTAAATGAGAATTGTTGATAGTTCGGGCCAAGTGATGAATATTTCCATCGACGGATTGACAAATCCTGATGGATCTTCAGCTGGAGGGATCCGTCGAGTGTTAATTCGTTGGAGAATATGCGCGGAGAAATAATTTGTTGAGACTGTAGAGGAGGTTGGAAGTTGAAATTCAGTGACTTGATGAAGATTAAGTCCTCGCTGTTACAAATAACCTCGACGAGCCACACGTGCTCGGGCTGTGTTTATGAGTTAATTGCAGGCGCGCTGAAGACGTTAGGGCAATAAATTATATTAGGATTAGGGACCGAGCGCTAGGGAACCGGGCGTGACTCCATTTCATCAGTTTCTTATCTAGATACAGTCTTTTCTGGGGACTGCTCCCGAAAAAGATTGTTGATAACGATCTGAATCTTTCTAGATCATCGTTTAACTTGTTCGATTCATTGTCAAGATACTTGATTAGGTTGGATTAATATAAATCACCTGGTAAACCTTTTATCTTTGTAAATAAAGGAGAATGGACTTATACCAGTTTCACAATGGATGGCTCGTAGTGGTAACCTTCAAACGTTCGAGATAATAGAATTATTAATCATCGCTCTTTTCTACATAGACTAGTTCAAATCAAAGAATTTAATTATTTAGACTATTATTAACTTAATTATTTAGAAATTAATAATTAATTTAATTATTTATCCTGGTAAAATATTGTTGGATAGGTTCTATATCATAGATATAAATTTTGTTTAAAATATAAGCTTAAGTAGTTCGCCTCCATCCTAGATAGACTTAGTGGTTGAACTAAATTGAAGAACAGACTGACCTACCAAACTGGCAGTATCGATGGTAATATTAATAAAATATGAACGAATCAATGTATTTCAAGCACTCAACAATTTCCTAGACAGGCCAAGTTGTATATTCGCCTAATAAAATCATTTAGATGCTGACATTCTGAACTGTTATTATTAATGACAACATTAACGAGATAAGAGGGCCTGAATCTATCGTGAGCACCGAAGAAATTGAATCAAGGTGCATAACAGAGAGATTTTTCCCTCTCTGTTCATACATGCAGCTGCAGTTAAGTAGAAGCATTACCGTGCATAGTATTCCCCTGTCGGGTCGGCGGGTTGGCACGCAACGCATGCAGCGCTATCTAGGCAACATTAAGGACTCGCCGGGTTGTATTACGGTTGCCTGGTAATAAACATGTTTAATTGCAACGCTAATGGTTAAGGCGGGGGGTGCATCGCGTCTCTTGTCCCTGGAACAGTCTAAACCCATTGCGTTGGCTTTGCTTGCCCGCCAGAATGCCATCGTTACCGTTGAAAGGAAAGGAGGAGGGACATTGACAATCGATCGCGACGGGAAAATACGATCAAATCGATCCCAACCCCAGGCGTGTTCGTCTTCTAAAAGCTTTATCGCCCCCCATATTTCGTCGGTGATCAGGGTTTATGGTCCGTCGAGTGTCTGCGACCATGTTGCGTTACGAACACCAGAAGTCGCTTGTAACGATAGCCATAATTGTCCATGGGGAAGCTGCGATCGACTGGCTGATGGCGACGTGAGGTGTTTGTAGGTAACCACCGTCAACGCGTGGATTTGCTCTTGTTGCCCTCTGTGAGTTCTTATGTAATTGTTCTCTATTTTGAAATAGAGTGCACGAATTCTATTTTATTTCTCGAAGAAAAAGTTGATTGTGTCGCTTCAAATGTTCGTGGATTGATTGATTTTCGAGTTGGACAATAAGTGAACAAATTTTTGTCAATGTTAATTTTATCAATTTTTAATCCTCAAACTTTTCAAAACTCCTATAACGTAATCTCCATTACTAAATTATGTTTGATTATACCCCCATCGGCTTCCTCACCTTACGCTACCAATTTACAAGCGCCACCTTCAATTTTATTCCTCCCCAAAAAATTCCCCCTTTTTCGATACTGCCCTTATCTTCATTTGCTCCTGTGCGAGGAATCCCTCTTGCTCTGAATGCCGCATTAAAAATGTCGCAGCCAATTAATAATTAAACAGCCACGCACAGGTCGCGTCGCTGCTAGAAAGAATGGTTGCCTTAAGTGATTTCGCTTCGCAGTGGTCGGCTGTTATCAAGCCCGGTATATCAGTAGCGTCATGCACCGAACACCGATAAAATCGTCGGCAAGTCTGGCGCCCTTATCAACCGTAACCGATCGATCAGTCGAGGGGGTAGGCCACTCCAAAGCTCGGACCCGCCGTGAAACAAAAGCATAGTCTCGTTACTGAGGATTAAGCAAGGCCAACGAAGGTAAAAAGCTTGGCGAGCTAATACCGAAGAAGGGAGAGACGGCGGAGAGAAATGGGGAGCGTGTGGCCCTAGGATAGATTTCTTTTTACCAAGGATTCCTGGACTGGGGTTTGATCGGCGGTCGAAGAGGTTTAACGAAGGGTGACCCAGCAGCTGGGCTCTTTTCAATCCCTCAACGCGAAATTTTTATACGTTTTATCGATCAAAAATGATGAATTTTTTTGTCCTAGAGTAGGCTAGGTGCGTTGAAATCAGAATTTTCCATTTTAACCTCTTTCTGGTCCAGTTGCCCGTTGATATTTATTTTAGGGGTTCAGAAAATATTAGGTTCGTATTATTTCTACTGTTTATGGACGATTCTGTTGATTCTTCATTTATATTTCTTAATTTTGATACAGTATGATTTTGCGAGTATGATTAGTAAGAATTGTAATTGATATGCAACTGATTAGTTCAATAGTGAAAAAGTTAAAATTAGCCAGACATTTATTTTTTTGCTGAGGGTCTTGATTATGAAATTAATTATTTTTTACTTCAAATACTGATGAAAAGAGAATATTCAATAATATGGAAATATATAAGGGAGTCTTCAATTGAATATTTTTGTACGAATAGTACTGTTCTGGGATAAATGTTTATTCGTATAATGTAAATTACTCTTCGCAAACCATTAAATTGTTTTATGTTTATATTTGTCGTTTCCATTTGGAAGAAATGTATTTAACTTTAAATTTCAGAGATGATATGAATTTTATAGCACACTCGTGCGTTTGGTACGCCCTGTACATGACCAGTACGTATTCTTTCTGACGCTTTCGACGAGGCGCAGTAAACATTCGTTTGTACGCAGACACTACGTTAACGGCTTTCTGTGTGCTTGCGCGTCAAAAGCGACCTCTTTTAAACATTACAAGTGTGCTCTGCACTGTCCATTGCTACCGTGAGAATGCAGGTTTACTGAAAAGAAAGTATGACTTTCTGTACGATACGAACGATTTGTGCCAGATAAAGAATGCAAGGAAGATATGGCAAAACCCGTAGCACTCGATATATTTTAACTTAATTTTCCCATTTGGTGCTAATCATTTATGCACAGATTAATACTGAATTAAATTCTATTTTATGTCGTATTTTGGAAAATGTTTAATGACAGTTGTTTGGTGAGGCTTTGGGAAACCACGTATGTATGTAAGTATAATTACATTGTATTTAAAATTTTTTAACTTGACCTTTGAGACACATAAATTAAATATTAAATATTACAGTATAATAAATATAGATGCAGTCTATAGCAGTGCTGCAAAAGATCAGATTTAAGTAATTGGATACATTAAAAATAAGTACAAATATTCATAGGAAAGAGTAATAAATGGCTGCGTCCAATCTCTTCGCCTAACAAAAATGTCCACTTCTGAGCATAGCTCTTCCAACTTCTCCCGAATCGTATCAAGACGTATCACGGGTGTAACGATTGCATTTTCCTACCGAGTTAGAGCGCGACGGCGCGAGAATAACAGTAAGTTGGGAATCTTTAATGCCATTCCGTTAACCGGTCATGAATTATTTCTGTTTCCGGGTAGTTTCGTGCGAGCAGCATAATATATCACGCCTCTTTAACTTCGTTTCGTGGCGAAGCCACGAGCAAAGACTCAGCTGCTGCTGGATATCTCTCTTACCAAGCGAGATTTCCTCCGATTTGCGAACGAGGCAGATTTATTTCTGCCTAGCGGCCAGAAAAACGGCACCGTGGAAATCGTTGAAACTGCGCCGTTCCTCTATGCAACCTTCATCTTCCCCGAGGTAGGAAGACGTAGCAACGCTATTACTCAACTCCCGGTGACCGAGATCTCTCAAGTTTTTGATTACATCCGTGACTTACCTCGCGCTTTCCAAATACTTTACCTTTTTGTCCCCGAACGAACGCAGGAAGGGGGACGACTATCTAACTTTTTTAAAATCACTTTTAGACGAATTCAACCCAAACAATGGCGGGGGCATATTTGTTGGTCTTACGAACACGGAAATTATGAAGTTTCGTCGTGGAAGGCACGTTTCGAGGACCCATCTAAGAATCTTCTAGTGGGTGGTGCTCCGAAAGCGCCTTGAAGTTGGGAAGTTACTTCGGGATAGATAACGGCTGAATTTGAAACAATTGTACGTGTGCAGTGTGATACTCGCGTTGAAATTTATTTGTTTTTTTTTTTTTTAATATTTGGACGCGAAGATTAGGCATTTAAGAAAAAATAATATAAAGAAGATGTTGCAGTAATAATGGCAATAGTTGCATATGTTTCATTCCCATTCCCACAGCAATAGTGACATTTAATTTTGTGTATACAGTTTCCACATCATTGCATCCCATAAATGGCCAGGATTCGCAATTTATTTATCGCTTCCATCTTTCCTCGCACGTATAACTTTCCCCGGAGTGATTGAATGCCGACCAAACTTCGTGGAAAGTATTCGCACCTCAGTTTTCCTATTCAACAAATATAGATACTCGCGGGTGGAACTTGTGCGGTTTGACACTTATATCAAAGTTCGCGAGTCGTAGTGGGATGGCGCGGATAGAAAAGGAACCCATAACGACGGAAACACGAAATTCCAGTCGCGGAAACTTTTGCCATGCCACACACGTACGAACCTCGTTTCACGTCGTCCCATTCTTATAAACGTGGCTCTGTATACTCAAAGGCACAATTAATTCTCCCCGAACAGCTGCCACAATTCGTGGCTCGAATTGACATTGTTCCGCGCGCGCTTAATTTCAACGATATGACGCCACGGCGAATAACCAATTAACGGGAAACGCTTCGCAGGTCATTCCGCGGAAACAAGGGACACGCTGGGGAAAAATACGCGATGCCATCGAACGTGCCTCTTCCCGTATTTATGCGTCACCCGTTGCGACTACACGTTACACGTACAGAGCAACTACCGAGCGTAATTCGCTCCGAAAAATTTTGAACGGTAATCCAGATAATGTTGAATTGTTGCTGCGGGGTTTTAATAATACTCCGTCGAGGATGGTTTGATAGATTTCGATTGGGTAGATACATAGATGCTATACGATTAGGCGGAGGAGAAGTGTTAGACATGTAACATTAACATCTATAAAATAATTCTTTCTTTTAGAACATAGTTTCTTGAACATGGACTCACATACAATAAAATAAATGTACGAAAGAATTCATAATTAAAACATTAGTAATTCAAATATATCAGAAATAATAAATATTTAAATTGTTCGTGTGAGGTTCGTGTCCGATGCTAATAATATGAACAAAAGTGTTCAATTAAAACAGTAAAAATATACTTAACAGAATCTACACGAAGAAAATATTTAAAAATGTGAGAAACCAATATCATGGCATTCAAATGAATTTCATTAGGAACAAAAAATTTTTGCGTGCTCTATAAATAATATATCGATGCATGATAGATTGAAGAACCATAAAAAGAGGTTGAGATGCAGTCCGTACCGGATGGAAGTTCTCCAAAACGAATACAAATAGTCCAGACTTAATTTTCCAGTAGTAGGGTTTGATTGCGTCGCTAATTGCATTAGTATTCTTCAAAAAATGCAGCCGATCGGGTCAAGTGCGGTGCATTAAACACACTTTGCATAAGTGCCGCGTGTCCGTATGGCGGCAGGTGTTGATTGCGCTCACGGCGGAGGAACACGGAGGCCGATTTCGGGCGGTATTGTACCCGCGAGGAGACGGTAATGGCCTTTTAACCTGTAACCCTAAGTGATTACGGACTTAACCGATGTAAATTACAATAATTTATGCGCAAGAAGTGCCGGTTACTCGCCTCATCGGATCAGCTCTCGATGTTACCATTGGCAAACCTTTTGCCAGGCATTTGTTACGGCTCTAATCGTTAAACCGAGTCGCTTCGGGCACGGTTCAAACGTTATCTCAGTTCTTTTTTATCTTGTTTTGAAGGTTCGTGTCCTGCCTCAGGCTGAAAATTCTCGAGGAAGCAGCGTATTCGGTCTTCTGCTTCGGGCGTTTCGCACACTGGGTGTATTTATGCGTATACGCTTGACTGATAAAGGCGATTAAAGCCAGATTCGGGAGCGCTATGGTTTGGATATAGGGAAATTTATATTTTCTGGGTTGCATCAGGTTTTCCATACCTACGTGGACCACTAGGGTATTTTAGATAGACACTTAGACGGATAATTAGATGCGCGAGTATCGTTAGGATAGGTAAGAACTGTCCAATTGAATTTGTAGTTACTCTACGGTTTCTGTTATAGTTAGAGCATTGGTGTGCCATGCATTAACAATTGGATCACTAAAGTATCTATATTCATAAGTCGAGGCACTGGGGTGCATACCCAACTGCATAATTAATTCCGTAGTTGGTTTTAAACTTCTAGTTGGACATCTAAGGTGCCATAAGTAGGTACTCAACTAGATGGTTGAATCTTTAATGGCTCTTAGGTCTCTAGATGCACTTGTAAAGTGTCATGGCTTCCTAGTTCATCCAATAATGGAACTGTGATCTCCAATTTGGTAGTTAATGCACCATGAATTCATGGTTGGATCACTAAGGTGACATGAGTAGATAACTGACTGGCTAGTTGGACGTCTGGTGGGTCTGATGTTCTTACTTAGGCAACTAAGTTATCCAGACACCCAACTTTAATTGGAACATTAAACTGCCAGGGATAGATACTCAACTAGGGTTCTAGTTGCTCTAAATTCCGCAAGGTATCATGGGAATATAACTAGCCTTTCAGTGAGTTTGAAATTCCTAGCTAGACCTACATGTTGATAATTTTATTTAAAAAAGGTGTCGAAGAATGTAGGATGGACTATACGGAATATAGATTATATCAAGTATAGATCTGTGTATAGATCTTATAGCAGAAACTGTACTTCAACAATATTCTAGAACTGGATAGGGTAATTAGGTCCAGTAGAGTTTTGCTCTTCTTTATAAAATTAGATTACTTATTGTAAAAGAGTTGTAAATGAACTGGAAAATAGAGCCAGAACTCTCACGTTAACTGCCACGTCGTCCATACATGGGCTATGTGATTGAACATCAATATAAATATAAAATAGAATAGTTTATGACTAAAAACATAAAATTATATAATTACATATTTTAGTATCATATAATATAAGAATAAATTACAATTCTTTTTATTTCTTCAGAAACAGGTGCATTCGAAAATAAATAAATAATTCATGTCGCCACTTAACAACCATATTCCAAGTAAAAGATTCACGATTGTCTGTGAGAACAGAAATGTTTTCTCCACGGGCTAATCATTATTTAGCATCAGTCTGGCAGTCCATGCGTTAAAATAAACCTTTTGTTCCCGTCGATGATGTTTCTCGAATCCCTGACCCGATTTTTCCCCCCAGTTTTTCCGACTTATCTTAGCCACTCTGTACGTTTCATCGAACGGTTCAATACCTCGCTTCTTACTCTCTGACCGATGAATCGCGGGAATGGTATGCGGATGGAAATGATATTATCGCGGTAAAGCGTTCTGCGAGGCGATAACTTCTAACTCGATGGTTCGTAAATAGCCGCGGCCGCGTTGCGTATTTTAAGAACAATGGTCTAATATATTGGCTACGGTTCGCGTGAACACTTTTCTACGTTTCCGGAGGCTGCTAAGCATGCTCGATATCGGTGGATCGCGTATGTAACCGCGATAAATCGCGTTTTACAACTACTGTGTATGTCACGGACGCTCGAAACGGTGTACCGATGCGTGAAAAATGTTATACAGTTTGTTGCCTTTCTCTTAATGGCTCTCGGCGAGAAGCAACCGTTTAGCTGGACGACGTATACGGTGGTGATTTTTGTTTCTACCTCGCCTCGACGCTGTGCATGTGATTATCTTGCTTTTCAGCTTAATCGCTGCTTTGAGAATTGTTTCGTCGTTTGATCGTGTTGACGGGAGCTTATCCGATGCACAGATTCTTCCAGTGAGATAAGTTCAGGTTTTTTTTTTAATGTGGACTGTGTGTGGTAGACTGTTCATTGTTTTGGGAACCATTAAAAGTTTGTATCAAACTATTTTGTAGGTGGATAAGCGTCGAGGTGTACTGCGTGAGTGTGGACTAAGTCTCCCAGGATATCTCTCTAATATTTATCTGTGTTTTATACATCGTGTGGTCGAATCGAGATTGGCAAGTTAAAATTTCAGAAGTCTCCAGGCTTGCAAACGGTAACACGTGCGTTAAATCACACGAAATTGGCGCACATATTTAATGTCTTTCAAATCATCAGCTCAAACCTCTCTCCAGTTATAACAATATTTTTAACAGATTCACTATAGTGTCTAATAAAAAGACAGAAGGAGAATGTCTTCAGTATTTGTTTAGATTATTATTATTCTTCGTATACCATAAATATATATGCATTATACTTTCTCTTATGTCTACTTTTTCAATCCTAATTGTGTGTATATAATCAACAAGCTGCAAAAATATATCTATCATTTTGTTTGCAACAATAAACAGCGGTTCGCGATCATCGCTATTCATCCCACGAGTCGGTATCGAGTAAAAGAAAAACAGAATTCTAAACCATAAATCGTGTATCTTGCCTTCGGTTTCTCGAACGCTTTTCACGTCAATACCTTTTGTACGATCCCGAACCTTCGCTAAGGACCAACCAGAATATGACATCATATTTGATACGCGGCACGTAGATCGTGCGCCACCCTTGGAACCGAACTTCCCCAATGGCGTGTATCAAGGGGGGTGAGTCCTGGACGGTTATGTAAAGGGGAAGGTCTCGTCGTTTCCCTTGTCACGCGATAACAAATGAAAAATTCGCCGGGGAAGAGGGTGTCTCAAAGTGGTCCATTGCAATCTCGAAGTCGTGAACAAGGATAATATTCCTTAAACTTGTCGACGTATCTGATAGCTTTCGCCCAGCTGGACACACGCCATACTCGCCAGTTATTTATTTTAGTGTTATTTATTCGGCTGTATATTCTATGTAGGTACTGAATATTTTCTAGATTACCCCTGGGTATATGTAGAAAACTCTACCATGGGGGTTGGAAATGTGTGGTAGAGTGAATTCAAGTACGCTTTCATTTTTAACTTTTTACTCAGTACTGTTTCTTTAAAATTATAATTATTTAATCCATTATATTCTATGTACTAAATATTTCCTAGTTTACTCCTTGGTATAGGTTGATAACCATACCATAAGGGTTGAAAACGTTTGGTACCTCGTGTAGGCTGATTAACATAATAAAATTAAAAACAACGAACTGTGAAATTCGAGTTTCTCAAAAATGAGGTCGAAAATAGTTTACTCTAAAACTTTGCACATTCTCGACTTGTTTCTGCGCGAAGAAACACCCTCTGGCTAGTTGCGCCACCCACAGTTTCCACAAAGGGAGCTAGATAAAATGTTACAAGCTATTTTCTCAGAAACTATTACAGATAACAGCGAAATTATTTTACAGTGTTTTACGATCCGGTAGAATCTTCCATGTAATGGCTCCCCTCTTTCTTTTTATGCATCAATTTTTGTTATCCTCTGAACGATAAACAATATTCACGTAAAGCACTTTTTCATATTTTGCATGGCAAGAAAATGTGGGGAAAAATTCTGTTGGATTCACTGGTATGTTTAGAAGGATGGAAGGCAGGTATTGTGGTTTAGATCACTCCTCCCACGATGAAAGGGTTTCTGTAGCTTGTGCATCGTTAACGCAAACGATCCTGTCAGGCGTCAGATGTTGAAAGCATTTTTGGCAAATAGACACTATTTTTAACATTTAATGAAATGACATCCAACTTAAAACGTGCCACTTTCGTTGTGTCGTTTCCATGAATTATTTTTTAAAAAGTTATCCCTGTATCGTATCATTACATTTTCAAAAATATGTAAATGTATCAATATGTAAAAGGGAATGAGTAGACTACCCTTGACTAACCCAAACAATTTGTACAACCAATCAAATACAATCCTTCCGGCATAAATTGCTTAATGCTTTTATACCGATCACATTCTAAACGTCAACTCAACTATTTATTGCCCATACAGACTAACCAATAACCATAAATATTCAAACAATCAAGCTCGCGATCACGTCAGTCTGACAGATGAAATAATTTCCCTAAAACAGGTGGTCTGAGACTCGAATAGAGCAATGCATGCAACCGTTACCCCTGACACGTGGATTGAAATTTTTCAACATCGAGATCCGCCAACCGAAAGGGATAACCTGGCCAGTTATCCGTGTCGAGTCACGACGGGGCATTTTGCACAATACCTTGGGCCTGTTTCATTGCTCCACCCCCGGGTAGCTTGGCGATCAGGAAACATAAAAGTCGTCACGTTCGAATGCCCCGGTTAATCGGCTCCGATGATGTAGCACGGCACGGTAACGACATGGGAACGAGATCGACAGGTAGCACAAAGGCTCTCCTGGCAGCCATAGCGTGCGAAAGCATTGACGGGCCAACCCCGAGTGTATTGATATTAACCCGGCCACGGTCTCGCTACATGCGAGCGGCGCAGCCCGGAAGAAGCTGTCTAGTTAGTACTAAATCTTCGTAGTAGCAATGAGTCCCAACAGACCTGTAATTTTCGGCAAACTGCACGCGGAACTCTTGCAATTACAAATTAATAAACGGTCTGCGAGACCTTACTGCCCTTTTCCTCTATAATTTATGTCTACCGTGCACCTTAATTACCACCGCGGTCTGCTGCATCTCGTGCATGGCGTGCGAAGTTCAGTGGACAGCTTGTATTGAATCTGAGATGCGATATCGTTCTAATGAGAGGTCCTCGACGGCCTTTTGGCATAATCTAGTTGCGCTCAATTTTTAAAAGGTGCGATCTTTGTTGGTATAGAAGAGGGCTCAATTATAGAGGAGATAGAGAGGGGCAAATATTGTGAGGTTTTGTTTGAGGATGTATTGGACTTGATATTACTTGTTAGGCGGCAGGGAACAGGGTAAGACAGGGAGGATTTTAGGAAAATTTTGTGGTGTTGTATGGGGATCGATTCTTTGGATGAAAAGGAATCGAAAAGTCCTTTGCAATTTTGCAATTTGAAGCTTCGTTGGATAGATATAAGCGATTAAATATTGGTCACGTGACTCGCGTCGGGCGCCATTTTATCCGTCAGTCAGCTGTATCTCGATAAGGAAACGTTCGATTGCAAAATGGAAAAAGACTTTTTGATTCGCATTAGTACAAAGAATTGATTTCAGAAGCGAAACTTTCAATCGCCACAAACCATCATATATTTTAACAAGTAAACATTTAATAAAAGTAACGTGATCATTTAATTAACTGATTAAACGCACAAATTTCTTAATTTCTTTTAAAAAGATGAGTAGCTCAGTGACTTTAAAAGAGTCAGCGACAAAATAACAAGACTTCACAAATTTTATGTACTGAAATAAATGCGACATGTTTATTAAATGACTACATACGCGAATTGAATTCGTTTAAAAGAATAATCAGTCCAGTTGTTTCGAAAGGAAACGAGTAGCCCACGTCATAAAAATTCCTTTTTCTCCCTGTCCATCACTGTCGCTGTGAGCACATTTTATGCACCCCGTAGGACATAATACAGTGGTATCAAGTTTGTTGAACACGATGACGACAGAAATTCTCCGCCACGCCCCATCCATCGGTTACAGAACTGCTCTTCTTGATTGCCACGCGCGACGCGCGGAGCGTATACTCTGTTGATACCACATCACTGCACGTGTATTTGGTGGCATGTCCTACAGTGGAATCGACGATGCCTCTGTCTGGGAAATTGAGTACTTTCAGCCTGTCAAATGTCCATCAATAAAATGCGGTGTAATTATTCGATTACCGAGGATGTACACCGCAATCGTATGTCGTTGTGTTCTGTTGTCGCTGATGCTCGGTTCCTCGATTATAACGAGGATTCTCTGGCGTCCGGTTGTGCATGATTTTCCAAATTAACCCTTTCGGCACTCGAAGCTTCTCGTTTTAAATGCGCAGATGATATTAAATTGATTTTAAAAATCTCCTTCAATCTCACATCCCATATTTTTATTTGCTTTCGTTGTGCGACCCAAACGAAAAACTTCGTGGAAACATGAAATTTTTAAAAACTTGCGCTGTATAATCGCTAACAAAGTTTGTTCGACGCACAATGTCCGAGTACAAAGGATTAACTTGTCCGTGGTTGGTAAACGTTTCGTCGTCGGTGAAACGCTTTGTGCTGGTGGTGATATTACTGCGCGTCTTACTTAAAAATACGTAGGAAAACCGTATGCGATTTTCAGAGTCTGTTACGTGTAACTTCTGACGGCGCGACGTATACGAGGGGCGAAATTTATGTGCATGAAAAATTTGAGGCACGCCACCGTCCAATACCGGACTCTAGAGCAATTTGCCGTGTTCTAATATATGGATTTTATGCTACCGCTGCTGAAAGGGTGACACAACCGTGCCATAAGGAATGAAATAAGTGCACGATGTACTGTATGAAGTACTATAAAAAAAAAATACTATAAAAGATGTATTTGTTTTTGTGTCTGCTAGGAAAATTATATATATTTCTTTTTTTTTGGAGTAAAAAGGAAAGAAAATAGTTTGATCAGGCAATTAATGAGATAATTACAGATCAACAGCTGTTTTTCAAATTTGTTTATTTGGATAGCTGTTTCGACCATTCTTGCTTTTATTTTGAGTATACGATAAAATCCGGCGTATATAGGAGCACTTGTTTTTAATTGTCGTTTAAAGAGTCAACCGCAGCAGTCATTAGCGTAGCATACTCATCGACACAAAAAATGCGCGTGCTCGTGCCAAATATATTGTTCTTAAATTCGTATCGCAAACGAAAGCAATTCCTCGTATAAAAGAATACGCGAATTTTAATCCGTTCCTCGTTATTTTATTTCGCCGTGAAAAGGTTAAAGAGCTCGAAAATTATTTCGTCGCGACGGAACCAGACGCTACAAAGTTACATTGTTGTAGCGAAATCAACGAAGGAAAACACCGACGCCGGCACTGTAGACCTCGATAATTGCAAGAAAAGGCGGCTGAAAATTCGTGCACTGATGAATTTAATGAGAAAGAATCTCGCTGAATAGTAAAACGTCGGCTATAGAATCATTCATTTGATTATGAATTTCTAAAAAGGTGTTAAATTAAGATAGAGAAGATATTAAATTAAAAAAGTATACAATGTGAGATGTATAATGTGACATTCACTGCATTAATTATACAAACAGAGGGTAGAAAATAATGATGAATAAGTTAGTTTTGTAATAAAAAATCACCAGCTCTGAATGATTCAAATCAGCGTTGAATTATTGTAACATTCACATAATCTTCTTCAAAAGCTAACTTTTTGTTTTCAGCAAATTTCACTACCATCTTTACAAGTTTATACTCATATAAAGAAATTACGCAAATATTTCAAATATTCATAATTGTTGATAATAAGGTTCTAATGTTTCTATTCAAAGCATCTTTAGCATTTTAACGTATGTGCCTTACAGTATATTTCTTCCTCTTTAATATGATTACAATCAATTGATGACAGATTAGGCTAAAATGGATGCCCGCGTGATTGAAACATTGGAAAAATGACATTCCACATGCACCAACCTAATATTTTGAACTTTACGTTGTATACGTTTACATATTTTATTTTATATCTTACATTTTACGTTATTAAGAAAAATTGTCCATGTTCAAAGTGTGCTGTCTTCTGAAAAATCTGTGATGTGACACGCGGTCATCAGAATACTAAAAGGCTTCTCAGCCATCGTTTATTCGAAGGTAGTCGAATAACGCGAAACTCGGCACCCGATTAATGCAGTGAAATCGAGAATTATAATGAAATATCGTTATAATTTCCCGTGGGAGCGAGCCGTTAATATCGTTTCTCGTCTCGACCGCATTTTCGCTCCCTCATTAACGGTGACGCCTCAACGAAAATGTCAGTGACTTCTCCACCCATTACTTACCACATCTCTGTCTTCCACGACGTTCTGAAGTTTTACCATTCGCGCCCTTGATTTCGTTACGAGCATTCCCCTCGCATTATGACGCCATAACCGCAGCTTACCCGTTTTAACGAGTTGAAGATGTCTGTCCGAGGAATGCGCAACTAAAGCAATTATATTTTTGGGAGCCACGAATCGAAGGAGTACACAAAAATTAATATTTACAATTCTTGGACCACGAAAAATATTTTCCGAATATCATAAGAATACTTGCGTAAATGAATGAATAAAGTTATTTATTCTATTAACACATTCGCCACCGCTTACGCGAATTCGCGTCACTTCAAATTCTATTCCTGGTTGTATAACGAATAAAAAATATTAATAATGAGTTTTATATGGATTTATACCTTGTAAAATATTTTTTAAAAATGTACAAGATAAAAAACAAAGTTTGTTGAGTAACTGTACGCGAAGAGTTGGATCCCGTTGCGAGAATCGATATCATTTATACCCGGCGTTATTCCCGATAATAATACCGACACGATCGCGTTATAAACGTGCTTGTACTGCGTGCAGCTGGATATGCAATTACGTCTGAAAAGTTTCGGGTCACGCATCATTTCGTACCTCTAACTAAAACTGTTACGGGAAAACAGTTTGCTCTTCGTTGAATTGTACGCGTTTCAACATTTCCAGGGCACTTAGGGAATACGTACAACGCCAACGTAGGGAACAGGTTCTATTGTGCAATTACGCTTATTATGCATCTTCAAAACCATTCCCATCACATTTTTCCTACTTGTCGGGGCTAATTAGTTGATTGGTTTCTCGTTGTTAATTAAATGCATAATGCTGTGTAAAGAAACCTTCTTTATTATTATCATCTCTACGAAGAAAGTTTTGTAGCTCAGAGATAGGCTATGATAAGCTCAAATTTTTGATATTTAATATTCCGAATAGTAACGAGACATATAATATTAGTTGAATGATTTAATATATTTATCTCAAATTGATTGACTTTTTGTTATCCTATGTCGAATGAGACACGACAGAATTATACTGAAATCAGAAAATCTGGACTGATAAACATCAAAAGAGACATTTTATGAATAATATTTTCGATGAATTACAGATAATTCAGTACTGAGAATTTAAGAAAAAGGAATTCTCTTATAATTATACACAACCAATTGTAAAAAAGGTAAAATTCCCATTGAGTGATTTATTCAAATTAACACTATTGTTCAATTAACTACATGAACAATTTTTTAAACGTTGAACGCTTCTTCAAAAATTGATTTGGCTTGAAATGATCGTTTCGAAAGGTTGCCTAGTCATGACTTCAGCGAGGTGGAAGACAGAATGCATCGATTCATGATCACGAGAGCTATCTTCGAGACGCGACTTAAAGAAAACAAAGCTGCTCCATTCTACGATCGAGAACTTAGGGGTGGGACAGTGAGCAGCACAGGTGCAGGAGAGCAGCTTGCCCGATTTGTTGGTGCACCAGACAGATGGTACGGCTACGCAGCCGGCTCATCAAAGTCCTTTATGTGCATTGCTGTCTAAGCCCCACAATGGGGATGGAAAAAGTTCAAGGCAAGATAAAGAACGCGACAAAAGACTACTTGCAAAAAGTGGAACATTACCCATTTTTTTGCTACTTAACTTCCGCAGATTTTATCTTTATCCTAATTGCTTCAACGATGAAAGAGAAGGGAAGGAAGTCAGTAAAGAACGTTACGTAGATAGTTTCAGTTTAATTATGAACAACAATTTAAGTATAACGTTATTTTTGCTTTGGTATATATGATGCTACTAGGAGTAAATTTAATTTATTATGAGAATAAATTAAATAACTTACTCAGTGTTTCTACCTACATCAAATTCTCTTAAGGATCAGTTAGATACATAATAATGCAAAAAACACAAAATGAAACCTGGGATCAACGAAATTTTATTCATCTTGATCCTTCGATCAATCAACGTGCCGGTTATTTGGTTGCGTAGACTTCCCCAGGCAATTGCACATGAATAAAACATACACTAATCTCGTACCTCAGGCGAGAGTGTGGAGTGTCTTAAATGAAAATAAAATATGCAATCGTTGTCTATAAATTGAAAGTAGAATACAAGGTGGAATCTCGTAATTGCCAAGTTAGCAAGAAAACTATTCGAGGCAAAATATAATTCATACTATTGCAAAAGGTAAGGAATCAGGAAACACGTGATGCATGTCAAGAAAAGCAGAGTATTAAGTATGTGGAAATCGCAGGAAACTGCTCGACTAATTTTAGGTAGAATTGTTCTTTTTCTGCTCTATGTAGTCATTGCTACGAGACAGGGGAATGTAGGGCATATGAAGTGCAGCTTGAGTGGAAGTGCATTGTACATTGCAACAAGCGTGCACCTAGGCACACGTTGGTCACTTGTTCTACATTCATCCACTGCTCACTATGTATAAACATTCTTGTTACTCGTTATTGAATTGTTTGTTTCTAGCTCTATTGCTTTTTATTCTATTAGTACTCTCCAAATTGATTAGGAATAGTGGGATTACATTTTTTCTTATTTAATGCTCCGTGTAAATGAATATTATCCAATAGTTTTTTAGTAAATTTCTGTTTTCGAGTACCGCACACTTTATCGCAAAACGCGACGTTTAAAGCAGTTCTCCAACTTCAGGCCCTGCAATTTGTTCCTTTGAAATTGGAAGCAATACTTAAAATGGCGCGACTTCGCAACTTCCGACGGTTCAGAATTTTTTTGATGGACCATTTTCATGTAAATTGTCAACCGAAAAGATTTTCAGAGGCAGGGAAAGCATACAAGGGGAACATTAAGAAAATATTATTTATCGAGCCTCGCTTTCTTCTCTAATTCAAGTCCTGTGTTTCTTGTGTAATTTATTTCCTGTGCAATTTGGCGCGTTGTCGTATACGGCGTCGACGTAGCAAAATGTCACGGGACCCTATACGTCAGACAGTCGCATGATACATCGTTCTTTCCGTCTGCCTTTCATGATGAACACCATAACATTCTTGCAAGAATTTTAATATCGTTTTTCATACAAATGATAGGATAATAACGACCGACAAGATAATTTATTGCCTACTCTTTATTTCGTATTCATGAATTCAGGATTTAACACTTTATATAATTCTTCGCGTAAATACTTGTTGTATGTATAAAGTTATACCAGGATAGCCTTTCAATAATAAATTTAAACCGCTTAAAGATGTGGGTACTTGTAGATATTCCCGGAAATCAATTTTGTCTGCGTATTTAAACCACGCGAACAAACATATATTATACATGTTCTAATATATGTATTACTGTTAATAATAATAATAACATACTTATGAGACTATTGTCTTACTCAAGTAATTATTTTCTTCAGCATAAAATAGTATGACGTATTGGAAAGTATCATGACATATGGGTCTTTGTTACTCTCCACTTTCTCATGGTCGTTTAGTAACACAAAGTTGAAGCCTTCGCACGGTAACATCCTTTGTATTTTCTTGAAACTACATCGGCGCGATTAGCAACTGCAGTTACCAGCTGGCAGGTGGAAGACTGTTTCGGAGGCCGCACGTGCGTAAATAACCGGAACAAGCCGCATCTCATCCTGGTCCTCGAAAACACCTGAGCCGTGAGCCCAACGACCAGGGGCATTAGTCACGCTTAAAAGGAACGAGGTAGCCTCCGTTGTAACCAAGTAATCTGTGATCTTCCTTTGTCTCGGGATGCTCTTTGTTCTTAGCAAAGAGACGTAATCAATGTCGTTGACCACTGACGATAGAATTGCTTTCATGCATGATGACTTCATACCGGGTGGTCTGTACAGTTCGAATAACATAGCGGTTCTTGGTGGGAATTGTAGGGGATCTTTCAAGAGAGGCTTTAGGATTTTATTTTTTTAATAAAATATTAATGGCATGGATTGTATTATACTATTTAAAAAAAATATTCAAGTGGTTTCTTTTGGAAATAAGAATAATAATTTAAGCATTCTTTCTTCGGTTCAAAATGACTCTTTTTGGGCTAAAAAAAAAAGTGTTCTTTAATCTAAATCTTCATTTATATAATATTTAATGCTTATGTTAGAGCAATGTTAATACTACGGTTTTATATACAAACACAATGAATAACAAACTTTTGGTATACATATCTGAATCTATAAAAATTGGTTGTGTAAAAAAAACCAAGCAAAAAAAATCATTGTTTAAAAATATATTAAATAAGTCAAAGCTGAACAGATCACCCTGTATATGCTTGCTCGAGAGATGAGAGTAATATTTTCTGCCACTTACTCTTCCCATTGCACATGATAAGGCAACCGAGACGAAAGAAGAACTTGTTCGAAGACACTTGTTCGAGGAAATATATTTAATATGTTTCGCTGTTAGTAATGATAAATTGCACTGTCTAATTTTAATAACATCTTAATGCTCGATTCTTAATTCTCTAAATTTCCAATTTAAAAAATTCATCATACATACAAATTAATATTACGCTAAAATAGCACTGACTGTTCTCTATCTTATTTTTATTAACGCTATGTATATAAAACAATGATAATGGTAGTGCTTGAAGACTGTCATTAGACGATACAAATAAATTTTGTACATATTCGATCTCCTAACATTATTTACAATATTCATATAAAAGTTAAATATATATTTGTAAATTTCACAATTTTCATAAAATCAATACGAATATAATTTATGAGTCAAATTTTGTGAAAAGCAATCCATATCGCGTAGCATCGGAGATTCTATTAACATTAGTACCCGAATAAATTATTCTCAGGAAAAAGAAAACACAAAAAAAGTTTTCACCGAACGAACGTGATGAATGAGGTACGAGACAATGAGGCAGTAGGTGGGAGAACCGAGCCCCCTTGTGCGCGTATGTAGGTTATGAAGTGCATAAAAGGAATTTACGGTGACACGAAAGCGCAGTTGAAATTCGGTTTGTTATTGGGGAAACTCGTGAATGGTGGGAGAGAAATCATACTTATACGGAGAAGTGCAAAGTATCGGAAAAATGGTATAGCGGAACGGTCAACGATTCTATTCAAACAAGCGGTATTCATTGATGGCCTCGGGAAAGTAATTTGTATAAAACTGCGAGCCCCTGGTTTCACAGGATTGCGAATTACCCAAAGTTTTCTATACAAATGAACCAAGCGAACTGACATGGATTCCCATTCGGTATTTGCGGTCCACTCTAACGCAACACTTTCTGCTCCAGTGTGTTCACGAAATGTAAAATATTCGCTTTGAAGGTGAAGATTATTATCTAATATATAAATTGAAGTTCTCTTCTCTTCACTCCTTGGGACTACTGACATTAAAATCTATTCATGTATTATTCAATTTTCTAATAGAAATTCTAAGGATTAATATTGAATTGAATGATATTGATATTGAAATTAAACACTGAGTTTTATTCGCTCACATGTGCCATTCTTTGAATGACAACCTTTGCATCGATATTTTCTGAACATAGAATAGAAAAGAGAAACTCGTACGTGCAACGGCAATCTTATTTTGAATATGCAGTTCCAAGTCGATCGGATAAGTGCATTTCTGAGAAAAGTTGCTCGCGAGTACGAGTTTAGCACGGGACATTATTAGACGGCTACACGAGGATCAGACCGAGTTCAGTCCTCAAATTGGTCGTCCAAGTCATCAAGTTGGTAATAGACCCGCTATCGGAAGGGAAATCAAGATGGATGCCCTGGATAAGTACCTCGACATTAGCAGCAGAGCTAAGTGAGGAACGTGAAACCAAAAAACGTGCGGAAAATATTGCGACGACGGGGACGCAGTTGACGAGTAGCTGGAAGGAAGCCACTCGCTAATGCGACAAATAAGAGAAAAAGTGTTTCCAAAAGGCTGCATTTCAAGGAAAATCGAGTGCTGAGATAATGTCGTGTTCACTCGTGAAAATAAATTTAACTTCAATTCCAGCGCGATGGTTAAATGGGAATCTCGCAGGTATTGGAAGAAAAATTCTACTATATATATTTAAAGTTGATTACTTATTTAGCGTAATGATAGAAGAAAACAAAAAATATGTAACACTGGATCTGGAAATATCTGGAAAGTCTGGCAAAGTTATTCACTTTACCATCACGCTAATATTCCATTTCTCACATACTATACTAACGAAACTCAAAACCATCCTAACATCCATCGAATATATTTGCCAGTCACCACGGTTGGTTATATGCACAGCATTCCACGTCTTCGTGTTCGACTCGGAGTCTATCTTGCCACCACCTGGCAACCTTAACGAGGATTTTTCCTACGGATGCGTACAACTCGCGTTTATTTGCCGTCTTAGCTTGTATTATTCGTCAAGTGGGCGTAGAATTTTTTTTCGCTTCGTTCTTTTTCGCTATCCCCTGATGCAAAGGAGGATTGCGTGCCACAAGGATAGTTAGAGGGCAAAGTGGTTTTGCTCATGAAGCTAGAAAATGAGGGCGAGCGAGAGAAGGGCGAAGATACGTGTACAAGGAGCATGCAGACATGCAGGAGACCTCTCGTGTAGCTCGGAGACCAGGCCGGATCACACTAATTAAATCATACTCAGTGCTATCGTAGTGGTAGGCTTCTATATAGGCTGCATCTTCCTATGGTGTTATCTTTTGCCGTTTAAAACGCTTCGTCCTTTCTTGTCCCTTCTTGCTTCGTTTTTAATTCAGTTGTTCATTTAGGTACGAGGCGTTCATTATGAATGTTGAACAATTTCTTTGTTTTGAGATGTGGAATGTATGACCATATTTACATCCATTTTCTTGATGTTGCGGATTTATATAACTTTCATGATGAATGATCGTATTTAAATAATAATATAAAATTTGTAAGCTTCAGTTACTATTTTATAAATTATGAATTATAATATTTAATCATAAAATCATACTTGAATGATTATTTCTTACTCCATTCTCACAACCGAATTTAAATCGACGCGTTCGTGTAGAACAATGGAAAGTTTTTTCAGAATCGAGATATTATTTCAGCACTTCTTGTAGAAACTCCATTTTTCAAAGTGATTTTATACGACTTTTATGCTGAATTATTCCACCTTAATTCAGGAGATTAATTCTATTATGAAAAACTTGTAATACTTATGTTCGAGTACAAGCCCAGTGATGAAGTAAGATGTGAGACGATTATTACAGGAAAATGGAGATTTTTGCAACAATCGTGGCTTTTGTGCTATTATAATTTAAGCGTTCAATCCAGTGTGTAAGACCTCCACTTGTATTGTACGCCTCTACCATGGCTATTACTGTCAGCGACTTCTCTTCAGCCTCGCTCGTTGCTAAGTTTAAACCACTTGGTCCACTCTTACCTCTCCTTACTTTATTTTGAATTCAGTTGTTCACTCGTATTGACTCTACCTATCTATTCTCGTAGATTTACGATACATACTATGTATATTACAGATACATACCCTTAGTGTTATAAAAAAGGGTAATCCCTCTCATTTCACAATATTGCCCCACCTTGTTGACTGGACGTTACCTTTTTCAAATACCTCCCTGTTACCTCCATTTGATTAAAGTTGAAGCATGCATCTTTGAATCATGTTCCTCTTGTTTACTTTAACTCAGGCAGCCCTTTACAACATTTACTTTTAATATTCCGAGCGATGACACTCGAAAAACGAAAAAAATAAGTAAATTGAGAGCTCGCGGGCAAACACAATGTCGTCGCCAGTGCATACAACCACGAGAAACACGGAAATTAAAGTCTTCATTGACGAATCGCGTTTGCACCACCGCATGTATTCGTTCTCATGACTTTTTCAATTAAAACATCGCTGGCGGTTAAATAAGCCGAGCGCAGCGAGGCTCTTATGTACCTCGGCGCGCCCTCCCTTCTGGCCGAGATTCTGCCTGAATCAACTAACCCAAATTAATTAGTTTTAATAATTCATGAATCGCATTCAAATGATACGTTGGCCTCTTCCTAGCCCAGGTTTGTGTAACTAAACGCGGACCACCACCCATGGAAAGTACTACATTTTTCTGTTGATTGACTATTCATTTCGCCAGGTTTTACCTCATACCCTTCGTTCAGTCACGTCTACATTTCCAGACCCTAAAGTACACGTGACGCGGAGTTCACGCTTATTGCGTTAACATTATTATTAATTGACTCGTAATGAGAGTGTTAAACGTTTATGTTTAGGACGAAGTAGACAGGAAAGCTTACCATTACTAAAATGAAAGAAAACCTTTTTACTCGTGTGCCGTGGTACATTTCTATGGTATCAAGGGCCAAAATGGAATTAAGAATTGCTTAGAAACCAGATCAATATTACTATAGTAGTATGACTGAATTAAGAATGGCAAGCTTTTAAAAGAACGATTTGAATTTTTTAAGATACTTACAAAAATAATTCCAGAGTAAAACATCCATAGAGAAACGATTTGCTACCTCCTCCTTTTCGAAGTCGGTTAAAAATTTAGTTTTATTCGCTTTGGGCCACTCAATCCAAAAAAAACCACACCAAACATGCAAGTATTTAGGAAATTGTGGAAGTCTCTCACGAAGATGCTTATATTTCATAGATTAATGGATATAATTTCATGAATCTTAACAGAGATTCTGCCGATAGTAGGGACTTTTAACGCACGCGCAGAATATGGTGAAAAAAATTCTCAGAGTATTTTTCTCGTGGTCGAAAAAGGTTCTCCGTTAGTAATTCACCTATCGCATTAAAGCGACGCGTTTCCCTCTTGCTCGGTTTATGTAACTAAACGCGGGAGCACCGGTCCGCGAAACTACTACATTTTTTCGTTGATTGACTATTCATTTCTGGGAGGAGCAGGTTTTCCCATCCCCCTCGGTGGCGTCCGTTTCTGTCCGCGTTTCCGGCTCCTAAAGTACACGTGACGCGGAGTTGACGCGAGTCTCTAATGGAACACGAGGTAGAGCTTGCGCAGCCGGTGAAAAAAATAATCTCTTGAAAATTCTGGCGCGGTGTACCGCGCGAAAATTACGCGGCCAACGAAGCGTGCCGAACACACTCCACGCTCGTATTTCCATTCAATGTCCGAGCTCCAATTACGGGGCGCAATTGCACGCGCCAATTCGCGCTGCCAAAAGAACATTTCTTCTCCCTCTACCACACCGACGTCCCTCGATCTGCGTTCCACTCCCACCGATACCGTCCCCTTTACTTACACTGTTTCTCTCCGCACTTCCGTATTGAATTCAAAGCCGTTTCCAAAATAATCTCTCCACGGTGTGCTGAATTTGGTATAATTATTCGTTAAGTGGCGTTGGGCGCGATGATACCTACGAATTCGGGAAAACACTCATCGGCTAACAAGGGAAGTTGAGGAAACATGAAAATTTGGGAATATCGCTTGCGAATAGCAATTGAGGATGATTTCAGTGAAATTATGTTGAAGGGCTCTTTATTTGGAAGTTTATATGGAGGATGATTACTTGCTATTTGAAAAAGTGAGATGAATTGTAATGAGAATAGAATTAATTCAGATTTATTATTCGTTGTAAGGAATTGGTATTTTAAAAAGTAGTTTATATAATGTTTTCGTCTGTGATTTCAGCTCTCTTAGGTAGGATTATATTTACTATAATCATAGAATCGATTTTTATATCATTATTTTTGTAGATTTCATTTGTATGAATTTTTATTTATTTGCCATAAGATTTTTACGATAAAAATTTGCGATGTCCAACTTCAGAATTTTATTTTTTCTGTCAAAAGTTGTTAAAACTAGGATCTTACAACTTCTTCCCATTAATTCAATCTCAAATCACTAATTTTGTCCGAAGTACTCTTCCATTACTTACAATTCCTAAAACCTTTTCAGCCTTTCCATGACATCATTCCGAAAATACCACGTACCTACATGCATCTCATACATATCGCAACGGGTTTCGCCGTTCCTTTATCCAAGCGATTTCAGCTGTCTTCGCGACGCTTTCTCACTAACAGCCCAAAGTTTGTTTTTCTCATTCGAGCCACTGGAGTTTGTATATTTAGGTCTCACTACTGGATCTTTATTTTTGCAATTAACTCGAGAAACACGCCGTATTACATTTCGAAACGGACAAACATTCCCTCCTGAAACGCACACACGGCAAAAATTTGTCAATCTCTATGTTTCGCTATACCTCCTCGCTAGAATTTCACTTTCGTGGTGTTTTTTTCCCGGTTCGGGCGGCATTCTTATTCCGCGGCCGTAGCGGCGATTCGTTAAAAATAGGGAAATACGAATTTCCGTCGAATCCAAAAATACCACGCCGTCTATGCACGAATCTGTCGCATTATAACGGTGTGCACGTGGCCTCACGTACGTGGAGACAGGAATACCGAGATGCCACAGCGAGCGCTACGGATTCGGTGGCTTGGGTAAACGTCAGCTGTCACCGATGTGCATACGGAATCTGTAGCAAAGAGAATGACACCGCCTGAAAAGAGAGAGCCATCTTGAATAATGATCGGGAAGGAAGAGTATTTTTGCATACCTTGAGTCTTTCTCGAACTACAAGGATCGGCGGAGCTTTGAAAAAGTATGTTATATTCCTTTGCTAATTCAAGATCTTGAATATTGAACGAGGAGACTTTTGTAAATAATGATCGAGGAGACTTTTGTGAATAATGATCGAAGAGAAATAGTGTTTTAGCATACGTTTAATTTCGAAATACAAAGATCGTTGTAGCTTTGAAAATGAATAATTAGATTTCTCTCCTAAATCTATGAGAATTATTTGGGATAACTGAGAAACTTAAAATATAATATTTTAATTTATTCTTCCTCGGTCGATGGATCGGGAGTTGTACTTTGCATTTTCAATGGGCAATTATGCAATGCTGAAATGTGAAATCAATCACACGATAACAATAGAAATTTTTAGCTAATTTATTAGCTAAATACACAGAAATTCAATAGGAGAATGATTAATGTTCCGTCATAATATCGTTCGAGTACACGCGGTTAAAACAACATCAGTTAACATTGAATAGCGTGGTTGGGACCTGGTCGTGTGATCATTATACTCTCGTTGCTTTGAATCTAATGACTGCTATCTATTTTGGTCGTTATACCCCTTTTCCTTTCATCGAGAAATAAATGGAACTACCTGCTTTACCTCTGAATTGCTTTCATTCGATTAATATTAATTATTTAATGGTACTGGTATCGAACTTTTTTTCCTGGGTATATTATTTTGTCTTCATACAGGAAAAGTCTTAGTAACATCTGCAGAAATAATTCCTGCCTCGAGACGTCTGTTTACCAGAGCCAAACACTTTTTGTTGTAATCTACAATGTAATTTATGTGTCGATACATTAGGCCAGCTAGCTTTACGACCTAGGTTTTACTATCCCCACAAGGCGCAGGTTCTAGGCCGTTTGCCAGTCTGCTGTTGCCCTCTCTCGAGGCATAAACTGGTCAATGCTCCCGAGGAAGCAACAGAATGTCGAAGATGGTCGATACAAGCATTATTTAAAAGTATGTATTTTAAACTGGATCGAGTCCATTCCTCACAACCAAATACCTTACAAACAGAAAAGTGTATAATATAGGTCTTCTTAACTTTGTTTAATGTAACAGAAATGAAAAATCAGAATCGATAAGAGGACACTTCCTTACGAATAATAATTATATTTGTAGGTTTCTGCATGCTATACAATTTAATCTATACAATTTTTGAATGTTTATGCACATCTGAAAATAACAAAAAAATATTCATGTAAAATTAATTAGATAGCATCGATATCACGTGCCTCGAAATACAAATAGGATTGTAACTTTATCAATAATTTTCCTCGCCAAGTCCACAAAATAGACTTTGTACGCCACGTATTCGATTTCACTGTACATTTACATATCCTATCTTGTATTCGACCACATACTCGGCTTATCCTATCTTATTTCCTACGCAACAGTTCATCCTATTCTGAGGTATACTGTTGGCTCGGTTTTACTTTGCATTTCATTTCTTCTTTAAATAGAATTCCGACGTATTATTTAATCTTCTTGTATTGATCATTTTTGTTAATCAGTAAACTGGAGACTAAGCTTTTATTGTGCGAATTTCGTTTTATCTGGCAAAAGTGAAGTTAATTCTACGTTATTCACAGCTTCGTGAATTAATTAATGCTCAACCTGAACAATAAATGACTGAGCGTATTAACTGATATTTTCTTCAAATTGTATCGAATCTTCAAACCTCACTATATTATTTAAAACATAAAATACCGGTGGACCTTTACAAAATAATTACTTTATTTTCATCCTGTTCCTAACCAGATCCATTCTACATTAGTTTTTATTTAACTAAACGATATTAGACCATCCATAAATCCTAATAACCAATATAAATATACTCGAATATTGCCAAGCGATTGGTCGTCGAAGTCGAATCGATACGAATTAGATTCCACTTGACCAATCCCGTCACAGCATCATTTCCCACTCCGGTTGGCAACGGAATGCGCCACGGTATTTCAAGACGCAATATTGTTTCTTCGTTTAATTGTCTCCCCGATGGCGACGGTCGATTTAAGAAGGGAATTCGCCGGCGACGATTTACCTTTGTCGCTCAGTGACGAAAACCTCCCTAACAGACGCGGTATCCGGGGCTAACTCGCGCCTCGAATTCCACCTGCAGCCGTTCTTGTCCCAAGGAACACGCGGATCAAGTGCATCGGCGATGATTCGTGGTTTAATTGGTCACCAGGTTCTCGTTGTGCCTTGGAACGCTTCCTCGGGGCAGTCGGAGCTCGTTTCGGCGCGATCGCTTCTTTTGTTCTTTTCTCTTCTCTTTTATCTCCTCTCTTTTATCCCTTCCTCCCCCTTCCAATATCGCTGTTTTTCTTGGTGGGTTTTTGTTGTACTTTTCTGGCTCCCCTGTCCGTGAGAGTGGCCCGCTATGCGTGCTAGCAAACTCGCTCAGATTGTTACGGATAAAAGTTCAAACGGATATTTATGCGCTTATCTTCTTTGGGGTATTTGCGGTCGATCGGAGAATTTTTATAATGAAATTGGACGAATAGGGCGGCGTGTATCCATTCGAATCGTATATCATTTTCAGCAAAGAATTAATTAGACTCCTGATGGGGACGTAAAACGGATTTCTGAATCATTTCATTCATGGTTCATGGATCATTTTCTTGTTGGTTTCATTTTTAATTCATTAAATGTAACTTTTAGTGAAGTATTAGTCCCTTAATAGGTACACACGAAATGTTTGTAGGGATACTCGTTTTTGGAAATTTGATTCGAGAATTTTTCAATTAAGTACGACTGAGAGGTGCAAAAGCATTGCGTGAATTTAATTTAACCATGAGTTCTTATTCAATTCCTCGATTGTAAATTCCACGTCAATAGAACAGATTATTTTTATGCTGTAATCTTAGCCAGAGCACTTTTAGTAAAAATAGTATTTCTTCTCATCGCTGAAACAGAAATCATTTAATTTAACAATTCACGAATTTCACGATATTATTCCCTGTTATTATCAATCATTACAGGGTTATTTTCCCACATCACCCTTGTCATATTTACCCGCTGCGAATTAAGTTAGACCAAGATCGCAAAAGACTTGACCCCCGAGGTCATCCAGGTTCGATCGCCCCGACCGACTCGACTAGAAAAATATTTGCATTTCCTCTCTAAACACCCTCCGTGCACGGGTCTACCGGCGCATTATCAGCCCAGCTAAGGTTACCGTTTCCTATGAATCAGTTCAGGAAAGTACATTGACAATATTCCGTGATAGACGACGTCGTGTGAGGGGTGCACGCTCGATTCATTGCGGCAATAGTCACGCATCGCGGCGAGGTGTCACGCCACGTTTTGCTTTGAACTATGGTCTCGTTCCTTTCTGCCACGGATGAGTCGTTACCATGATATTCCCCCCTTTCGTTTTACGTTTCAACCTAGTTTCCCTGCAAACCACGGAGAACCCTCGGTTCTCGATGGCACTCCCGGCTCCGCTTCGAATAAATCACCGAGAGTCTAAAAAATCTCACTTACGATCTCTGCTCCGATGCAAAGAATTGCTCGCCCCCTTCCCTTTTCTCGGGTGCTCGTCCCTTTATCTCCTCCCTTTCGCTCCAGATTGCATTTCGCCGACGCGAGCCGAGAAGATAAGGTGTTAATGTTACAGACCGTTGGAACTTGGAGCACAACACGAATCCTCTATTCTTGGGAGCTACGAAGCGATAATTGCGCGAGTCTTTGTTAAGGATTTCTTTCAAAATTAGCTGAAGAGTTGGCTGCGGGTTGCAAAGCCGCGGTTTGCTGAAGCGAGCTCTTTCGCCGGGGCGTAACCGATGCTGCGCTTTTTCTCTCGCCTTCGTAAACTGTATATCCAAAAATTTGTTTCAACGTTGCCACGGTCGTTAAATAAACGAGAGTGGAGTTTCTGTTGGCGTTGGAAGTACGTTTGTGAGGCGGGAACGCAAGCCTCGGTTAAACATCTCGTGTGTATCGCGATCTGTGTCGACTCTCGATCTTTCAATTTGCTTCGAGTGGAGTTTCAATTGTCCGAATAGTTCTCAGAAGTAAAAATTGGTATCTTTTGCATTCGAAAAACTCTAGAATAGTGTTGTGCTGTATTCACGGGCACCTGAAAGTCTACAAGTCCTTATAGTCAGAAAAGATATAGAGCAATTATGTAGTGGAATAAAATTAATTTGATTTTTAGAACAAAACCAATAAAAACACAACTCTCGTACAGAGTTTTTCATTTTTATATCGATGCATAGCAGTAGTTAGCATCCCGTAACGAAATGCTTTCTAGAATTCAATTTTCAGATAGTAACGATTTAGTTTGGCATTTGCTGAAACAATTGAGCTTCGTTAAGCAATTATTAAACATTCAGCTGCCTAGCACGATGAAACAATACAGCTCTGGCAATCAATTTTGACACTGTTAGTCATTAGCATTCGAACGAAGCAGGCTGGAAGTACACATTTACATGAAAATTAGGTTATGCTACATTTGTAACAGCCCCTTTATCACTGCGATTGTGGAAAAATTAGTGTTAACACTCTGTATACGCGTTAACATAAGCAGTTTCGAATTGCCTACTTTCAAAATATTTACAAAAAATGATCTCTATCATTGTGGAAATCTATATTTACAAAAAATATACTATTGCCCCCAAAATTAGGAGTTAAAGGGCTATTCATCCTCAACAACAACTCAGCTACTGTTTGGCAATACTAATAGCTGTTAAATCTCTACTTCGGATAAATTGGCGATGCTTTACCTCTGTGAATTAAAATAGCTAAACTTTTTCAGTCCTCCTATGCTATTGGCACCCCATTTCGACCATACAGCCCTGGTTAATTGCTGAAATAAGGTTTCATCGTTGTTCCTCCGTTTGGTCGGGCGCACTCGACGCCAGCTGAAAGGAAGTTCTGGATTGGACCGAGTTACGTGACGAACGTAAGCGTTTCTTCGCTTCCGTAAATGGGGAACGGGGGTCTGCTGAGCCGCGGAGGGGGACGAGTCGACGACGATACCTGGTTTTGCGCGCGTATATATACGCGGTTGGGGCCCCCCGATCGTCATTGTCCTTTTTCTTCGGGCCGAAGCGGCCCCGTCGTTTTTCACTCGTTTTAGAGTCTTCTGCTCGACTCGTTTCTCATGCTCGCCATGAGCAGGCCGATCGCTACATGGGCTAATTCGGCCCCTTTCTTCCAGTATACCTACTCGTATTCCCGATCTACTTGGCCAGCGAAAGGGGAGAGCCGGACTTAAGCCCGTTAAATGGAATTAATAAGCTTTACTATGCATGCACCAGCCCGTGAAATACGATACCGGCTGGTGGGCTCGTTAGGACGACCACGGGAAGGCTTTGTGCCTTCAAGGCTGAGCTCCCTGTCCCGCTCGCACCGAAACTGCGCATTCTGTTTCTCTGATCCACCCTCGATACGCGATTCTGCGCAAAAATCTTGGAGCCCCTTTTTCCCGACACTCGGTGAAAATGTCAAATCGAAGCTCAGTTCGTACACTTAGGACAAGGTATAAATGTCCGAATTTTTCGGGGTGTTTAGGTGAAGGTTGAGTTGATCGTTGAATTGCTTTGCATACGAGTGCTTGACTCTTTTAATTGTTTAAGGGGGCAAATAGATTTAGAACTAGCAATGTACACAAACAGAAAAAAAGTTGAAAAAAATTCGTTTGGAAAAAAAAATACGGAAATCAGGAAGTTCCAGTGACGTTTTCTCTCAATTTTAATCCTAACGTAATACTGCATGAATAGATTCTATAATTGAGTCTACGAGTATCGTGATGCGAGGCAGGTAAACAGAGCTACTTTTAATGTTTCTAGAATGCAGCCAGTTAGTAGAAAAGTTGTTAAACAAACTGGCACGCTACAGAGGAGCTTACAAGTACAGCGGAGAAATGCAGAAGTACTGTACTTGTCGTACAGAAGTATGCTTGAAATAATATGTTCTTTTCTATGTGATGGAGAGACTTTCAGTCGAGTACAAGGAGCCATCAATGTAAGCTTTTTGAAGAGCGTAATAGCAGCTCAAAGACAGGAAGAGCCTTTTAAACTTTAACGTTAACCTTTCACCGATACGAGAAACTTTAGTTTGCTGAAGTGGCATTTCAGATCATTTTATAAATTTTTCATACTTTCCTTAAAACAATGAGAGGTGATCTTGTATTGTCATTGATATAATGCTAGAAAAATTGTTTTTTTAACCTTTCAAACTTGCTTTTAGGTTGTCAGAAGAGAAACATGAAAATGTAAATACAAGATCCGGGAAAGAAATTAAAATACATATGAAATATAAAATTTGTAATTTTATTGACTTAATGTATTACTTTCTATAATCAATGAGTAATATGTTGTTTTAGATACCTAATATTGACTCACCGTGCATATCAGTGACGATAGCGGGGGATAACGAGAGCGAATGAGAAACAAGGAGAACAAGTGGGGTGCAATTAACACGGTACGAGCAGTTGCAGAAAATTGTGGGGTTAACTTTGCGACAACTTCTCAGGCAATGCAGTACCCTCTGCGCCATGGCAACTTGTGTTGTAGGCACATATTTTCACCGATGCCCGCAGTTCCCGACACACAAAAACGGCAACAGTTCTAACTGGGTTGGGACATACAGAATGTACAGTAATCGTGACCATAATTGTGATTTCTAATGAAACCAGGGATTAATTAATAAATTCAAGAGGCAACTTTATTCTAACTCAATGGTAATTAGGCCAAGCGCAACTTTATCCTGTTCGTTTAAAACCTTTTTACAAGGAATCTTCTTAATGTACCATTGATTTAAAACTAGTGGAAGTCAATCCAGAACCCAAGAGGTGTAAAGGGTAGGTACACTTTATGATAGACGCCAAACAAAATAAAAAGAAAATAATACTAGCCTAGTACTTATGCATCACGTACTAATGAACTTTTGATTATATTTGAAGAACACAAATTGCCTCTGCTCGGTTGTAATTTCTTCCTGAAACTCCGCAGTAACCATCCAAAGTTTCAAGAGAATTCTTCGTATCACTGCACTGTACCAGCGTAACGCTTTAAATCTCATCAGCCTAATCACTCGGTCGAGCAGCTGTCGCCGGAATACGCGACTTCATATTGGATGCGGCCGTTATAGTGTCCGCAGAAGTCATTAACGAGGGACCGTGAGCAAAGTTAAGGACTTTCGGTTACATCAACGCGCCAATAACAATAACTCGAGTCGCGTATCTGTTTATTTTGCATATTCAAATAATCGAGTACCGGTTCCCCGATCGCCATGGTCATCCGCCGCCTCTCCAAGGCGGGCCAAACCGCTTGTCGACTTCACAGAAATTTATTTGCCAGCCCTTTTGCCGACTCCGTCTAAGCACGGTGATTCCACTTCGAGCTGGGAACCTCGGGGAACCCCGAGATTTACGTAGCCAATTCGTAGATGCTTTTGATGTTGCCACTATTGATCGAGCTTTCCCCGCAGGGGTGAAGGCGCGTAATCGGTGATTGTATTCCGATGAACATAATGTGATCACGCCTTAACGTTCCAATATGTGGCTTTCCGATCTTTCTTTCTTCGATGCCCTTAGAGTCATTTTCTTTTTTTCGAAACTCTATTACCTCAATTTTCAAGTCAGTTGTACTTGCAATCTTGTAGTATTGAATAGTTAATATACATAGGAAACTATAGGAAAGCTTATTTTTGAGAACTCGTCAAAATTCACGTAAGCTCTCCAAATTTATCTTCTTTGGCACTTTACCTTCGAAATTAATTCAGTTCCGCGGTGAAGAGTTCTGTCACTCATACCTGGACGACGTGGCGTTAACGTGTTAATCGGGTTGACCTATATAGAACGTTAACTAATCGCGAGCGTAATTGATGCAAGAAAGTACCGGTAGCCGGTCGAAGGAGCGAAGACAATTGGGTCACCCTCGAACGACTCGCATTACCGAGGGATTACGATCCCGACCAGATGACTTTTAATTCTAACCAGCTTAGCAACTTTTCTCATTCCATAGAGCCGCGAGTACCGTGGCTCGATTTTCGCCCGGTAGTTTCATTCGCTATGCAACCGACGTATTTCAGTTATCCAGACGGTCTAGAGGTCTCATCCCCCGCCGATTGGACCCAGGAATTTTCGTCTTTCAACCCAGCCGCGAACTTTGCCTCCACGAAATTTCACGCGACGGGAGAAAAGCAAAGAAAGTTTGCCCCGCGATACAGAGTCACGTCGCGATCCCACCTCGGTGAAAGATGAATCGTTTTCTAGGGGTTTTTTGCCGCGTCGCCTCGTCTGGTCTCGATTCTCTTTTCTCGCTTTATAGCCTTCTTGCGCCCGTCACCTTTTCGCGTCGGATAACCCGCTCGCTCCTTTAAAACCGGCGTGGCTGAATTTCCAAACTTTTTCAGACGATTCGTACCGCCACGCTGGCCGGGCGAAAATAAAAACAGAAATGTATGAAAATTGGTTAAAGTCGTGCCTGTCCCATGGTTGGATGAAAGGCCTCTGCGGGGGGGGGGCGGAAGGCAATGTATGTACAATCTTTGCTAGGCGAATTTAGGTTGCCTTTGAATTTGAATTTTAAGTTTGGTGTTGAGGATATTGGAGGTTTTCGTCGGGTACCAAAGCATCAATAGTTATGTTCCGTTGTGCCATTCTTTATTATCCTGTATTATGTTGTCTTATATCGTGTTATGTTGCGTTCTATTAAATCGACGTCCACCTTCTTGATCAGTTGCAGATCCAATATAGAATTTAGCAAGAAAAGTTGTATAATAATAATTTACGGTGTATATTAATTATCCATTGAAGGTAGCAAGTGTCCAGATACTTATGAACGAGGGTGTAAATAAGAAAAGACAAAAGAAACGCATTAATGCGTCGTTGACACTGTTCGTCCGTGAATCTCGAGTTTTATTCCTCTATTCAACCGTGTTCCTCCAAGAGTTAAGTTGGCATGGAAGAAGTAAGAGCCCTCCATTCTTTCGCAATCCAAGCAGAACGCAGGAGTGCAGATTCGGCGTAACCACCGTGCTCGATCGCATCCTCGATCGCGCGGCCAGCTCTCCCCGCGGCACGCCAAATAAGGGTCGCGCGAGATCGGTATAAATAAGCTGTATAAACCCATTCGACGTGAGTTGGCACTACCACGCGATATCCTCGTGCCAACTCGACATTCTTCCGCGATCGCAGCAAACACCGCTGTAAGTCCTGGCAAAGAAGGACAAGAAGCACGGTGGAAATTCAACGTTTGGAACATAAATTTGGAATTTCCCGGGCAACCGTTTTGCGAGCCGCGAATCTCGACCACGGGCGTTGCGGCTCGAAGTGAAAGAAATAATTCTCTCAAGGGCGAGAAAAACACGACGTTCGCGCCGTGGATATGTAAAACGTACGAGCTTGTGTGCACGAAGGGGTGCCGGTGAAATCGATAGCGCGGGGAGGGAGGAAGGCGTGCAGAGCCTGTTGGCTGAAGTCGCCAGTGATATTTTTGCAACGTCGTTCCCATCCCCTCTCATCTTTCACTCGTGGCTGCCTTCCGCGTGACTTCGCGCTTCCTGGCTCCCAAAAGAAACTTTAATCTATCAGATTAAAGGGTCTTTGCGCCGCGGAACGGATAAACGTTTCGGTGTGCACACGCCGGCCAGGAGGTTTACGCAACGCGAGCACATCACGCGATATTTACGCAATTGTTTGCCGAAACTTTAGCCGAGAGCTTCAAAGACAAGCCTTGAGACGGGAGGGAAGATTGCTGAGAGTGCTTTCTTTGCGAGATTGTGGTAAGATTTCTTCCTTTCTAGGCGACACGAAGATGGTTCAAATATGAAGGGGAATTTCATTTCAGTTTGGGTGGCTACGATTTTATGTTGTTTCAAGTTTGGAAGAACCTGATAATGAAAGTTCTTTTAATGCGAGATACCTGTAACGCCTGTACAATACCTATAGAGATTAGAAAAGGGAGAGTAGGTAAAGAGAAGGGGGTGGTTAAGGCTACCTAGCAAGCTCTGTGTATTAATTTATGAATCTTGTAAAGCAAATAACTTATTCTTCTAAAAGTTGTACTCAAATTATTCGTTATCGTGCTTACCTTCTAATAGCGATGTCTTCCGACAATATCGCGTCAGTGGCTAATGAGCATCGGTCGAAAGGAGGAAGTTAGATTCGGGAATGATTTTTCCGTCGCCTGTAACGAGGCCAGCGCGAATCATAAAGTTATCAAGTCGTAGTAGCGGTGAATCTTTGCGGGGGAAAGTTGAAATGAAATAATTTAAAACCCGTCACGCGCTGCGTTTTGTACCCGCGGCCATTGTGCGAGTTATAAAAGGATCTCCGCGGACTTTCGCACTCCGACTTCATGCGGAGTTTTCGAAGTTCGAGTTCGTTATCGTTGCGTTTGCGACGATCTGTCCGAAACTTGGCGGATAAGCGTGGCTGTCGGTGCCAGGATTCACATGGAGCTGGAAAGTTTATCCGTTATTACCGTATTTCGTCTCAACAATGGGCTAATCTTGAGCGCTCGTCGGTTTATTTAGAGGCTGTTCAAAGAAAAGCATTTGAAAATTCCAATAATACTGTTGGCCGAGAGGATTTCTTTGATGGGATATTAGTAGTATATATACTAATAATTTATATCTCAGGTTTAGATAATAAATTAAAGGCTCGTAATAATCAGTATTTCTGCATTTTTCTTTTTGTAGCAATTTGAGAGAAGGATTGTGAATAATCTTTTAAATCCTACATACAATTGTAAGCTTCATTATCCATAACTGAATACTCAAGTTGATCGGTTTAATTTTAGATATAGCAATGAAGTTAGGTCTGCGCAAAGCATCGTCGTTGATGCTCTTTGAGTTCAACTTCAACCTCATTTATGAGATTATTCGAGTATATAAAAATTGCTCTGTCTCATTAAGATGAAAGCATTGTGATCTCAATATTTTAAACTGCTCGTTCAATTTGTTTTAAACGTTTAAAAAGGATAACATGGTAAAAATGAAATGTAAAGCAAAGCTTCATTATTGAAGATAGAAATGTTAAAACGATAATATGTATTATTCCCATACGTGCAACTGAACCATCATTCATATTCAATACAATAATATAGTTCCGTGATTATCTGTTTATGTATAAATGTAAATATCGAATTTAAGATGGAATGATAAACTTTGTTAAATTATCAGTCAACGGGGATGTTGGAATTCAGGTGAGAAACTCTTGGACCACTTACTCTGAGCCAATATAGTATACAATATATATCAACGGTAGTTTCCAAACACAGAGCGGGTTAGGGCTAGAGTTCTAAGGCTGACAGTAATTGACGCTAAGTGTTGAATACCAAGTAGCCGAGAACTGACTTCTAACAACTTGACAGCAAGTATGATATGGACTAACAATGAGTGCGTGATTGATTGTGAGTTATGTCTGAACCAATACTGAATCGAGAGTGAAGTTACCGGCTGGATCTTTTAGCAACTCGGGCCAACGTAAGTAATAGTCGTTCATCAAATTATTCGAGACATCATGGAAGAAGATCTTTCTATTTTAAGTAAGCAATGTCATAGATTGATTAAATTCGTGTCTAATTAACAATTTAAAGTTGCTAGCCTCACACACCGAACAATTATTCGATTACATATATCACTCAGATATTTTCCATTTGCTAGTAGGTCTTAAAAAACCTAATTTTTATTTGTAGTATCTCTAACAATTTGATCAACAATTGTAGTCGTCCAACTTCAGGAGAAGTTTCACTCGATTTGCTAACAATAAAAAAAGCAATCGACATTTGCGATGTGTGTTCTAAAATATGGTACAGATAGAAAATCATAAGAGTTATCGCTATCAACTTTTTTTTAATACAAAAGCGATCAATTCAATGGACGGGTTTGAAATTGGAACAATTTCGGATATAAATTGCAACACATAGTGGTATAAATATATTTTCAACAGAGTTGGGGCAATCATAACGTAACGGGGGTTATAAAGTAATATAAATACAAAACAAATTTTGGACAAACATGAAACCAACACGAAAATTGGAGTAGAACTGTACGCAACATTGAAACATCCGTTTAGTTATTAACTGAACATTAATTGTTTGTTAAGAGGAAACATATAACAAAGGCACATTCGGTTTGGATATTTAACATTCCACTTAATGATACATTTCATATTTGAAGAAAAATTTTA
The DNA here is from genome assembly GCF_026225885.1 of Hylaeus anthracinus. Taxonomy (NCBI): domain Eukaryota; kingdom Metazoa; phylum Arthropoda; class Insecta; order Hymenoptera; family Colletidae; genus Hylaeus; species Hylaeus anthracinus. The sequence continues at coordinate 6,853,382 of NW_026534330.1, read as the reverse complement.
ATATAATATAAATATAAATATTCTTTGTGGAGATTAAAATTTTGCATACAATTTAACGTTGAAATTATTAAGTGAAATGTTAAAATTTCATTTAGAATATACCATTACTTTGCCTTTCTCTGGAATAATTATACATATGAATATTAAATAAAAATTATAAACATATATACTTTTACATATATTTCTTTGTCTAAAATCCGTCTACATTATAATTTACTTTATTTATTTACATATTAAAAATTACTTATGTCATACCTTCATGGACTAACTATTGATGATATCGATAAAAAATATCGTTTATATTTTCTCTCACTTGGAATTTTTCTTTAATATATGTAAATATATAATTTAATCAAATAATATTCTACAAATTAAATAAACCACGAAAATCGATAACATCTATTCTAATTCATAAGGACATCCTGGTAAAAGGTTCATGATTCCCACCAAAAAATCGTAAAATTCAGCCAAATACCGAAGGTATTAAGGTAAAAATCTCGTTTCAAAATCGGTAGCCAATCGAATGAAAATTTCTCGGTCCCGTTCCATCAAACATTCTTCGACGCGTGAATTTTTCATTCGACGGGTATCACTCGAATCCCCTTACGCGTTACATTTTTTAGGCATGCGTGTAAATACGCGCCGGATGAATGGGAATTCGTTGAAACTAGCAGATAGAAGCTAGTTGCACAGGCGCGTAGGCAGTCGAACGATTTGGCACTAATTACGCTTTGACAACGCTCTCACAAATTTATACGAATTCTAATTAAAATTTCATTTCAACGTAGCGAAGTGTAATAACCACGGATCCGTGTCGTCGCGGCGTTTTTTAACCTGGCCGTCGGCTGCTGCCACAGTTGCCGGCCGAAAACTAATTAAGCTCTCGTTTAGTTGCAAACACGAGTCGCGTTTTAAGCGATCGCTCCCGTCGACCTGCTCCCTTCGTCGCTAATTTCTCGAATTATCAAACGATAAATCTTGATTACCGTAATTTCTGTTCGAACGCCGGCGCTCTCCGACCGGGGACATCGTTCTGCTGATGAGACTGCTATACACCTATTTGTTCAGTAAATATCTCGTGAAAATCAAGTATAATATGGAATGAATTTGCATGAATACAAATTGAGATAAAATGCGAGGATATTATTTGTTTTGATTTAATTGGAATTTTTTTCATCGAAAAGGAATTTTTCTAAAATGAAGTAAAATTGGAAGATTGTGTGCAGAAAATGGTAGATAGAAATTTTCATGAATCATTTCTTTTTATTTCATTCATGAATCATTATTTCACTTTAGAAGAATAGAATTGGTTGATTTAAATAGCTAAATTTAAATTGAACAGTGTATTATATTATTTGGAAAGGGTCACATGTAAACATAAATTAATACAATATTATTTGAATATCGCTTTAAAAGAACAAAAACCAAAAATTCACTTATCATTTTGATTAAAAGAACAATTCAACCGAAATAACACTGTTTCCTACTGTTGCTATTACTATTGTTTTACCATGATCATTCGTCAAACTACTATCATGTGCAGCCAAAGTTACCACCAGTATAAGGCGATCTAAAAGCATTCATCAATTTTAATCTACCAAGGCAACTCGTGACTAATATTTTTAATCCCTTAATCAGCGCCTGTAATGAACACCTTTCCACCACGCGAACAGATCAATTTATCTAACTGATTGCCGTGTTCTCGTCGCCCAGATACAATCTGTTAGACACATAATCCGTTATAATTTGCTCGATGGAATAAACGACGTTGGAGAATAAACGCGGTGGTTTATTATGTGGCTCGAAAGAATGTTACATCGTTTGGGATTTTAGAGTGCAAGCGTGTCGATTAATCGAGGCGATTGTGTGTCGCGTTTCAGTTTTATCGTGCTCGAGATACATTCGCACTGTGGTGCACCGCGGTCGATATTTGTAAGGGATTGCACTGTATTTCATGGACAATGGCCGTGTGGCAGTAGTGAATTAGACGGTCACGTCGTTATCAGTGTGTTCCTGCAGCACTTTGTGCGTTCGCTACCTGTGGATGCTGCGCCTGGATTAGGAGAATTTGTAAGAAATTTAATATGAGATGCCTCGATCTAGTGTTCTTTCTTAATTCATTCTATCATTCTAGGACAGCTTCGATAAATCAACTGTACTACATATATTGGCGTAAAATTAAGAATTTTATTTGAACTAGAAGCCAAAATTGTTCATATTATCGTTAACTCGATTTTTCTTTTTGTTTCAGGTAAGTCCCGATAATCTGACGCGGACTAATTCACAAGCTAATTTTCAGAGAAGCTTCGCAGGTATTTGTCACAATTCCTCATAATGGTCTCCCCAACCCCGCTATGAACGTGAAAAAGCACAATCGTTATTTTTCACAAGTAGAAGCTAGAGTCCCCTTTTCGTACTGGGCAAGTTTTGAATGGTACAATACGAGTGTTTTTTTTCACGAACAGAGAAGCACCAGACCAAAATCCTTACCGTAGTATAATATGCACTATGACCGTGGAAGGAAAGAACGCAACACTCGGTAGAACATTGAAAACCTTCACATAATGCCTCATTTAACCTTTACTGCGTAGTTTCCAGACCCTCCTGGCGCCGGGAGTAGTTGTTTCGCACCTTTTGCAAAAAGAAAGGGATCTTTGGGGATGGTTTATCGTACTCGCCTTATTACTTTTTCTCTCCTTGTTCAACCCTGACGATTTTCAGCTGTGTAGATGTCTGGGGGTGTAATAAAATTTACAACCTGACCGACGCGGTCTATCCACACTTGCGCTTTTCTACTTCAACTCTGTCTTGGGTCGCTTCACTGAGTTTTAAGCACAGTTTTGCGAACCTCCTATGAGCTCTCGATAAGTTGGAAGGGCTGTTGCGTTGATTGGAGATGGGCGCCGTGAACGTTGCAATAGGAAATTTATAAAATCACGGTGGATGTTAAACGTGATCATTATTGACTGATTCTGAGTTAGATAGAAGATAAAGTACATCCATTTTTAAATGTACGTGAAACTTTTTTTACATTTACAGTTTATTCATAGGAAAATAAAAATTGAAAAGTTAGAAGTTTGTTGCAGAAATTGAATTTCAGGAAAAAGATCTTCCAAGTTTTCAATTTTTATCTCTGAAACTAAACGTCCTATGAATAAACTGTAAATATAAATAAAAAAGTTCCGTCTTATCATTCCTTATAAGCTGATATTTCTTTTTTTAAATTTACACCTCAACGCCGTTTAGAATTTCCAGCAAAAATCGTCCCGCGGTTAAAGGGTTAATCAGTCCTCCTTGTTGACCTAAGAGGCTTGTGATTAGTGACACCTGTTTTTCAATTAGAATAGAATTGTGCCGCGCCCCATTTTCTTCATCTATTTTCAATTATCACCTAGCTTCCTAATTCTAATAAAAGTACTACGTGTATATAGTGGAGCCCACTCTCGCCAAAACTGGGTGAAACGAATAAAGACAGAAACAACTCGGGTATCGGCACGTTAAAAAGAGCTTGTCGTTAAAAAAAGAGGATCGAGCACACACGACCCAGAGTTGCAGCAACGGAATTGTATGGGATGTCGAATCGTCGCGTCACTGCTATGTGTTTTAATTTGACGTCACTCAGCACGTCAGTACCATCTGGTGTTGCGAGGCTTCTCGTCGCCTCTCGTCGCGTCTAGGCCGCGCCAGTCACCAGGATTTAATATCAAACCACCCCCGAACCCTCATCCGATCTCACTCCCTCGCTAGCGCGGACCCTTCTCGCCCTCCCTATTTCCGTCTCCGCCTGGCAGACCGTTGGATTTTCCGGCAGTGCACGCGAATGCTGCATCGATGTGCCCTGTATGATGAGCTGGATACGCATAATCGAATCAGGGAAAGGAAAAGTGACGTTTATGGAATCTCAACGACGATACTTTCCCTCTGTGCTTTCAGTTTTTCGTTGCACTTTGCTACCAGTGAATTGCAGCTGGGGGTTTGTTGGTGTAGTTTGTTCGAGCGAGAGTGAGACTGTAGTGGTTGAGGTCAGCAGGGAGTTTTTTCTTGAGATTTGATTTTTTCTTTGCGATTGATTACCTCTTGCTATTTGTAATTAAAAATTCATTTCTGTAATATCAGAACTACAGTTTAATTTAGTCAAACTTCTCCAATAGACACAGTGGGTTCGAATATTTATGGGATTGTAATAATGTTATAATCAAAATTCTATCTCTAGCTTGTTAATAAAGAATCGTAGTAAGAGAACAAACGGAAGGAAGAAAATCATGGGACTTAGTCTTTAAATTTTAAGTTACGAAATGAAAACTCACTCGTTAGTATTAATCCAGAAACAACGCAAGCGTCGCTGTAGTTGATTTAATGATTGTTTATTTCTGCTGGCGTTCGCAATATGCTGTCCCAAGGGTGCGTGTCACTTCAGCCCTGTCTCGCCAACAAATTCGTTGTACATTCGACAACGGAATATGTCGTTTAAAACCTTCCACTGTCTCGTAAACGCGACGGAGCGAAAATATTATATGGAGATCGAGACACAACTCCAGGAGGATTTAAAAGAAGGAATTCGCACCGATAGCTGGCACGGGCGCGTGAATATAGTGAACCCGCAGGAAAGTATACTAGCGGTACGTGAGCCAGGCTGGCCGATTTATCGAAGTCACGTGCGGGGATCATTCTTTTGGCGAGATCATGGTCGTCGAACCCATTCGATGCCCGAGGAACATTTGTAGGGTGGTTTGTATTTTAGGATGGTCGGATGTGATCGCGTTGCCTGATAAGCTTTAAACTGCGAAATTTATCGTCTTGGAACTGGGGTTCCAAGGTTGCGTTTTGTGTTATAAGTGGCCAATCGGAGGTATCGGCCGCCTCATCGAACGGTTCTTCCCAGAAGAATACGACAATCTTTCCTCGCAATATACTTTCTCTTTGACGAGGTCCTTGTGCCTCTTCGATGGGATGCGTGGTATCATATCTGCGGATTCATCGAGGTTAGGTTAATAACAGCTTGTGGCTGTGCACGTCGCATTTGTACCGTAATATTCATCTTTACAGATGGACACTATTTTCTTTGATTTTTATTCGGTACATCATTTCTTGTAGGCATTCTTACGGTAATGATTCAATTTGTGGGGAATAGCATAGATAGATTGTAACGAAACGTGTCTTCGGTATATGCTCCGAATTTTGAACACTAATTGAACACTAATTGAAGTTAAGTTTCGAAAGAAAATTACGAGGATGAGTAGACAATTCATTAGATAATATTCTTTTTTTTAAAAATAGTATGTTTCTGTGTAACATAGATCTAGGTACAGTTGATGCAGTTAGATAATTTCTCTTTTATAAATTAAAAGCAGCTTACACCAACAGGTTATTCAATTATTCAATTACAGAATATAGAATTCACAAATTATAAGCCACTTTAAATAATTCGAATAATCGAAATCAGAGGCCAAATGAAATCGAAAACGTTTAGCATATGTCCTAAAGTTTATAATTGAGCATCACATTCCAAACATAAATTAAGTAACGGAGAAAGTACCATGAAACATGTAATCCATTGAATATTGAAATCAGAGGTTAAATGGAATCGAAATTATACGTTACACCATCAAGCGAACCAAAATCGAGCGATATTATTTTGTAGATAAAATAGAGTTAGAAGAGTATTGTTTAGATATTTATATTTAGATTTATATATTTCCAGTGGATGTTCTGAAAATTTAGTAAAATCGATTAACAATATGTGTAGGGCGGTAGATCATGGCGGTGGGTATCCGAAAAGATACGGAGTCTCAGCTTCGAATCAACACATAAATCAAGCTAACGTAGCTTCATGGAACGTCAGTAGCTCGCTGGAAGTTCTTTTATCAACCGCCGTTACTCATATATCAGATAGCAACGGACGCTTTCAAGCGTGTCGACTCCTACCAGGTTCTGGCCCGCAGTAAAACTTTTTAGCGAAATGCATTGTATCTAAACTCGGCCCAACAAAACTGAAAACTGACGTATTGCTCTGCAATGTTAGCAAAGCCTATATTGTCAGCAGATTCAAATATTTAGTTAATAATGAATTAACCAGGACAATCTGTGTGAAAAAGTATATCGGTTCAAAGAAGATCTGAACATTCAGAAACAGTCACAAAATGTAATCTCTGCATTAACCGAAAAATTGAACGTCCTAAGATACTGGATTTATCGAAATTTAATATTCCAAGAAGGCTACTTAGAAACAACAATATTTTCCATACTGCTCCATACCGTACCTCGATAGATAAGCAAAATTGCATTGCGAGAATATGTGCGACGGCTAGTAACCTTAATATATGTCTGTTTCATAAACCAACTTCGGCATTCAAAAATTCAGTTGTAGCAGTTTAAATTTTGCGTAATCGTAATGTAACCAAACATGGTACATAATGCAGTTTGCAGTATCTCTCGTCAGCCTAAAGACTAAGGGCCCCCAAAAAATTTGAGAAATTCAGGTGCACACTTCAAGGTCTCCCGAATATAAAGAATAATTATTATTAGATACGAAGCAAGACAAGTTTCCTCGTCTCGCAACGAAAATCGAAAATTTGAGAAAAATTGCAAAAAAAGGCCCTATTCAGGCGATCAAACGTTAATCTCCGCATTCGCGACAACGCGCCAGTGAAAGAAAATCGCGTGGCAACGCCGTGAAACGTGGCGTCGTCGGGCAATCGCACAATCGTCGGACTCGTGTATCAGTAATACGTGCATATCCGCGGTCGTTGCCGCGGTTGTGAGGGATGGTGATCAATAGAGTTCAGTAAAATCGTGACGCCAAGAAATTCCAGGCTGTCGTCGAGGGTTTATGGCCGGTTTATAGAGTCAAGACGCGACGAAAAAGGAGAAACCGGAAAGAGAGGAGGCGAAAGAGGGACAGAAGGAAAAGAAGCCAAAAGGGGGAGAGACGTCGGTACCAGAGAAGAAAACGAACTCGGCCGAGTGTATAGACGCTTAAGAGGCAGATATTACGATGTGCAGGCGCATGCACGATGTTCCTTTTTACGGGCGCACCCACACGAGGTTTACCTCTCCTCTTCGCCTGGCCGGCCCGTCCTCCTCTTTCAGCCGTGGCGAGAGCCGTCTTCGGCGCGGACGGTGCGTCGTCCAGGTTACTTAAACATTATGTGGAGTTGCTTCTATAAAACCACATTTTTACAGCGGCGCACGTCATTCGTTACGGCCCGTGCGTTTGCCACCCACATTTTACGGCCACGCCGTTCATAAGGGGTTGCGTATTGTGGCTTTTCTTTTTTTGGCGACGTACAACCGCCCGGGAAAACTTGGAGTGCCATTTACGTCGCGGCCAAGGGAACTCCGCTTGGTTCGATGCAAGTATGTTATAATAGTACGGTGCACTCGCGCTGGGCGGTCGCGGATCAGAAGGAAATAAGTTTCTGCCATTTTGCGCGCCGAGTTAACACGTTCTTAGCCAGTTACGTCCCTGGAAACTTCTTGAATAACCGAATGCAGCTTTGGATTGTGTTTACTCGAGTCTTTTTTTTTAGGATCAGTTAGCAAGGAGATTAACATTTGACTTTATCAGGTCGTCAACTGGTTTGGGGTAGAAATTTCTCTTTATGTAGTCAAGGGGTTAATCGACGTCGAGTATTAGTGACATAAGTGAATTTCAGCTTGTGATCTGCTCGTTCATTTCTATCCAGCCATTGTCCCAATTGCGTCCAATTTCGCTATACAATTCACTTTTTCCCAGATCTAACGATTTGCCACAAAAGCGGATTTTATTTGACGCTTTGAGGTAACAAAGCGGTTATCTTCGTTCACTTAAGCTCTAAAGCCTCGCTCGGCTCACCCAGAGCCCACATAATCCTTTTTTTACTTAGATAATCTTTGTTAAGTGACGACCGTCTGAGTGGAATGACTAACGTTCACTTAAACAATCTCTATGAAAATTTCATTGCCGTCTTCCCTCAGTTTTAAATGACGTATTCCCAGCTTTGAGTTTTGAGCACCGATAAGAACTTAGATTCTCGCTCGACGAAAGATTATTAAGAATGTTTCTTCGATGGTAAAGAATTTTCTAAGAGGAGCTTCAGAATTTGATTTTTAATTACAACGTAATCTTAAATGATTAGTGAAGCTTTTAATTGTGTCATATTTCTCTATTTCTAAGAAGCCATAAATCTCCTTACGTAATAACATACTTTGTAGAACGTGTTTGCAGGTTTATGTTTTATATGCGTCGCAAATTAAACATACAAGAGGGCCATAAAGGTCTCAGCACCTAGAAAATCGCTTTACTGCAGGCAATATCATAAACTGGGATTTTTGGATGGCTGGTGCACCAGATGCACCTGGGTCTGGTGCCTGGCAACACAGAAACATCATAAGCATGCACACTCGTCGCTTGAAACTTGCATTTATTCATTTTTGTAAAAGTACACTGTGTTTGTTAAAATTCTTTATTTACAAGCTTACTCGAACATAAAATACATTAAAAATGGAAGAGGCTGATTATATGTCTTTGAAACAACTTTGTGTGTACTCAACAATTATTTTATTTTTGTAATATTTTAGCAAACAAACGTTCTAAGAAAACTGTAAATTTAAACCTGATAGTTTTTAATTTTGTTTGGTCCCAGTACATCTAAACAATGTGTAGACAGTGTGTGCATCTTTATTAGTACCTTGTTTTTGTATATAAATATTAATTAATACATCTTTGTTATTGAAATTCCATTGTCCTGGTCGAAAAATCCATAATGTGAAATTTAATAAAAGTATTACAAATCTGCCACGGCAAACAAAATTAAATTTCAGGATTATAACCTATAGAAACGATAAATCTTTTCAACATACACGTATTGTTTTTTTTTTAAAAACAAAAGCTGTTAGTCTTGCTTCTCATAAATCATCAAAAATTGTGGCGTTCGCAGACGTATATCAACACGCGTGAAACACATTTTTGGAAAACTGGTTTCGATATAGTAGCACATGCTACTTGAACTAGCCTTCAGGGCATTAGTTTATCGAGCCACGGTCGACGCAACGTGATAAAGGGTCGACCAGTATAATTAATCCTGTCTCTGCGGCGCAGCAATATGTAATAATGGAAACTAACCCGTTCGACCACGCAGTTTTGCCAATAAACGGGAAGAAGATTAGAATTCTATTAGAAGTGTTCGATGGTTGTAGAGCGAATCCAATTGTTTGCGTGCTACAAGCGATATGATTCATATCAGTTCGTTAGGAATTTAGTTTAATTATCGCACCTGCATATTAATTAACTTGACGTTATTCGAGCAGGGAATGACCATCGGTGTAATTCTGCTGAATTCTCTATTTACTCCATTTCGAATGTACTCCATTTCCAGCACTTAATGTACAGTTGTAATCGAGAATAATGAGATGCGTTGATGACGGAACAAGATGCATAAATAATCTGCTGTTTCGCGTGTCGGACTTTTGGAGAAAATTGCCGGTGAAAATTACTTGTGCGGAATGAGGAAAAATGTGATTTCAATAGTGGAGTGATTTAGTTTAATTTATGAGACTTGTGAAAATTGGTAATCAGTATTATTATAAAGAAAGATTCAAGATTTATATCAGTCTGAGTCTTGTTTATCTATAATATAATAATTCAATTTCCAGAAATATTTAAATATAGTGAAACGACACTGTACAACCGCAAGCTTATTATTATACTTTTTTGATAAACTTGTCGCTTATTAACGAATTTCGCATATATTTACCCTATATACTTGTACATACGTAAGCGATACCCTGAAAATGAATTCGTGCTCCATTAATTTCAAACGCACGCCCCGATATTCGTGTCAAGTAACAATTCACGCGAGGAAATAAACAGAACCAACGAATGCTTTCCAGCGAAAAAGAAATTTACATAAATACTGTTTAAATATAAATTCACATTACAATGTTAAGCGTGACGTCGTAGCTGCGGTTTAAGAAGCATTTGTACCACCTGCTCTTAAGCGGCTTACTTAGTCGAAGCGTGGCTTCTAATTAAGCGGTTTAACAAAGACCGCCGCGGCTACAAAGAATATTTTCTATTCTTCCTGTCAACGAAACATTGGTTTTTTTAAATAATATTGAAAAATTAATCGCGCGACGTTGTAATAGAAATTCTTCGTCACGGGTGTTGTGTCATCTGTTGTAGAGAAAGCATGGTCGTTTGTTGGTAATATAGCGTTTCAATGGCACGACGCTATTCTTTATTACAAATTAATGCAATGGACCCAAGTTGAAATGGGTGAGGCGCATAGCGATGAAAGACAAAGAGACTGTATTATGGAGTGCCGGCTTATTGAGGATCGAGGCGATTACTATGGCGTGAGTTTGAACCGAAGTTGACGCTGGTTAATAATTCATGGAACGCCTGCAGGCTTTAAAAATTATCCGAAGGCCGGTTAAGGTTAATTTTATAGGAATTTTAAACGGTATAATGGAGATCTTAATTAACTGGACTTTAGTATTGAAACGGTTGAAGACAGAGGAGAATATCCATTACTTGTGGACTTTTCTATGCGTATCTTTGTTTCAGTGACGTTTCTTAAAACGATTCTGAAGGCTGTTGGAATTCATTGTTATCCTCAGCCAGCGTTCACTGTCTGACTTTTCCCCATTCATCGATGCGTTCGCGATACGGATACCACTTGAACAATACCCAGCGAAGGATTTTGTTGCGATTACGTGATTCGAGCATTCCAGCTCAGTTCCGGTTCCTGAAACGGCCTACTCACGATCCGCGGCAGGCATTGTTTGCGGGCAGAGCATCGCTCCGCGAATAATTACGCATTCGACAAGAATGTGAGAGAACGGCCCGATTGCTCGGCCACTGTTCTCGTTGCGGCTGGATTACCTGCACGCAGATCTCGGTGCGTTTGCTATCGTTGCGTCCAAAATCGGCCGACTGACCGCACCGACGCACCGGACGAGCCTAATTTCGTCGAATAATTCGCACCTATGACCGCGCGCAGCTGCGGTGCTAGACGTCAGCCGTACAATTTTCATCGTTCTCATAAATTATGGTCGAAATCCAATTGCGGGGAACGATTAAGCGCCGGACGTTTCACGCGCGACGAGCATTGCCAGCCGATCAGCCGTGGCGAAGAATAGGAAAGGTCGAAGTAGCTGGAATGGAAAGTGGAGCCTGAGAATCGATCGGAATTGTCACTCGTGGTTAATTTACCTGTCCCTTTGATTACCTTTAGAGGTTTGGTACAATTCTTAGTCGTTGTTGTAAGGTGTCAGTTCATTCATCGTTCTCTCGAGATATAAAATATTATTGGCTCGTTGATTGGCTATTGTGATCCTTGAAAAGTACATTTGTCAGATGTTTAAACCATTCACCGCCAACTACGAGACGTCTCGTAGCTCAAATTGATTGCAATTACGAGTCACAAATTATTGCAAAAGAAGATCGTAAATTTTCTTTTTAAAACAACAAATTTAGTATCACTATTTATTATCGAAATAATAACCTAGATTATACCCCTGTATTAAATCTTGGCGCTCAAGGCAAAACGCTTTAAATTTGCCTGACAGTGAATGGGTTAAAGAGTTACTTTAAGAGAAATATACTTTTGATAAAGACTTTTGTAAGTATCGAGTTTGAAAAGTGTAAAGTTCAATCTATAAGTATTATCTACTTATAGTTACAATTGGATTCTTCTGATTTATTTTATTTCCTTTGATTCTTGTTTCGTTCATTATTTAACGAAGATTGTAGGTGACTAGCACAATGGAAACAGAATGCAATCGCGTTACAGCGTTTTAGTACACGGCATCAGCTTTCCCAACGCCACTTGCTGAAATTAATACAGAGAGAATCGTTGGAATTGCGCTGGAGGTACGGATGACATCGTTAAAACCTCTAGATCTACCCTGTAACCAGTGTAACCCTCATTAAAACAATATATCCATTGTCAATAATACCTAGCTGCATTGGTCGGTTACCTGAGAACCTTAAAATGTGTGAAAAAGTGTGTTGGAAAACAAAGAAAAAACAAAAGCAGACGTGCCTTGATAAATGGCTGTCCTATAATCACTCGTTCCCAAAAGTATAAGATACTAAATTTATATTTACGAGACCAATTAAAAAATATGGTGTATAATAAACTACTTGGCACACCAACAAACTTCAAACAGCGAATTCCAAACTGTTTTTGGAACATAAGAAGAGGACGAAGAATCCTTAAATATTACACCTGACAATTCGAACCCGAATATTTTTCAGACTCGCATTTATTAAGCCTCGTTTGGTTGTTTTTATGGCTAACGCGCGCCACTAATGACTGGGAATATATTTTTGTACGACTTTTACGTTATTGTAAAAAAAAGTGACCATAATCGTAAGGAATGTGGAACGTGAAATAAATTGACTTCAAGCTTCGAGTATTCGTTATGGTCTATGGAGCAGAACATATCTCTGCCGTAACATGTTTTCGTGGAATCATAAAGAAAGAAGTTCTCTATGGTAATAATTTACAAGAGTTTTTTTATTTGGTCGTTCGAAACGACTTTCGGATTTTTCTTATATTTATGCACGTGCAATCGTGGTATTAAAATGCCTTAGGTTTGTATTACAACTGATTAATGTTCATATTTTAGATGTTTCTAAAATTTCAAAGAAATCGTAAGCACTAAAATCCCTTAATATTGTGTGTATATTACATCTAACTAATCTTTTAAGCAATTAAAGTGACTTAATATTTGTTTACATTATATGTAAACTTCAAAGAAATCACAAATAAAATACACATTAATGTTAGTAAAGCATGTCGACATTTCCAGCATACATACTGCCTTTTATACTGTATTAAAAAGCCATAATTTAGAACACAATTCAAAATTATCGATAAGAGACTTATCGAACGGGATTTCACAATATGTTTCGCTGATATGGTTTCTAAGAGAAATTGTCGATAGAGCCATGAATAGTACCGGTCCAATCGAAAGCGCCACGTTGAGAAACGATCGGTCACTTTACGTGTCACGCGGACACGCGTGTGTAGCGACACATGTTACTTACAGGCTGCTGCCGCATTCTAGTTCCTCGGACCTGTAATCGTGCGTGTAATTGCGCGTTTAGTAGGAATGCGAATAACCTGCAACTAGACCGTACGCAGTCGTAAGTACCATCGTAGTTCCGAACGTAACGCGTTTACAGAAATCTGCGAATTAATTGTTACCTGTTCGTTTATTCGCGACTCGCGCGCGGAATGGATCCCCGACGTTCCGCGCGGTGTCTGGCGAAATTACGAAATTCTCCAATGGAGGAACAAAGAGAGAGAAAGAGAGGGAGAGAGAGAGTGTGTGTGATTAATTCCACGAAGAAATTTTAGTCGCTAGTTTCTCTCTGTTTATGACAAATTGTAAATTTGCATTGGGAGGTTGTCAAAAGCAGGCGTCCCTCTACGAATTTCAGCTGCAATTTGTATTCAAAGTTTTCAAGTTTCTTCGCTTTTTATTAAAGCATTGAGAATTCGTCTCCAGCAGGCTTTGTCTGTAATTGTGTTGAACCTTTCGATGCTTTGTTTGAGTCGTCTTCTGTGTGAATGTTCAAATGGTAATACAATTTAGGCTAATATTGGGATCGACCTACTTTGGATTGTAGCAAGAAGAACTATGGCATAAAGGACCCAAATTGGGAGGATCACAAAGGAAAATTAAAATATACATTAAGCTATTGATTTTGTGGTAATACTATTCTAAAAGGAAAGAAATTCGTTTAGTGTAAGTCAAAGAGTTATTACGATTTTAGACTAAGTCAGTGTTTCAACTACATAGAAATATGTAACAGATAGGAATGAAACATAATTACGTGACAGTAATTTTTTAATTAAAAATCATATCTTAATATGTAATAACATAATTCTTATAATTTACTTATAGTTTACATTTCCATATACAAGTACAAAAGTTGTTATATGCCTACTGAAATGGAGTAATTTTTCAACTTATGCGCGAACGAATTGTATACAATATCGAATATATGTTAATAAAATGAAAGTTGAAAATTGGAATAAAAAAGGTTCCATCGGACAGAGGGTGGAAGCTGGGCCAAATGCGCGAGTATGTAAATTCGACGCGTTGACTGGTACCCATATTTACTTATTTTTGAATTTCAGATGACACATGGCAGCAAATCAATACAATACACTTTAATTTAATTTCGTTATTCTTGGCCATTCTTTTCGCTGTCACAGTAATTAAGACATACGTATTTTTTTGGCAAATTAAATTAGTATCTTTGTTCGACAGTAGAAACTGTCAACTTTTTGTTAAATAATAAATGTATAAATAAGTAGTGTTGACGTAATTTATAATTCTTTTAAGAACGAAGTAGAAAACAATGTTTCGTGAATTTTACAATAGATATCTATTTTAAAATTTTTTAATTTCATATTGACCATTGCTTGATACAGATACCTGGATCTTAGATCATTTATTCGAATTTAATATTAATTAATTTCTTCCTGTACAATTGGAGTACTCTCATATTTTTAGGTAACAATAACTAATTTTTATATATTATGTAAGACTAAAATTAAGATCAAAATATTTACATATAATGATCTATATACATCAAAACTACATTTATTATATTTACTGCAGTAAATTCATTGTCATTAAAAATAATTGAACCTTTCTAAACAACGATTAAAACGATAGATAAATATCATGACCGTGCACATTACCGATGAAATTGAGAAACCAAGATTTTCCCTTCTTGCTATCTTCTCAGATGAATCGTCGGGATGGCTGCGATTATATTAATCCATCAATGGAAACGTAAGTATTGCATTTAAAGACTCGCGCGAGCCTAAGACGCGAAAACGACCACTTAGAGGTATTAGCGTTCTCCAGATCCAGGCTTCGAACCTGTCCTTAGACATCGATGGGTTTCAGGGTCCATTATAGATAATGATTCCTTCATTAAAATCGACGTCGATAAATGCAGCCATAGGGCCGCGCATACCTATGAAGATAGAGCCATGATCCGGTCGAGAAATTTTTCTCGCCATCGATTACGCGCACACAGGCCAGACAGCTAGACAACAGGTATTTTAATTTAGTCCGCGGCACGGTCATTCGACGATTCAATTAAGGACAATAAACTCGTGTCTTCGACGGTGACCTCCATTTTCCATCCCCTCCCTCTGGAAAAAAGCATCGACCATTATCGCGCGACTAACTGCACTTCAGAACTCGTTCGATTCACACCACGGCTCTTCTGTTCTTCGGGGAGGCTGATTACCTTGCCATTTTTATTGGAACGTGTCGCGCTACAAGTTTTAAGTGAATTTCACTCGAATCGAAAACAACAAACGGCAACTCTGAGAAAGCAATTATTTCTTCGCAGCTGCTAAACGCTTTCATTTTACTGTCGTATCGACAGAGTCAGTTTAATAAATTTCCTGTTTATAATTTTTGATCGAGGTGTACATTATGGCCTTTTAACATGGTGTACGTGCCAATGGTGTTAGTATAAATAATATTTAATCGGATGCATTTTATTTATGATTTGTTTGAAATTTTAGAAACATCAAAAATTTGAAAATTAATAGTAAAACAAGCTGTTAGTAAACGAGTGTATTTTTATTTAGAAATAAATGGGGATAACTGATATATTATCTTGTATTTGTATTTACTAAACTCGAGTACATATTTACTAATTTTAATTGTCTGTTAATACGTATAATGGAACCTCGATTGTAGCATAGCTAGTTCATTGAGTGGTGTCGACAAGTAGAGGGGATGATCGTTAAGCAACAAGTAAGGTTAGGGGTTGCAGTGAGAGTATACTGTGTAGCGCTGTTCGCGGAATTAATTGGCTAATTCAAGAATCTTGATTATTGCAAGTGATAACAAATACAATTAAGGATTGCAAAATAGTATTAATAAAAAAATATAAAATTACAAAATATGATACAATATTAATACAGAATAATAATACATATTTATTGAAATTCAAATACGAAATACACTTAAGATCAAAGAAGTAATGGTACAATGGATCCGATTTTACATAATAACGAAATGTAAGGAGAATTTACATTTAAATTGCTAATTTAAATACGATAAGGAAACAGAAATAAAACGATAATTGGATCGTGCTAGCTGTAAAATTGAAGTTCTAGGTTATGGCTATCCTAACGACTAAATAAGTTGAATAAGATGAGGTACTCAACAGATTGCCTGTCCAATGTGTGAGAGTTGTATAAAATTAAGTAACGTGACATTGCACAAATTGTTGTCTTGCAACCATTTCTTGTAAACCGATTAAGATAGAAAGCGTAAATGTACGATTATTGTAATTGAATTGCTAGTGGATTTTGCATGGTGCATTAGTCTTTAATTGGAGCGACCATAACTTTGCAAATGCGTTGATGTCGTTGCACCAAATGGGGGATAGTTATTCAGTATTTCTCAGACTAGGTTGTTTGAATAAATTTAAGTTTTATAACACGTATGTGATACATTTAAATACTTTGGTATCGTTATTTATAGAATTATAAATTCTTGTAGTTTTTTATAATAAATTATAATAGAAACATAATTTAAGGAATTAATTTGTGTTTAATTTTAATTAAACGAGAGCACACTCAATTTACTCGTAAAATCTAAGCATAGCGGAGTATACATCGTCATTTAAATGATCAGGTAGCCACATGTGGGAGAATTAAGTGACGTTATAATGCCAGGTAGAGCTAACGATTTAAACATGATCGTCATAGTGCACGTGACAGTGATTAATGCATAATTAATGAGCAAGAAATGGTTTCTCATTAATAATGCATTTCCATAAGTGCGAAATTATGAATCCAGTCTCTATCCTTAATTATTTTCCGTAGATGGTAGTTGGAAAATATTTCATAGCCTTCATTCGTGCTTGAATTGAACAATAGAACTCGTTGAAGAGGGTTGTTACTTCATTTTTGTAGCGTCCGTTCTTCTTTCTTCGCGTTCTCATTTAGTGTAATTGACGTGTTCTAAAACGAGCTCCTCAAGTTACAATTCCATGTTGGGTAAATTATAAGAATTTATATTTTCAACTTTCAAATTTGGTTGATTTCATCGGCGAATTCGTTCGAATCGTATTCTAATGCCGTTGTTAGATTTAGAAAGCAAGACAAAGTAATTTTATAAAAATACATGAATATATGACTTTTCACGTACTTTTCACTTATGACTCATGCATAGCTTCATGTTACTACACTGTTACTGGATGTTACTAGATACTAATTTGAGAGACTTGACAGTTACCATTCTGTAAAATGCAAATAATGTGTTCTATCATTTCGCCAGGGAGTGTATTTATGTTCGAGTGGGGACGACGACATTCTAAGTTCCTTCGCGCGTGCGGCGGCGTAGAGTGGCCAATTTTAACCACTTCGCAATGACAACCGTCACGCGCGTGTTGAGCCTAAGCACTAGGCAAGGACAACTTGATGAGTTTAAAAGTAAACACCCGTTTGGGCAAAATGAGCATCGCGAGGGAAGAAGCACTAATAGGCTACGATACAGGGTGGAACATTTGAAACAGATCGTCTAAATAATTCATTTATTTGTAACTCCTTGTCGTAGATCTACTTCGTTGGATTATCTAGTCTCTGTACGATGTATCAACAACTGAGCAATTCATTGCATAAGTCGATTAACTCCATAAAACAGAAAGTTGAGGGACACAGATGACGAATACCAAGAATAAGATTGCTTCTGAACTCTATTTGTCGAGCTTGACGTTTATCCTAACTTGTAAAGGAAGTTCGACAAATGAAAGTAAATAACTTATGTTAGTTCGCACGTCTGTTATATTTTCAAAATTCAAGAGAAATCGCAAATAAAATACAGATTTAAGTAATGAAGACCGTGGACGTGAACTCGAGAGTCGATTCGCGACGGAAGTTTCATATTTTATCGTTTCTCGGTTTAACGTGCTCCTGGAACTCTCAGTTCTGCGCCTTAACGATCGAAACCTTATCGGACGTTGATCAACCTCGCAAGATCTAATTAATATTCATGACTCACTTCCCAAAGGACACCACGGTTAATGTATATTTAATTGGAAAGTAGCTCGGAGGAACAGCCAAGGTTTTACTCGCGGAACGTCCGAGATCTATCGATCTCCGGTCTCGAGATTTATCCTCGCGTTCATAGTTATTCATATCGCGTGCACTTTCGTCGAAATGCTTTATTCTACTGAGAAAAGTATCGATTGGAATCTGGCTCGGGCGCAATTACCATTGCTTCGCCAATGAGACTGCTATTAACAGGGTGAACCGTGATCGCATGTGCCATTTGTAATGCGCGTTTCAGAAATGGCATCGAGATCTGATAATGGTCGTGTGTTTTCTGTGAAAGCAACCACCGGCATGAAATCGTTTTATGTCTGACGTTCGACAGAGCAAGAAGTCAAATCTTTATTTAGACTTGTGGAAACGAACTCTCGCGAGAGTGCGTGTATGCCGACCAGGAACGCATAACATTAGATTCGATTAGAATACAAAACTCTGTTAAAGGGGTACAGACAGTTGTTATAGCCAAAATGCAAAACATTTTTTAAAAATGAACAACGTTCCTGGAAATTTGCTGTACCTTTGCCATTTTGTAATCTATGTTGACAATAAAAATGTATGTATTTAAGTTAACTACTATTGTATGTAAGATCATTGTTATTCCACGATTATTCGTTACTTGAAACGAAAATTCTTAAATCAAATCTTTTTTTCGTACGGTAATAGCCCTTTAAAGAAACCCTCACTTTTTCTTAAAAATACAGTCACCTGTGTCACGTGGTTTACACTATACTAGGGCCGTTTGAACTGGCGAACGACAAAATGCGAGATTTGTATCGCGATTGACTCCCAATTTCACGTTCACGGTTGTTTCCTTGGAAAACGGCCACAGTCTAAACCGCTCCTTCGTGCATCGATAGCGGGGTTAGCTGATGATTAGAACGAAGCCTCGATAACGTACACGCGAATCTCTCTTAAGCGTCAGAAACACCGAATCCGGACGAACAAGTTCGTGAACTTCGCCGGCAATATCTTACTTTGAAAAATGATCATATCTTTACTTACCGCGGTTTTCGAAGATTGGATAGGCAAACAGACAGCCGGGGCTATTAGAACTTACCTGAAATAAATGAGAATTTTTATCAGTTTGTAAATCATGGAAGTTGGCGATCAATGGTGAAACACCCTCCGAGGGTATCAAGAACTGTGAGAAGATACATTAATCGCGTGTATTCTTCAGCGAACGCTCGTTTAACCCATTTCCCAGCATCACTTGTTGCGGGGAAGCGTTCTAAATATCGCTTTGGATAGCAGCATTTTACAATCCTTTTAACCATCCAGATTGATAAATAAAATATTAGGGGTGTAAATTAACTCTGTGCTTTCTCAAGTTAACCTTACTATTAATTTTGTAAGAATTACTTTTAATTAACGACTCTTTTAATGAGTTATTTGTCAAGATTTTTGATAAACTTGAACAATACAATGAACGAAGACATTCGCTAATTCCCAAAAACACCCGGAAACGCACACGCGCTATATCTGTATCATACACACATTGAGCATACCTTACAATTTTTTTATGGAAAGTTATACAATTTTTAATCTTGAGAGCAGTTTTAATCTGTGTGTTTCATCGCCATGAAGATTGATAATTTAACATACAAAAATAACGAGTGAATATTATAAGTAGAAATATAAACGATTGAATGTAAAGGAACGCAATTCCTTTCTTAACCTAATAATAGTTCCGTCCTATCATTTTGTCACGGAGTGTAACCCTAATCAATAGAGGCTTGTTTCCCATTTATACGATCTCTAACGCAACGCAAAATAAAGATGTCACACAGAACAACGTCATGATCGTCCCACGTGCGAGGAAAATTCGTTGCACTCGATAACACGAAAATCATGAAAGAAGCGTGACTTGTCCTAAGTGACGATTACTCCAAATAAAGGCTACCATTTCCCCCCTCCTCTCTCAGAAATTATTGCTTCTAATGCCATCGCATACGAGGGCGTATTGCTCCCTATCATTTTAATTTCTGGGAGCGTTTACGAGGCGCGACCACTCCTGAAGAAGCATACCAAGCAGCTGAGCGAAATCGCTTACCAGCCGTTATTCGATACGCTCGATTTCAAACGTTCCACCATGGAACGAAGCTGTGGCATAGCCGGCTATACCATTATATACAACGATTATTGCCCCATCGTTCGTGTACTTTCACCGCGCCATTACGGGGCAATGTTAAACAGGAATTGATCATATCCTCGCGATGTGTGCATTAGTTTCGTGCGCGGATTGGAGCAGCAATTCGTGATTGGGCGCGTTGTCTCGTTCCAAGGATTCTAGAATCAACTGCAAGCTATTGAAGATAAACTGAATACGTTTATGAGGAATAAACAGTGGTTACTTTTAGTTGAGAAAGAATCGATCATCAAATTTTTGAAGTAGAAGTTTTCTTCTCAGGAATTTAGAGAATGATTTCATATAGTTAATCAGAATAATTTATTGTTAAGAAATAAAATAGAGAAGTAAAATAGAAAAATTCAGCAGGACGCAACTAAACGTCAACCAGGTCGCCATCTATGAATCAACATAGCTCGAGGACTTACCATATTTGTAATAAAAATTAATCGTTCCATACGGTGTACAATTAAGGTTCAAAGAGAGCATTTACTTGCCTTTTATACTCAAACTGTGTAGTCTTAGTCACTTGAAGGTTGAGACGCCATACATTTACAGTTTTATGAGATCTCTCGAGAAAAAGCTAATAAGGAAATGTCGTTTCAGCGAAAGGAAATACCATTTAGAGCCTCTGAATCTCGGAAAAATGACTCAAAGGAAAGAATCTGTTTCTGTTATCTCGAACTCTTTCAATTTCAATTTATTCTTTATCGTATTTACCCGTAATAAAATATTTTATATAGCATCCTACAGATTCCACAGCTTCCACTTTATTTTAAGATCGCCAACATATAAAAATATCTTCCTAATAATAATGCACACTTTAAATAACCAACTTAGAATACATCTGACGTTACCATAAACCCTGATTCTTATCTATAGATATTCCATAATCTATCTATCATCCAATCTGCTCATAATAAGATTCCTTGTAAGGTTTCATTGAAATCAATGCATAAACGCTTCCCCCAGGTGGTTCCCTTATAAGTATCCTGACAAAATTTCACAAGGAGCCAGCAAATGAGAAGACAGTAAGCTCTACCACCCTCTGGATCGATGAGGAGAACCAGGGGATGGGGCGGTAAGCTGTAACGAGGAAAGCAAATCGCGTTAGGGCTTTCAGACTTCTCGGAAAGCGATGAGCCGTCGAAAAAGCGCGATTGGTCCGCTCCAAAGGAATATCCGGTCGGGCGTATCTCGCGCTGAATCAGTTCTCACTTTATTGTCGACAACACATGCTGCACGCACACTTGGCGGTCCACTTTTAATTTGTGCACCATGCATCAATGTCAGCTTCACGGCTATTCGGCCCAGCTGCCGCCTTTGCGCCCGTGGACACTTCTTCAGACTCTCGCCAGTCTGGGCGGACCAGCCAGTTTGTCTGCATGCCATCCTAATAACGGGATCCACCAGGGCTAAGGACGCGTTTCGCGATCCATCAATGGCTCCTCGCATTCCCCTTTAAAGCCACGATCTTCCTTATGGATCTTCGAGAGGATTCCCATCCGTGTGCCAAGTTTATATCAACCCTTTACCCATCCTATTTAAATATTTTACGAGATAGAAGAGGACTCCCTACGTGAATATATATTATCTCTTTGAGGCAAAAATTATTAATGAAAAATATTATTCGAGCTGTACAGAAGAACAGTGCCAGCAACTTCCTAACGCATGAATGAAACACTTTAATTGTATTTTGTAACTGTTCACAAAAACGTGAAAGTGATGAGAAATACTTCAGTCCTAATGTATTGCAACATAAATTTAATAGTTTCCAGTTCTTCATGATCATACGTGTCTCGTTGACCCCGACTCGCGTCCACTTATGATTGGACGTCTGAAATTGATCTTCCGGCTGTATCGTCCGAAAATGCAATTCGGTTCCGTGAACTGCGACACGAACGTGAATTGATGAGCGACGAGATTGCATTGGGTGCGAAATATTACTGCTTCGGGATTAGACTTTGACACATTGATGCGAGATTAATTTCAATTAAAAAGAAATTAAAGCCTGATCTCGCCCATGGACGAGAATTAATGCCTTCGATACTTTGATATGAAATGCGCATTAATCTCAAGGAATAATTGAAACAGGAAGTTGTAAACGGTAATTTAATGCGTCACGAATTCGTTTGCGTGAAAATATTGAATAACGTTTATGCCTGTGACTGGTTGTAAAGTAAATAAAATATCAAAGCTTGTAAAATATGGAAGCGCGTAGAATAAATCACATCTTGAAAGGATTGAAAGGAATGTATTGCAAAATTTAGATAATCGTAGAGGGGTTTGTTTCAAGATGTAAATATTTGGTAGGAGTAATTTTCGAAGTGATTTATTTCTCTTGAACTTCTTTGGAATCATCTATTCCGAAAGAGGAACTGTCATTAATTGCATTTATTTTGAAATTATGTCCAGCTGTATTATTCCAGGAGAATTTCAGTAAATGCGCGTGAAGCTTCGACCATCAATTACGGTCTGACATTAATTATCTTCAATTAGGATCTGACATTTGCTAAGGGGTCGTCTGAAAATTACTTAATCGACGATACAACGAAGCCTAATATCTGGTCAATAATTACTACCTTGCCTAATCGAGGCTACGCGTCGTGTTACGTTACCATATGCATACGATATTGGGGTGTTCGACAACAAGCGGAAGAAGGGAGAATATTAGGCCCGGCTATTTAATGAATTATTATACTATGGTAGCATGAAAGGGTGAATTATCGCTGAAATTCAACGGACTAAAAAGGGACACCGCCAATTATAAATTACATAACAGGTTTTCGAATTACTAGTGAATAAATATAAAACTGGCCAAGAATGTAGATAAAATAAAGTGCTCGTGAAGTTAGCTGGTCTAATTACCTCTGTACACTACACAGTACGTTATAACTGTGCATAATTCTGTTAGCACTTTATTAAGGGAATACTTCAACCATGAAGTAAATAAAAGTAGAGGTTAAATACGTTAATGAATAACACAAGCACTTCAAACAAGTTCAGCAGAACTGCCACTGAATTGTTCCCAGACAGAAGACTAGCAGGAAGCATAAATAGTGAAGTGCAGAAATAGCTAAAACAAAAGTAGGGAAGTACCTATCCTAAAGTATTCCAAAATAAAGAATTAATTGTGCTTCAAGGACGTGAAATGTTTTGTAAACCCAAGCCATTCCATTTCTATTTGCAAGCACAATTTTTCACTCCGGCGAAGTTCCGTTCCAACTTCTTCTATGCCATGGGAACCTCGCCATTAAAACAGACATTCCTTTTACGCGAAGAAATTGATGGAAACGGTTTCTCAGCGACAATGCATACCCGATGAGGATGTCTCGAAGTTGCTCGAAAACTTTCCAACTCCTTTCGAATCCCACCGTACGATTTTAATTCGAAAGAATTTGCACAATGACGGGCGGGGAACACGTGCCGCGAACGTATCGTAAACAAGACACGGTGTGTCTTCATAAATTAAAGCGCGGGGAAGTTAAATCAGAGATCGTGCAGACACTGTGCGGCGGTGGTGGAGCTAATTTAGCAAGTTTGCTTCTTCACGGGTGATTGGATGAATCCCTAGGTCGTCTTTCCTGCGAGCGTTCACTCTTGCACACCGAAAGGTGGTGGTGGGTTCCGTTGGGGGACTGGTTGGTTCCATAAATCTGGCTGGTCATTGTTTAAAGCAATTGCTGCTCGCTGGAGAAAGTGTCCAGGTCTGATATACGGATGACACGAACTTTCTCTGTGGGTAAGACATCCTATACGACCGTGAAATATTCCTGGAAACTCCACAAATATGGTAGATCGATTAAAAGAAAACAGTGTTATTCGATTCATCAATTATGAGTTTGATTTAAATGTTTAATATTTAATCATTTGGACTGTCCTAGTTTCATACACCTTAATTTAGCTATAATTCTTCTGAATTCATTCGCCATATCAATAACATTTTTTTTTTTAACCTTTATACAACATCAACAATAATTCCCAACCCAGCTGCTGAAACATAGTAAATATTGTTGTCCTTGGATAGAAGGTTCTTATAGGTCATCGTATTCACCTAAAAACTAAAATTGACAACCTTGAATCGTCCTTGCCAAAAATAAACCCCTCAGACGATCTTCATCCTTAGAAGTAAATTACCTCTCCTGTTTCAAATGCTCCACCTGTACATTCGAATTTTGGTAAGAATAAAGATGAAAGGAACAGTTGCGCAGAAAGACAGCCATCACGAAGAATTACGACAAGGTCGCCGGTCAAGGAATGCGTCAGAAGCATGTGCTTCGCGAAGGCTGGGAATAATTCAATGGCACCGCAACTGGTTTTTGTTAACTCACTTAGACGCTTAAATAATGGGAAATGAAACGTCAATGTAGCCTGGGAGAGACCGTCAAATGCACCATTCTCTGCACAGCTCGAACAGGCTTCCCTCTCCTCCGATCGCTCGTCTCTTCCCTACTTTCCTGGCCTCGGTATATACTTACTCAGTCCTTCTTGTCCCTGAACGAGGTTGCTCTATTCTGTTTCTCTCATTTTCGCTAGTCCCCTACAGTGGCGCATGCAGGAAAGCAAAAGTGGTACAAGTAAAAACTAACAGGGTACGCCATAATACTTTGGTATACCTTGAAGAATTTTAATAGAGAAGTTAGAATAAAAGTTTGGTCAATTTTGGATGATACTCCTCGAGGTTTATTTAAAATATTTTTTTTTGAATTTGTGTAAACAACGAATGTATGACATAGAAATGGACAAATTGTAACAGGTAATTATTATCATTTGTTGAAGTATTTTACTCAGAGTTTGAGTAGATTTAAGTAAATTTATACAAAATTGAATTGTACATAAACTTTTCTCCTGTCTTCTTTAATAATATTTACTAGTTTTAAACCTTCCTCAGATTAGTTTACTTTTACACTCGAGCATACATAAATTCCAGTGGTTAGGAAAGGGTGGTGCAGGTGCTCACTTGCACCCTGCCTGAGTGCGCCACTGGCTCCCTGAAGAAGCCGGCTATTTACTGACCGTCGACGCGGGTGGCACTGTGGTTTTCATGATAGCAGAACCGCAAGCGAACTGAGCCACCGTCCACTTTCCATTCCGCGCAACTATATTCTCAGAAATCGCGATGGGAATCCTTGGTATCCTTTCGAAAGATCGATTAGTTGAAAATGAAGAGGTACGCGTGGCGCGTATGCTGCTGGTGATCGTTATTAATTTTGCTGACATGAAACGCAATCGTTCGCTTCATTTCTCAACGTGTTTTACTTTATACAAGCGCCTTGTTTATTATGATTTATTAAACGAGCAACGAGTGTCCTTTTTTGTTGTATTCATATTTAATTTGTTCTTTTTATATGTACTTTTTTATATATTTAACTATACTTTGTAATTTATTATAGACTATATTTGCCATTTTCAACAAATTCAATTTAAATTCCGTACAAAAATATATAATTAAATTCTATAGGATTTATGTACAAATAATAATTTTGACTATGTTATGTAAAAATGATTGAATTAACCTCCAAGAATTAACCTTCAATAATAGTTTCTGTACTCTACAATACTTCCACAAACATTTTCATCTCATTCCCATCCAAGAGAATATTTCGTACTGTTTCATTTCCTCTTTGCCTCCAAATCGTTTGTGTGTTCGTGTTCGGAATTTATTTGCCACATCCTTATCACATGTTTTCGCAAAGGACATCGAAATGAGGTGTTACCACTACCAAAGTAAAGGAGTCAGCCTCAAAGCCGTCCCTACAAAATAAAACAACTTTCACGCGTTTGAATTTAACTGAGCCAACACAATGGGCCGCAATCTTTATTGCCTTTCATCTTTGTACAGTATAAAATATCCGCCTCACAATGGCAAGCCATCTAGCGGTCCGGTGCTGCGTGAAATGCGAACCTAAACGACTGGCTATTCGTGGACTGGCGCGTCCTATCGTTTCCTGAATTTTCCACCGGGTCCATTTCGATGCCTCTGACGCTCTCATCGCCTGCTTAATCTCCCCTCTGTTCCAATCTGGGGCCATTTCTTTTCCATTCCTTCCGTCTCGATACACGAACATTTTCTTCCGCATGATTGTAACGTCATAATGGACGGTTCGAATTCGCCCCTCGATTCACTCAGGCCTCGCTTGTTCGTGTCATATAACGATGATCTTTTCGTCGCTGGTGGTCCATTATTATTATTGTACGCATTGTGTCCGGACCTCTCTATCCTTGAATTTTGCGCAGAAATCAAGTACGGGACGACTCGGTCTAATTCCAAGTTATGAGAAGATCAAATTTTTCATTTGCTTTACGATTCCACCATTTTTGGCAGAATTGTTTCTGGAGAACGAATAACATTCTTGGTCATATTTAAATCTTCGGAATGATATTCCCGTGCGAGATACTTGCGATTTTCGGGTTTTACGAAACGAAATTCTGTTTTATAATTAAAATGTCATTTTTATATGTGGCGTGTGGGTTATGTGTCAAACTTTCATGTATGGAGCATTTAGCAAATTTTCAATTTTATTGGAATAGTAGATAAATAAGGCAATATATAAGGATTTATTTGCGATCGTTTATTTGATTCGAGGATAATACTTTCATTCTCACTGTGAAACATTTCATTCCATAATTCAAATTCAAATTTATCTGCGACGGATAAAATATTTCGTGTATTAAGTATATTTAGGCACCTGAAATCCTGAAGTCAAAGGTAACATTAATCTTTCCTGACGTACACATTTTATATAAAAATTAAATAATGTAAACGTCTAATCAATTCTAATCATTCATCACATTTTATAAAGAGAAATTATCAAACAGTTCAATTTTGATGAAAATAGAATAAAATGTTTTTGTATCATTCGTTATTTAAAACATATCATCCATATTTTAGTAATCTGTGATTAGGAATACCTACGTATCGTTCTTTGAGATGCATGAGGCAATTTTTGCTGTATTTTGCTGTATTTATTGAGCATCGAGCATTCCAGGCAAAGACAAACCCGTAGCAGGTACCAGAGTAAATTAATTAACTGGCTGGAGTTAGAATTCTGATTAATTACTTCACGCTCGCTTTCACAATGTTGTTCATTCTGTAACAGTCCCAGTTGGGCTCTAACGGCTGTTGTCGGCTAGCGTTACATCCGAAGGCTGGATCATTAATCAACCGTCAAATCACACTGCGAGTTGCGATATGCGCTTCATCTCCTAACCAGCGATTACCCCCATGAGTTTTAGCATATACAGTGCATGTAGAGTTCATCGCAAGTAATTCCTAAACGCGATACAGTACACTGAAATTGAATTATGTTTGTGATTCGAGAGAAGAAGATATTCTTTTTTGTGCTACTAAGGTGAACAAAACTGTTGCGAATTTTTATCCACGCAAACGTGTTGAATAATAAATACAAGAAAAACTATTTATCAATCAGATCTTAAATAGAAAGTAACATTTGAATTAAATACCTCATGTATTTCAAATGATTTAACTGTTTAATGGAATAAACGTTGATTCTATCCACTATGATTATCATAATGTATCATATTTTCTACCAAGCGAAGAGCTATGGTGAATGTCACAATGAATAGGAACGTAATTAAATTTTGAGTGGAATATAGAAGTGCAAGAACACACGTGAACGAGCCTTATTGGTCATGTTTCCAACTTAGTGAAACGTTTTGCTCGGCGAAGCAATTCTCGATGAAGAGACCACAGCGATGAAACGTTTAATCGCTTTGCTGCCTAGCCTTTGGTTATTTCGCGTTGCATGCAATTACGATTAATTTCGAACAGTTAATCGGATTATGAGGCATATTGGTTACATGCAGTTATGTGGTGTGCTGTGTACATTAGTTGGGAAAATTGAATCGTGACGATAATACAATAAACGGTTAGACTCTTCTTAGTTTACCGGGAAAATAAATAGCAAGATTATCGGGTAAATCCATGAACTCTCGTACATCTTTTTAATAACATGAAGCAGAATAAAACGATATTATTTAATTTGGCTAATTTTTGAATTAATCATTGTTATCGCAAATATTTTACTATTAAAGGCAATCTTTTAATTTCCTCTTCATAACATCATACTGATTTTAAGGGAAACTATTGAGAAATTTTTTTCCTCTTAAAACATCCTGAACGATGTAGAAAAAACAGTAATTACTTGGAGCTATTACAAATACGTAAGAAACACAGAGCACGGCCTTTCAAATAAAGGCAATAAATATTTTCTTGGACCGAAGAAGAAGTTGGGGAACACACTGTTCCATTAGCTACTAATTTTTCTCATTAAACGTTTCGACTTCGTGTTTTCTATTCGATGGAAATTTAACATAATTAAGAGAAGCAAGGAGAACAAGGAAATATTGTTTTGTGGAAAATGAATAATAAGAAAATAGAAGATTGAAGTCGATAATCAAATACACTTTTATTAAAATATTATTCGTCGAGTCATTAAATCATGATCTTCTTTTCACAAAACATTTTTCTTTTTTTTACTTTCTCTTTAATTTCATTCCATTTTCATAAACAAAATTAAACAAGTGATTATGCAAGACAGTGTTTAAACATTGATAATTGAAGCATTAATTTTATCGTTGAAATGAACCATTGTAACTTACATTATCGATCGAACGTTCTTCATATGCTAACATACTCCATGTGAATAACAATTTTTAATCGACTAAAATAACTGCAGAGTCTACTTCATGAAAATATTTACCATTTGTGAAATCGTTATTACTGCTCCTGGCCACATAGAGTCCTGCAAAAATAGTGACATGAGCACTGCAGAATAATTTCACGCGCAAAATAACTCGAAAATGCGTGCAATGAACTTTCATGCGCGGGGTTCGTTTTTGAAAAAAAAAAAAAGAGAAGAATGACACGAAATAACCTGAAAGTGCACGCTCATTCAATTGCGCCCGTAGTCCCGCGCTCGTCGGATTTTTCGTGTTTTACGGGCATGAAATCTGGAACGAGAAAGTTCATTCTAAAATTTCAATTTATTCCGCGACAAGAAATCGGACTTCTCGTTTGGGCTGCGTTGATCACCGTTTGTATTAGAATTTCTAACGAGGAGCGAACTGATCGGCTGCAATCCTTAACATAATCAAAATGTGTGCTGCTGTGCTAATGTGTGCAAAATGTTAATGAATTAAAAATATTCTTTTCTCGAATTGTATGGAATTTACAATATAATTTCTCATGTAATTGGTGTCAAGAAAATCCTATATAAGACCGATGAATCGAAACATAGAGATACAGACATTAATTAGAACTAAAATGGAGAATGAATTACTCTTCAAGAAATATTTTACTTTTAATGAAATTATACAGTACATTCACGGACGAAAGAGTGATTTTATTTTCGTTACAAAAAATATCAAGCTTATTAAATTTACATAAAAAGAATTTACTTAATTAATATTTAAAAAATCTCGTTTGTTCTAGATGTCTTGCTTGAAATGGAT
The DNA here is from genome assembly GCF_026225885.1 of Hylaeus anthracinus. Taxonomy (NCBI): domain Eukaryota; kingdom Metazoa; phylum Arthropoda; class Insecta; order Hymenoptera; family Colletidae; genus Hylaeus; species Hylaeus anthracinus. The sequence continues at coordinate 6,823,694 of NW_026534330.1, read as the reverse complement.
AACATTTTTTTATATAACAATTTAGTAAATTGAATTGCAATGTTTATATGTTCTAAAAACGACTTCAGTTCATCAAATAGTGTTCCAGTCTTGGGTAGGATTCTTCGCTTCGCGTTATCTACTGTCGGTTGTGTTTAGAATTGTTGTATAGGACTTCACTTTTCATCACCGTTAACAATCCAATCAAGAAATGGGTGCTCTGCCAGTCTCGCTGCGAAGCGCACAAATGTTCATGCGTTGGATAGAGTTCTTCACTAACAGTTCATGCGGAGCCAATTTTCCAACTCTCTATACTATTTCAATCTTTGCTAAGAGTTGATGCATTGCTATTGGCACAATTCAGCATCTCTGCTACTTCCTCTGTGATTAAACGCGGTTCTATCTCGATTAGAATTTTCAACGTGAGAAAGTTTGGTTTTCAGAAAATATTCTCTTCAAAAGAACCATAATACTTGACAGACGATATTATTTTATTTTATTTTTATTTCACTTCTACCGTTTTGTCATTAGAAAATATTACAAAGTCTGCCATAGTATAGTCCTACTCAGTTCCATTAATAATTACTTATAACATTTAAAATTATCTGGATATCACGTTTCTTTCAAAAAATACTAGAGTTCTATAAAATAAAATTATGGGATACTGAGTAGACTTTAAAATGAAAATTGATAACACCATTGCTTTTAGAAATCAACTGTTAGGGTGTAGTTATCACTTAGTCAAATATAGTTACGATGGCTCAAGTCCACCCAGCTGTCGTGATAATAACAGTCATAAGATAACAAATCCTCAAAAATCAATAATTCGCAACGAGCATTGCCGACCATAGACGGTTTAAGAGACTTATTCAACGTCTGACAAACCTGTCCAAGTGCATAGATACGTGTGCCGTGCACGTACAATGCGGATGTAGTTATAGGCTGTATATAAGCCGTAATTACGTCGTGGCTGTGTGTAATTCGTGCATACTCCCCCGCGTCTCGTCCCTGCCACTTTTTCTTTTACACGCGTAATTGCCTTTACGCTCCTATAATTGGCAAGCCGATAGAACGAACATTCTTGTAATCACAATGGTGCCGTGGCGAAAGGCTGACTCCACGTAGGAGACACTTTCATTAAGAAACAAGCGGATCCTCTCTCTCAGGGTTACCATTCCAGCCAGGCAACGGAGGTTCTGTCGTCCTCTGTCACCTTTTTCTTTGTAAAAGGAGTCAACTAGTTTAAGCTGATGACGTTGGATAAACGCCTGAGGATATTTAGTGGAGTTCAGAAATCCGTGGTCACAACTGGTTCATAGAATCTACTAAATACAATCTACCAGGTTATTTAGAATTTGTTCTTAATGTAAGTAAAAACAGACTCTCTGTTTTGTATTACTATGAGTAATTTTGATGTTCAAAGTGACTACGAAGAATGATTCTTTATTCTTTAGTCAGTCAACTTTTCGATTGTTTAGAGTCAAAGTATTAGCTTAATCTTCAACCTTACACAGATATGGGTTCTAAAATAAGAGACAATGATTTCTTTAAATTGAAAATTAAATTCATGAATTTAATACCTTCCTTTATACAAAGTACATATTACAATAGTATATCTTACATGCTTCTCTTATTATTAATTACAAATCTCAAGTAGCAATTGACGATCGTTCTTATCCAATAGCGTACAAGTAAAGACAGTCGAGTAGAAATGCCATAACTTTTAGTAAGAAAGCCGGAAAATGGTAGACGAGACGCCTGAAATGGCTTTAGTTGAAAGTCGTCTACGACGAGGGTTCTTTCGTGCCATCCTAAATGACCGCTAGGTTAGGGTCACGTGGATCAAGGAGGGATGAAACACGTGGGTGGAGAGCGTCTGCCAAGTCCAACCAGTGCCTCCCAGGCAAGTGGACTTTGTCTGTAAATGGCTATCTCTGCACGGAAGCCAGTGTAAGTATACATTGCTCTACGGCCCAAATGTTTGCGCGCGCGTGTATGCTTAGACGGCTAAAATAGGGATAGATACGAATGTTAATGTTTGTAGGTGCTACAGTACAGACAGGACAGGATAAGCTTGTTCTGCTTGACTTGCGACGGTGCAGGGTTGCGAAGTGTATCGTGGATCAGTGATATCAGAATTGGTTAACGTGACTATAGAAATTCGATTCGAAGACCTACAGGAAAATAAGAATGTACGTGGGTACTAATACAATTCCTCTAAAAGTGACTTTTCATGTTCCTGAGTATATTACAGTGTTACTTCATAGGAGTCGACTTTTGCGCATCTACCTTGCGCACCACCCAACGCCTATACCTCAGTTGGTGGCGCTGGTGTTTTTATTGTATCAAACCAAGTTTGGTTGGGAAGTTGGTGTCCCTTATTGTATAGCACGTGTAACATAAATCAGGATTGGATATTTATCTTTAGGTTACAATATGAAAGAAACTTCCAACGCAAGGTCCTTGTTAAAAATTATGAACTTCTTTTATATTGCTCTTTACACTTTTAATTGTTGTGACACGTCGAAGATCTTAAAATCTTAAAGAATACATACTACGTGACTTCTCGCCACACTGCATGTATTAAGAAAAGATATTCGACGAACATGTACTTTACGAAATGTTTCAGATGGAAAGCATAAGGGAACGGTTCGGAAAATTCTTGCTATGTGATGATGGAACGTTTGAACATCTCGAACATCTCTTGGAATGTCTGGAATTTGAAATATCTCGTAAAGTATACATTCTACAGAGACCTTCCCCTTATATTTTCATGCGCAGACTGACGAGAAGAATCGATCTGTCTAGGAAAGTGTAGGGCTTCATTTTTTTATTTGAAACACAGATGAATCTGGAATTTCTAAGAAGTGACCTTAAATAATTCATTTTCCTATCATTATCAACACCTTGGAATAAATTAGTCCAGTAGGATGTAAATAGAACTTTGAATCACAATTTCCTTGAAGGGGGTGTTTCCGTTCCCAGAATTATTTCAATGGTGAAATACAAAATAGTTGTGCTATCACTATCACTCGAGCTAGATTTCTGCGAAGTTTCGAATTTCATGAATCTTCGTACAGCCACGAACCTCCCTTGTAAATAGCATCTGAATAACTTCAGCAAGTGTGGAATCATATACGAAGTAGCGCGCGGTGTAAGTACACAAAATGAAACACGTCGTTGGACCACCTGCTTCCAGAGCCAAGCGCCGTTTCCGACGGAATTCGGCTCTCTATTATGTATAATGGGGATACTTGAGCTTCTCCCTCAGACGTTGTTTGCCATCTACCTATCTGCCTGTTTCGACGTACGAAACGGCGCCGTTTAAGGTTGAGTCAACGAAAGAACCAACTTGCAAGCGAAGTATTCGAGGCGTTCCATATCCCCCAACTGTAAAATCCATCTTTTTTGTATCATTGTTATTTAAATCAATGGATTGAATTTTCATAAAAACAGCATATATGAGTGACACTGTTGTTTACTACAGAACTAAAAAAATTAATTTTGAAGGTAAAGTGTTACCAAAAAATTAATTTGTATGAGACTAGTGAATTTTTGTGGAGTCACAGAAATAAATACTATGAAAAGTATGAAATTATGTAGATAATGTCACGAAATTTTCTTGAGTATCAGTCTTTATTTTAAAAAGAGATCTACATCCAATAGAGAATTAACGATTCCAGTACCTATGGTTAATTATTTAAGAAAAAGTTTTATCTCGTAGGAACAAGGATTCGTCGCTTTTTGCTCGATGCTATTGCTCCTTTCGCTGGCGACCAAAGCAGGAAGAGATCCTCTCGGCAGGACAACTGGTGGGAGGTCTCCCAAGCCGATTCTTTGGGTGACTCGACCTTATCCGCATTCGTACGACACTACTCTACCTGGGATACACACTTTCGCTCGAGGTGCACGAGGCCAACGGTGTATTGTGAACGTTGCTTGCGTTTCGCATGCAAGTGGGGGGACGTAAAGCATCGGCGATAGGGGTCTTGTGTCATCCATCAGAACCTGATCAAGATTATCCCGTAACCTATCGTGGTGGACTTCCGTCTTCTGCTTTCTTCTATCAAGCTCACGTATCGTGGAATCCGTACTCATACTTTTATTCGGTTTGGTAGAAAATATGTTCCACCATTTTCAATGTAGTAGTAAAAAATATCAACTTTCACAAAGGTATGAAAACAACAAATATATATTGTATATTATATATTAATAGTTTACTTTCTAAATAGAACGGTAGCTCTTAAAATAAATGAGCTTTCTTTTATTAGATTTTCTAAGGTCTTGAGAAGACGTTCATTATGGAGTGCAAGAAACAACATATTTTAGGAACAATTCTTTGGATAAAGAGAAATCGAAAAGTCCTGTACCATTTTGCAATCAAAGTCTCCGTTACCTAGGTATGAACAGCACAAATTCGCTGATTTGAATTTTACCGCGCGCCACTTTATATCGCAGTCAGCTGACCCTGTGCCGCGCATGCGCTCACACAAAAACTTCACCTGTTAATATCTCGACAACGAAGCTTCGGATTGAAAAATGGAAAAGCACTTTTTCGTTCACATTGGCACCAGGAACTGATCTCAAAGTACGTCTCACACTTTCCGCAATACTCTGTAATTAATTGAAGTACAACTATCTAATTTACCATTATCTTTATAATATGGAACTAAAATTGCTTCAACTGCGAACCAATGATCGCCAGGTTTTCAATTTTTCGCTTGTCTTGACGCAAATTCGAACGTGTGCGAGATTGTCAAGAAGGCGTAGAATTACGATCGAGGCGGTCCGAACGCGTAGCGACTGCTCATGTTCCAGAGAAAAGTCGGGAACTGGATTATCTATTCGAATCGAGCGACAATTTCCGCTGGATTACCTTTGCACGGAATTCGCTACGTAGCCGTGGAACTCGTAAAAGATGCATCGCTACCTCCTCGCGCGTGTTGCGTTCATTGCGTCACGGCTATCAAGTCGATTAGAGTCGGGCGTTCGACGCTTCTTTGTCCAAAATAGCTGATTCGTCCGACTCGATTTTACCCTCGAATTCCAACCGTTGTAGCATCGCGATGCACAGTCTCATGACGCCCCACCGCGTCGGTGGTAGTTTCTTTCTACCCTCTGACGATTCCCTTCCTTTCCCTTCCCCCTTCAAACCCCTCTGGCCACCCCCTCGAAATAGAATGTTTCGCACCAGCAGAGGAACCCCGACCGACCTTCCGGAAATCAATAGTTACGCGAAGGACGAGCTCACCAGGGGTACGCTCTCCCTTTGCTCTGTCAAATAACGCAGAAAAGTTGCCCGAACAATCGCGCGCCGTTGAAAGATTCAAATCATCAGCCACTTTCCTTTTCTACCCCGAGCGAAATTGTTAATCGTGACTGTCACGAGTGCGGAGGAATCGTGAGATGGTAGAATTCGTTTGCACTCTGGTATGTGTAGTAATGTAAATTGATTTAATTTAAGCTGAGTGCAGCTGAAATGGTAGGTGAATCTCTAATGATCCCTGAAGGCAATCTTGATAGGAGTCCTGGTGCAGTTCGTGTATTTAATACTGTATGCTACGAGATGTCACGAAAGAAATAGTTTGTTCCTACACGTGTACAATAACTCGATGGTCATGATTATTATGGAAGTAAGGGAATTATAGTACACTAGAATCTTTGTCTACTAAAATGACTTCAGAAATTATTTAATCTCTCAGTACATGCTACTGGATTTTATCTGTTTTATAATATCATCAAGAAAAGAATAGTTTTCTTTCGTTATAGATATGTATAATAGATTGTTTGTCGTGATTATCACAGAAGCTAAGGAATTATGTACTCGGTATGGTAGATCCTTGGTATACTTTGGTATAATATTACAAATTCTTTTTAATTAAAGTTTAGGTTCTAGGGGGTATTTTGTTAGTCATTGGAGTAGAGGAATTAAACACTATAGTAGACCTTTGATGTAGCCTGGCATAATGTTACAAACTCGCTTAATTTACATCTGGCGGAGTTGATGTTTCAGACGGGTCTTAAATTACCCCGAATTCAAGATATCGACTTTTTGATAAATAATAGAACAAATATTGTGGAACGTACAGAAATTCCAGCGTAATTTTGCTGTATAAATTACAAGAATAACACCCAGAACAATTAGTTATTCTTCTTAATTAAAATTGATGCAATCACCGATCAAAACCATGGAAACTCATCTCAATACGATATGATTTCTAAATATTTGATCTTTTATTTCGACGGGGGGTAGAAATATTTTGGTTCATTAACTATTTAACACATTGACTGCCACGTTAAGAAACTAATTGAATCAATTTTCAAATTAAATAAAATTCCTAAATGCATATCAAATATTATATCTTATTTACAAAGGACAAAAATATCCGAGGAAAAATAAACAAGAATTACGAACACACTACAACTTTTCAAAATATACGTTTAATGCTAAATATTAGTATTTATGATTATTGTTAGATGTAAGAATTAGTTATTCTAACCATAAGTTATTTCGTATTTATTGTAATTATATTATGACTCAAATACGTATATAAATATTGAACATGTAACTCATAATGGTCGCTAATGGCTTACAAGCAACAATAAATAAAAAAAATAAAAAAGAATTCCTGAATTTTAATGAGATAACAAAACGAAACTTCAGGGTATCAACCTAGCAGTGAATATGTTAAATATTTGAACAGTTTTTAACAATTAGTTGACTCTGATATTCAAATTTCGTTTCATTGGAACGACGATTGAACTTCACATTAGCGAGACAGTTGGAATCATTGGATGAGGGGAGAGTAGTGTCCATAGTCTTTGACTTTCAAAGAGATTATACTTCGTTAAGAGATTAGCGCAGGTTCCGCGTCTCGGTTTCGATCTTCTTTAAGATGGTACAATTAATGATGTTTAAACTTTTCTAACTGCCGTCGGAATTTTACGGTAGAGAAAACGCCCCGAAGAACTTTAATTAAACTTCCTTGGAAGACGGAATACCTTGAATTAAAATGTGATAGCGCGTAAAAACTTGGTTAGGTAATTAAACGTTGAGACAAATTTGCGAAGGGATCGGCCGTCTGTTCTGTCGATAACCTTAACAACGCTTAAGTGTCGCGGATGACCTCGTTCGAATGAATAATTTACAAGAATCCACGTTTCACGTCGCGTTATAAGGGCGGGAGAGGGGGGGGGGGGATAAAAAGGGTAGGCGAAGACGTATTATTCTCATTTCAGCGAAAACCAGTCCCGCCGGGGTGTTCGATATTTAAATGTCGAGAATTAACTGCAGTCGAACAGGATGCTTTAAATCTTGTGTCCATTGAAGCCACTCTTTCTTAATTAACATTAGAGTGGGGACCTGTAAGTGGTGCGCACAGTCCAAGTATTATTATACAGAATAACCTTTCTACGAACGAAATTCGCGCCTGATTCAAAATAACTCAAACCTTTTTATTCGTTATCGATTGAATAAAAATAAGAGATTTAGTTATGGAATGAGATCATGTCTTGGGATGAATGAAACCAAATCGCAAAATTATCGTCATTTGAACATTTAATAGTGCTACTAAATTTGTTTCATTCGATAAAAAGAATGTATGCCAACTATAAGAAGAAGAAAGTTAAAGGAACGTTGAATTCCTCTTTAATATAAACGCATCCTTGAATCGCTACGAAGATCAGGCTATTTTAAAGTGTGGTATTTTGAAAAGCATACTTGGAAATATCAATACGGTCGCAGAACGAAAACTCAAATACATTCAAGAATATCTATTATTTATAGACATTGAGTCGAAGATCAGATAGATAGGATTAAGGACATTCCTTGAAATATCAGACCTGGAATTGAACTAATTACTATTAAGTTTCTAAATTTTACGTTCACATTTAATGAATAATTTTAAACGTAATTAAATCTGAACATTGCAAGCTATTCAGTCGTGCGAGTAATATAATGGTTCATTTATGTAAAACACATTATCACGTAGGTTAAATTCGCAAAATGTGTGTATGTATCAGCAGAGATTTTGTCTGCATTTTCTTCTACGTCCGCTGCGCCAAGCAGAAAGAACGGAGAATGTTAAACATCAGAGTTTCTCAGTCATTTGAATACAATGTCGACGGCCCATAAATTTTTCACCATAAATTAAAAGGCAGGTAGACACAGCACCCACGCTCTTCCCGTTTTTCCGTTGACAACATCGTCTTGGTCGTATTTTGGTGTACACTCGAGAAATAATTGTCATCCGAGAAGGTCTCAACATTTCTTATCTAACCCCTTCTCCCTCTCGGCTGGTTCGTTATATTTTTGATACTCTTTTTCCCAAAAGTCATTCTACCCAACGTTCCGCCTTCAAACATTTAAACATTACTGCTACGCGGATACTCCTACGTTAAATTCTTCCGTTATTCATCGCGCGCCATCTTGGCTTTCCTTTTTTCGTCGACTTCGATTTCTCGATTCACTTCGATTTCAATGCACTTTCTCTCTACTTTGCTGCGATTAAATTGATGCCGTGATATATATGTATACAAACGAAAGGGAGCCTCTTTATTAGATTTATTTGAAACTTGCAATCGTTGTAATTAATTTTGCAGTTGCCATGGAATTAAATAATCGACCAAGGGGAAAATGAAATTGAACTTTTGTTATGGAAGTAATTAAAAATCTGTTTACAGTGCAGGGAAAATAAATGGGTTTTAAACAAAAACAGAATTGAATCTAGCGCATTCGTCCATTTCGCAAATATTAAAGAAATCCTTCTGTTTTATGTACCCACTTGTATCCAGATTTTCTTCAAACGTTCTACGTTACTAGTAGTATGTATTCTACAATTTTATAGACCTATGACATGTTATACAAATGTGACAATACAGTTTGTAATTATTTTTCTTTTCAAAATTAATCTTTACACGTGGATTTTATTTGTTAATTTTTTCACATAATTATTTTCACCCATCTGAATAAATTAATAAGCAACGTTTAACACTGAAAATTCGTTATTAGCGATTAGCAAATAATTAAGTACATACTCCGAAGATGAAAAAGCTCTTTAACAAAATTCCAAATACCAAATTGCATTCTTGTTTCTTTCGAAAACGAATGTTTCCACACATTTTTAATATTCCTTTGCTAATATTTATATAAGTATATTAACGATAGGTGTTGGAATTCCTCTACGACCTTTTCGAAATTAATTCACGGTTTAAACAGTCTCCCATCGTCCGTCAAACTAGTGTTTTCTTGCTCGTGGACATCCTGTACAATATTCATTTCTCCATCTTGGGGAAGCGCATAGACGCCCACGTATTGTGCGAGTCGAGACGACGGGGCAAGATTTTTCTCTCTTGTTCCTGACAAAAGGTTCATGATCCGAGATAGAGCGGTATAATGCGACGTTCGAATGGGTGGCCTGCAACATGGGAAACGATGAGAGCTATGTCCAAGAGCATTGTCAAGTCCTGACATTTATAAACATTACAGTTTCATTTTAGTTTGATACCTAACCCTTTGGCAAGGGGGGCCTCGTACACGCTATATCGCTATCTGAAAAGTCCACTACTGAAATACTGCTTGATATTCTGTAAAAGAGTACTCAGTATATAAGAATAGCAATGTTAACAAATAAATGACAGATAAGTAGTACTGCTACTATTATTATCGTCATTCGGTATAATGGTGTTATATATTTTGTTATTTCTCGTAACTTTTATTACATGCTTTATTTTGTATCTCAGAAAGCACAGACTCTAAAATTTGCACATATTCAATTATCTTTAAGGAGACTTTCTTTTTAAAAGGATCTTTAAAAATAGCTTTTTAGTTACTGAGAAATTAAGATGAATATAAAGATTTTATGAAAGCAAAAGTCTGAGCTCATGATTTATTTCTCTGGAATTAATTCTCCAACATGGCTTTATTCTGAAGCTCCATTAGACTGCTTAAAAATTAATACTTCCCTTTTGTTAAAGAAAGAATATTTAACCTTCTTACTTTCACTGGTTTCCTTCAACCACTTACGTAACTTCCTGAAACACACGATTTAAAACCAGCATCGCAAATTAAATGGACAATTTTAAATAAAACATTACTGCTACGTAACCCCATTCCTTTACCACAAGGAATCAAGTACAAAGACAACCCGACAGACTTATTAACACAGCACCACTACCCTACATCCCTTAAATCCAGCATCGTTCACCGAGTCCTCGCAGCTGTCTGGTCTGAACACGACCTGGCGACGAAATACGCACAAAAGCATAAAAGCTGACGTTGATCCACGGATGCTTTTCGTGGATACAATGAAATCAAAACAAATAACAGCGAACGTGTCGGGGAGCCGAGCAAGTCACGTGTAGAAACATGTTTTGCGAATGTGGGCCCCGTCCGTAAGATTTCAATAACCATTCCATAAATAACTCGCGGGATTTGGAGGTCTTCCCTAAAACCTCCGTCGACTTAGTCTCCTTCCGCACGTACGTTTCCCACCCCCTCTCCTCCCCCCGCCCGCGTTCCATTTTGGCAGAGCGCCCATGTAAATGAAAACAAGTACTTTCCCCGCGTGTGCCGCTTTTATTGCCTCCTTGATGCATGCCTTTATAAGCGGAACGAACGGTTATTACTCGACCAACTAGATGTACATACACATACAACGCTGTGTGCATTTATTACTTGGGATTCGTGTGTCGCGGATTCGCGTGCAACAACAACTTTATTTTGTACGGAGGGGAGCAAGGCCTGTAACTCAATCGCTCCGATCGTATCTCGTTATCGATTAACGTCTATAGGGGTAGAAATTAATTCTGCGCCTTTGTAGTCGATCGTTTATTACTTTGGCTTGGATAGAAGTGTCTATTCATCATTATTTGGTGTGTTGAAGCGTCAATTTTTATAGCAATGAAGCATGCAACAACACGTTTAAGGCTGTATAAATAAGGACGCGAAAGTACGTGTATAAACTGTCCTTTAAGGCTATAAATCTTGATTACTATGATTAAAAGGGTTGTAAGAAATAAGAATTTAATATTTTCTGTCAAAAGAATATTTTACTTAAATAATTTTTATAAAATTATATTATAAAATAAAATATGCATGTAAGTGAAATTTGAATTCAAATCAAGTAAAATTGAGAACTTTAAATGTGTTGTTTCTTTTAAAGTTTGGATTGTTTGACCAGCAATGAAACTGATCCAGGCGATAAATCTATACGGTTCACCGTGTATATTAGCATTTTATAACGTGACTGGGGTTGAACCGGATGTATATTCTGATTTCGACTGGGTTGTACGTTAGCCATGATACTTTGCTAGACCAGAAAAGACATGGGGAAGTTAATGTTCGACGGTCCAAGAAAATTTTATTGGAAAACTCACGGAGCGTTTCAAAGTATGAGAATCTATCGTCCTCGGTAAATTTTCCTGCATTCCCGCGTTCTTTTCGGGGCATTAACTCCCCGTAGCTTTTCTTTGTTTCTTGCCTCGGTTTCCTTCAACTTTCCATCTCAATTTATTTTTTAGACGAATGACGGTTTCCTGAATATTTAATTGAAAAATTTTAGAGAGTGTCACAGTTCTCCTACATATTAATAAATATGCTTGTCAGCATAACATTAGAAACAATTATTAAGCAATCTTATAGAATCATTTTTTTTAACGTTCTGATTCCTGTTACAAGTGGTTAGTCATTGAGTGGATATCATAATGATACATAAAAATGAAGAGATGTGTCTAAATTAACGCAGTGCATAAATAAATATCAAGACTTGTTTGCTTTGTTTTTTACTGGTTACTATTTCTAACATACTCATTATTCGTTGAACAAGAATTATAATTTGAATTATAGAATGGGATAGTTACATATATTGTGAGGAACGAATAAAACTATAAATGTTCATGCAAGTACATATAACAAATCCTGTGCATTAGAGAACCAGCGAAGGATTTGAGATTAAATGTTCAACGCGTGTAAGAATTATTCATGGAACAGACTGCGAACGAAGAGGAAGCGAAGTACTTATAAATCTGTGTTAAATAAATGATCATTTCGAGAACATGAGTACGGAAATGGCTCCAAATTTACCCTCACACGATGTAGAAGATTTGGCCTAGAATTGAAAATTTCATTTTACCCAAAAGAACTCCACGGAACAGGCCGATGGAAAGTTTAAAACAGACCTCAAAGTTGCTTAACTCCTTATTCTAAAGCTTTGGAAGAATTGTTAAATAGGATCACGCCACCGTCTAAGACTAGTTCGATAAACTACTTTACGATGAACGAACTATCAGGATATAAAGACTTCAAGATCTTCAAACGAAACGAAGTTAGGTGAACAGAACTTTCACGCGATAGCGATCAGAGAAATTAAAGAATCTTCGCTGAACCTTTATAATTGCTGGAGTTATTACACAAGAATTTCTATTTTTAAGTATATATTCAGCATTTAAATATCGAATATTTGTTTTCATTAATTTGAATACCGTATGTTTACATGATTAATATCTTTATAAATAAAAAATGAAGAAATGAAGAATTGAAGAATTGCAGAGCCTTGGTACGTGTTAATAAAGAACGCAAATTAGTTTCAATAATATCGTCCAATAATATCATGGTGGGATACGATCACCCTAATTTTGGTATTCCGTCAATTTTATACATCATTACTCGAAAAGATGCCCCCTCGTGGTGAGTTCATTTTCAAGAAACTATCCCGTCGTAATTTATGTAACACCCAAGCATAGAAATTACTATATACGTATCATCACTTTTAAGCACACGCACTCGACGAATTCCATAAGGTCGTAAACCTTCTTCACGAATTATGCGGCGCTCTGTCATGTGCGAAATTTCTACCCTACGAGCAATACCACGCAGAGCCATTAAAGGGAAGGCACGTATAAGAGCAATGACCCGTTTCTTCTTTCCGCCAATGCACGCGCTCTGTGACCTGCAATCTGATAACTTTTAATATCCGTAAGTGACAGCAAAGATAAAGAGATCAGCCAGTCGTTGTGATTTCTGGAACGTCTTTTTTTTTAATCTGAAAACAATTATTTTGCGATCTTTTAGGGATTGCTTGGTTCTTTAAAATAAAATTGTATAGAGTTTTTCTAATAATTATATCGATTAATTGTATAACATACAAGTGAGTCGATTTCTTTTAATTAATATTCTTCATTTTTAACAGTCGTTATTCCTTTCAAAATTATTTCTGACTCACGAATATTGTAAGGAATTTTTCTTAAACGTTTTAGAATAATGACATCTGTTTTTCGATTAAGAGATTAAGGAAACAGTTGAAAGCATCTCTTTACACCAATCGCGTAAATGAAAATTGCGTTTCCTAACCTACTTTACCGTTACAAGCTGAATTCTTCTATGTGAAGTACTTTGCAAATAAAACGCACCAGTCACGCAAGCCTAAGTTGGCGTATTGCGTGTGCTCACGATAGAGTATACGCAACGCTGGATCCTTACGCATGCTTACAGAAAGAATCTTGTTGGCCTTTCCCAAAGCGAAGAAATGGATAAAGTTAACCAGAAAGGTAATTAAAAGTATAATCTAAGATTCGGTTTCATGCTCATCCTTGTAGAACATGTACGACGTCTAACTGGTTTCGTTAGTGTAAATTTATACTTTCCCAGGACTTCGTGCGGAATTTGAATCCTAAATTCACGTCACTGTGATTTTACCTACATTCTTACATTTTATACTTTATCATCGTCAACCATACTCTACGTAGCATAAGGTATAACATTATCCAAATTGCATAGCTTCGACTGGAAATAGAAAATACCACTGAAAAATAGTAATGCATATCTAAAAAATTATTTAATTTATTCAATCCATTTTGAATGTACAATAGAATATTTAAAGGAAGGAGATAACATTATTTCTTTTTACCCTAATACAAGGAGTGTTGTTACAGGACTAGGGTAGACTTCATTGTTTGACTGATTAGTTAGTATTAGGTTAACACCACCTTAGCCTCTAAAGCCCCCAAAGTGAAACAGTACTCTCAGTTCCCAATACTCTTCAACTGTGTTTGAGAGTCCGTAGTTGGGTACTTCAATCTGTGCTGAGAATACTTGCTACCCGAAATTCGGTTAAACGTTTCAGTATTCCAAAGACGGCCGTTTCGCAGTTCGCATTGTAGGTTAGTGCGATCATTAACGATGGAAACTTATTTTTAGACGTCGTGATGATTGAACTAGTTGAACGACGGATGATTGTGTACATACGATGTATACCAGCGATACGAATTGGGCGTGGTACACTTGACAAGTAAGATAGTTTAATGTATCCTTGCACTTTTATTATTAAAAAGTGTATTTTTAATTCATGCCGGCATGAGGAATTGATCGTATAGGAAAATTTTAGTTTGGTTAATGCTTTTTATATTTGCATATACGTATAGGTACTTTTAAATATGAGTAATGTAAACCTTTAAGAATAATAATAATAATAATTGTGATGATCCAAATGAGGTCCAAATTGTTGATCTTTGTCACTAACCTGATTTTTCCTTTTTGTTGCAGGTAAGTCAAGAGAATTCAACATAGAGAAATCCACTGTAAATTAGCAAAGAAATTTTTCATCACAGGTATTTCTCATAACTATATATTATTAACAAACAAGGAGTGGGTTATCACGTAAATATGTTCCTGCTTTTATCTGTGATGTCTTGATTTGCATTGAATGTTTGTTTAAAAATACAATCTATTAAAAAATTCGTTGGAACTTGTTTGGATACGTGTTAAATTCCACGACTTCATTCATTTTTAATATATTAAAATATTATGTAAATAATATATTAACAACAAATGAATTCTATTCGAAACGAATTACTTAACATATTCTCTTTTACAATACATAAATTGAAACGCTCTCTCAACACAGTTTTTAAATCTTTAAACAACATTCACATTAGACATAAGTATTCCATAAAATATTATATTTCAACCTTCAGATTTAGCCCTATAGAAATCACAAAAATCTTCAGTGCATCGGCTATAGGGTGTCCTCCTGAGACAGCATACCTGAAAATTAGATCTCGCTCGATTTGCGCAGGTATTCGCGCAGGTATGTTCGTCCTCTGGCCAGCTGGCCCTCAAATAGGCCTATGTTTCTATGTGTAGGTTCTTCTGCTTGGGTCCTATAGAAAACGACTAAATGTGCGTGCGCTCCATGAATTCAAAGGCCACGTTTAACGGAACCAGTTTGAACAGCGTCAGTACGCCCTGCGCCTTCGAACTGCGAACGTGTACACCAAAAAACCGCTAAAATGAAAAAGGGGAACAAGAACAGCAATTATCGCGCCAGCAGACCGAAAAAGAGAAGGTTTCACGGCAATCAATTCACAGTGAAAAAGAACAAACTTGTCGCGAGCACATCGACGGAAACGGCGGTTACGACCGAGAATGACAGCGTTATCAGTGACCCTACTCAAGAATATCGCACGATACATTTTGATTCTGTATTTGGAACACTCAGCACGCTGTTAATCTGCAAATCGTGTAAAAGTGACGTGACGTTCGAGAATCAAAAGACTGAAGAGGGTTCGGAATTCAAAATCATTGTGAAGTGTACTTGTGGCTCGAAGGTTGTCGAATCTGGGTCTAACCAAATAGAAATTTCAAAGTAAATCGGAGAATTTTCGACTGTGAGTATTAGAGAGACATAAATACCAAAATTCTATGGATTTGGATCTCTTCGAAAGATGTTAGTTAAAAATAGTAATAAATGTGGGAAGTAACTTGTCAGGATCTTTGTAATAAAAAATTAGTACATTGGCACAAGTAATAATAAAATCAAAATTATATTAGATTCTAGCATACAGAGTAATAAAAATTATAATCACATGCCCCAATTTCAGTCTCCCTTCTAACACTCTTGTATATTTTCCAGCGTGTTATTGTTCACGATAGCACTCGATAATGAAAAAACTTCGACTTGTGTAACTTCGTACAAGTGTTTCGATGGCCGTTCGGGCATTGACTCGGCCAGAATCAACTTACCTCGTGCTTTGCTGGACTTGTCGCGAGGTTTTCGACTGCAAGACGTATTACTTCGTTTTGTTGAAAATATACGGTGCTCCCGTTGAAAGCTATTTTCGAACTGGTTACACAGGAGGTACGCGGAAGTCGGGAAGAATAAAAATGCAGAAGCGAAAAAGCCACCTTTATTGCTGACTGTTTCCGGGGATGGTGCTCGTTATCAAGTCATGTTATTGTAAGTCTTGCGTGCACTAGAAAAATAGAACTGGCAGCCTGGAATACGAGCTACGGGAAGAAACATACGCGGACGAGTGCGTTGCAAATCATGCCGGAAGTGCTGGGGAAATGGAGGTGGACGCCGCGAAGGAAACGCTTAGACGATTGGAGAAAGTCTGCCGAGTAGAACCGTGGTAAAATGTAAACCTGAGACTTTTAATAATCTTTGCTGGAGTTTGTACGATGTTTATACTTCAGTGAAGAAATTGAAGTGAGTGGAACGCGTTTGAAAGAATATGGGTACGAGATTGAACGAGAAAGATGAAAAGTGGAGGAAGAAGAAAATTAACACCGTGACAATATTAACTGTGAAATTGATAAAAACTCTTACAGAGTACTACGATGAATGCATAATTTGGAGAATTTTTAGTCGTGTATGCCCCATAAGACGCAGCATGATTAAATGGCAGTATCATTTCATAGTTGATTTAAGAATGTTCTAAAAATATTCATCGTTATTAAAATAATTCCGAGGATTTCGATCTAGACGATCGTGTTTATCATATGTTCCTGACCTTTCCTATCGATTTAGACATAAAAGAATGTCGAGTGGAACTCGACAAAGGAGCTCCTAAGATAAAAACTGCAGAGTCAGAGAACCCTACATGTGTAAATTTGTCATTATAAATTTATTATTTGTTCCACTTTTATTCGCTGCGTCCTCGCAGTGGTAATAGTCACCAAATCATTTACACTTCCCTGGCTCGAAACATATCACTTTACCTCCATTTGGCCCGGTTCAACTATTTATTTCCCCGAATAAAAACGTTTCATTCGTACACCTCGTAGGTTGAGGAACGGCACCCATAAAGCGTCATTACTGTTCTCTAAAATACCCATTGCTGGAGAACAACCGCGTCTTCTCGGAATCGGCCTCCCCCCATAAATACAGTCAGCATCGCAAGGACAAAAACACGGAAGAAACATGGTTTGGCCTACATTTGTACCCGCGAAGCACACCGCCAAGAGGACCCAGCATATTTAGTATATTGTCCCATTTCGTAAAGCCCCTGTCGTAGCACAATGTTATACGAATAGAGAGAAATACAGGGTGTTCCATAACCGTTGGCCTAGCCAGGCAGACGCTGACTCTCGGTGAAAAATACCGAGCAAACAATGTAAAATAGAATTTGTCTACCGGGCTCCTTTCCTAGAGGAAATTTACTGTGAAAATTTGTAGTTCGATGCTGAGTCTTTGTCGTTGCAATCATGCAACGCGGATGTAACAACGCTATATTTCTGAGTGTTTCGAAAGACATCTCGGCAAAACTTTCAGCAAAATCATTGAGGTGTCGATGTTACCATTGTCGTAACTGCAACCACATTCGATGTTGCGTATATGTTTCTGTTTGGTGATGTAACCGTCTATTGTAGCGTCTATGAATGAACATTCCAACGTGAATTTGAATGGAGCTGTTGGATTACACGTTGACATTATCCACGAGCATCCAAGTGAATATGTAGGAATAATTAATGAGATGATTCAATCATGTCTTTGTGGGAGATTGGTAATTCATAGGAATGGTGACTGAGAAATCTGATCAACAATCATATTTTATTTTTAACTTAGAAAGCTACAATAAACTTCAAGTCTCATCAGATATTAATTATACCGTAAATTATGTTGTAAAAAGATTTTTTAATTTACGATAAATTAATGTACTGCAGAAGGAGACTATACTATATTCTTAAACGAATATATACTTCGGAAAATGTTCAAAAATTGATAGAATTATTATGAAATTTATTTTTGTGGTACATCATATCACAGAAACATTTACTGAGACAACTTACGTATAAATATTAATGTGTCCGGTAACATAATTTTTCACATACGAAAATTAAGTTAGCTGAAAGTAATAGTTGCATATAGCCCAGTCATAAGTTTTCTTATAGTTGAGACGATGCCTCGAAGACGTTTTCATAACTAAATACTCGGATGAATTAATCGTTATAAAATTTCAATTTCGAGGCACTGGATCATCCCCCAACCACAGCTCGATTTTAATGACGCGGTCATGTAAAGGAAGTAGAAAATAGTTCCGGGGTTGGAGCCTCCAAGAATTCAATTTGTCGTGTCTGAACTTCCAGCTGGCTCCTCCGTCCTCGCCCCCTTTTCTTTTTTCTCTATTTTCATTGAACTCGTTTTTAATATTGCCCTTCTCCGGCTCCATTTATACATATGTATGAAGAGATTTTAATGTTCTTCCGGCGTATGGGGGCGTCCACACGGCAAGCTGACATTATTGCACCCAACGCGCCTCGCTCTGCTGACGCAGCTCTCCCTGAAGATCCCGCAAGAATTTTTACACGAATATATGTATATAGAGCGTGCCACTTTATTACGTCGTTGTAATACGGATTTAACGGTGATCTTTACATTTTACTTTCGAGAAAACACGACGTCGTATTAGTTCGTTTATCATTTAGATAACACTTGAGGTTCTTTGGGGTTCAAAGTAACAGGGAAACTTTTTGTCAATAGATTGTGATTGTTCTTCAGGTAGGGTAGTATAACGCAAGTGTGGATAGCAATTTTTAAAAAATATTAATTCATGTTCCAAGTTAAGTGCTGAAATATAATTGCACGGCATTAAATTCTTATGTGGATAGTGTAGATTGCTTTGAATATTCAAAAACCAGTAGAAATATATGTAGCTTCTACGAACATAGTTTACTATATTATATAACTTTCGACTAACACTTTTGGGCTTTTGGGTCGTCTTGAATATATTAACAAAAGATAGTATGAAAGATTCATCATGTTTCAGGTCAAAGTGTAATTTTTTAAAAATTCTATGCAATAGAGCCAAAAACTGGATATCGAAACGTGTATAATAAAACATATTTCGTTTTCTTTGTATTCTAAATTTTTATGAGTTTGAAATTAATGTCTAAACATATATCATGCTTTGAAAAGTGCAACTGATATTAATTATGTAAAGCTATATAACAGAGCAAAACAAGTTTTTTAGTATTGCAGAAGTATTTTTAAACTCCCCTCATACTTGAAATGAGATAACTTGCTTTCCTACTCTCGCGAAAACTTTGAAGATTCTCAAGGAAGATATGTTTAGTGCTAAAAATCTCGACTTTTTCGCTACCGTATATTACACTTTAGCCAACTACCCGCGATTCTCTCGCCACATTCCAAGTTATGAATTATTTCATTTGTTCCTCATATAGTTAGCAGTTTTTTCCTACTACCACTCCACGTGAACGCGTGTACTGACAGTTTCGCGGTGAATTATAATAATCGGTAACAGTCTTGACTGTTATGAAATAATGTTTATATAAGAAAAAGTACATTTCACCAGGATAGAATAATATACTTTTTAACGTATAATTTACATATTACATAATACTTACTTACACTCTTATTATTTGATTCTATAAGTATCTTTCTTCAGTGTAATTTAAGAGGTTTTCCAAAAAGGGCTTCAGGATTTTGTTTAATCGTAATAATTTACAAATAGTAGTAATAGTACAAAGCTACACACGATTCCAATTAAACACGAAAGAAGAAGTCAGCTTACTTTATAATTAATAATCAAAATCCTAAAACTCCTAAAATACACAATGTCGCACGAAATGACCGGCCGGATAGTCTTCGATTAAATTGAACGTTTCGCCAAGGAGTACAAGAAAGTGCTTCAGGTTGGCCAGGTTCCATCGGTTCCAGCCTACTAATACCGAGATCAATATGGAGCGTCCCCCGCGTGTCGAAAAATAATTAATCACGATAGAAAGTTCGGGCAAAGTCGCTCGTCGGAGGCAAATCGCGGAGACCGAGAAACTTAACCGTAGAAAAGGCGCGCCAAAGGCATTGGCCTGCGGATGGTTAAGCGGTGTCACGGCCCAGTCGTGATTTATGTAGCAGTGTAAGTCGTTGAGCATTATGTAATTAGCAGTAAATCTGGTAATGCGCCGTACGGTGCTTGACTGCCGCAGTAGACTCTAATTTCTATGCTGCGAACCAATCGCATTAGTGCCACGCGGCTGTGCCTATGTTCACCGTTTTGCCTCCTCTTACTCGTTCATGCGCAGCAGATATTTAAGTCGTTAAACAACTACACGCGGGGGAACCCCTCGTTCAGTTTCTCCAACCCGACCTCCCACGTTCCCGCGAAGTTTCGTGATCCAGCTTTCCTTAAGGACACGATGAATGCGTTGAATGGTGGGGATCGGTGCCAGGCATTAATTACTTAAATTGCTTGTAACATTCAGACAGGAAAGTTTCCGAAACGATGCATTTATTGTCGAGATACTGCTACGGGATTGCGATTATTCGACAAAGAAAATTTGCTCGGGGAAATTAACGACGGTACTTTTTTGCTTCCTGGACATTGAAGCTTTGTTTATGTGAGTGAATTATTTCTTTGGGTATTCGTTTGTTTGTAGGTATTTATGCACGCATATTGAACTTTTTCCCACGTTTTCTTTATATGTTTTCTTTTATATTTCAAGAGTTTACAAAATCTTCAATGGAAATCTTCAGTTGGCACACTATCCAAAACTCATTTTACAAAACAATTTAATTCAGACTTGCAGAACAATTTAATCTACAATGGTAAAAAGTTTAACATTGACACGACTCAATAATTTTCGCTTCCTTAGGGGATAACTAATCCAACGGATCACTATTTACTAAATAACCTAATTCATGAGCGTAGCGGGAGCGCAGTGGAATGTCATTCGAATTCGCTGAATTCTTCAGTACTCGAGTCCGGTGCTGGCCCACAGTCCAAAGAGAATACGAATGCATTCTACGGAAAATTTATCGTTATCTGGCTTCTTCTCCAACCCCATTCCTCGATCCGCCCGTTTTCTCTCGAATCACCTGCTCCAGCCGGAGCTCATTTCTCGCGCACGGGCGATTTATTGGATTCTCATTCGTCGAACGTGGCTCCGCGAGAACGCTGTCTAATTCGAATCGTTTCCGACGCACGAATGGCCGCCACGATTAATCGCTTTCTTGAACAGGTGGATGCGGTCGGTCGAGGACCACCCGAAAGCTTTCCCTTTTCCGATCGGTTGTCCACGCTTTTGTTTCCTCTTTCGTGCAACCCCTTCTTCTTTGCGTTAACCCTTCTGGCGAATTTAATTGACGCGCTGGGACAATTCGATTGAGGTAAATGGGTGGCGTGAATCTTTAAAGAGATATCATTTTTTGCCAGGAATGTTCACGTGTAATTAAAGAGGAACACTGATAACATTTTCAACCCTTTGTACTGTGAGAGTTTTTTTTTTTATTAGAAATGACTTGCAATTTCATGGATATTTATTTCTATTATTTGTTATATATTTCTTTATTAATACAGAACCAACCACGGTTAAATAACAGTTTTCAAACTTTTGTATACAGTTCTTATATAAAATGTATGAGGTACATACGATTGTTCCATGCATTATTCGATTTAGCACCACGTGATATATTTTTCCATTCAATTGAAAAAAGTGTCTCTAAGACCGGTCATTTGTTCGATCACAGTAGAAATAGGTACAAATGATACCTCAGTAGATTTAGCGTTAAAAATACGTAGGTTTTGTCTTGCGAAAAATTTGAAATTCCTTACAAATCCTCCATAAGAGATTAAGCTATTACAGAAAACTATAAATATGAAAATGTTTAGATGAAGGAAGCAAATAAATTAAAATAAATTGACTAAAATTCTTCAGCATGTATCGGAAAATAAACACGTAAATTAAATCTGAATTTTAACCAAACGCAAAACGCAACCTGAAATGTTGGAAAAATATGCTTTCACCTAAACAAAGGCGAGAAATGTTAATTAGTTCCGTGTTTTTTATCCGTGCATACAATTCCTAACTGCCAGCGCGTGTACGCGATGTCTACAGTCGCGTAGCCCGGTTTGAAGAGTATTAGGGTGACAAAACAGGAGTTTTTTCTGGCAGCATCGGAGAACAACGGGGAATTTCTCACTGGAAGAATAAACCACCCCGCGGGAAAATTTGTGTGGAGGCGAGGACAGTGGTCCACGGCGGCGTATATAGCGTTCTGTCTTTCGCGCGAAGGTTGAAAGCGTCACAGTAGAGAGACACGGACACCCGCGCCTCACCTTTTCCTTACTAATGATATAGGACTTAATTGGTGCCGCACTCAACACCGTTGAATTAACGGGGAAACCTAGTGCCGTGATTAATATGATGCGTTACTCCAGGGCTCAGACTCCCTCCACTCGACTTGACTCCACTTGATTCCGCTTGGTGTGACGCTGTGCATCAGTATTCAACTCGTTCTTTCCACGATCCGCGCGAGAGACGCGACTGAAAGTTGTTTTCGTTGTCTCGAGTACAAATGGCACAATCCCATCGGGTAGAGATCGCCTTCTGGTGCATTCCTTTGATGGGAAGCATCGACGCTGCGATGTTGTTTCGTTTGATGCCGATTGTATTATTGTACGAGCTCGTTGTGTTCGATAACATGCCAACTGCCCCGTTCGGTTGAAATGCTCTAAAATTTATGAGATGTAGGTGTTTTCCTTTCCAATCATGGCTAAAGACGCAAGCGCGTTTGGAACCTCGATTCTTGAGAGGGAGGATTGGAACCAGTTTCTCAGACTTTGTAGCCATTGTGAAATATTGCATTTGTATTAGTCCTTAGGGGACTAATAGGGGTGGACAGAATATGGGTTGCTTGTTTTGATTCATCTAGGGGGTGGTATATATTGTTTTATCCTGGAGGGAATAAATGTCAAAATATTTTCTTTAAACGTCAGAATTTAAAATTGAAGCTCACCTAAAAGCCCTAAATTATACTTTACTTCAAATCTAAAACATAATTAACCAACTCTCCACTTCAGCAAACTTTTTGATACAATTTACATCATGTAACCGAAGCATTTAATACAAACTATTCTATTGTTTGTCTCGGTAATGCCCAATACAATTTTAGAGGTTATAAGATTGCTTTACTTCGTTCTTACCGATTTCTACTTTTCAGCATTCCCATCGTTGTCGTCTCGGTAGATATTTATCTTCTTTTCTCGATACTTTTTATCTTCCGTCAATAGTCAAAAGAGTTTCTTTAGAAATCAGCCGCGATCGTGATAGATTGAAACACGACTTCGCTCTTATCGACTTTAATACAGCTGTATTTGACTTGATTCACGCTTGCATAGTCGATGGCCACTATTTCCCTGTAAATTCGCTCTTTATCGATTCCACGAAGGCCGTTGAGGTGCGTACGGTAGCTAGATTTGCGGTCTACCACGGGAACCGCAGTTCCATCACGATTTTTACCCTGACAATTGCCACACTTCGGGGTGTTTAACTATCCTTTAAAACAGACCAATACCCAATTATTATCTGAATACTCCTGCTCAATTCCCTGCGATAGTTTCCAGGTATGTGGGATATATATTCCAATTCACCGCAGCACTCTTTTTTCTATTAATTATTGCTTCCACGTTCACCAAACGTGGTGCTCAACTCACAGGAACCTATTCGAGGGCTACACTACAATGTGAGAACATTTACTTTTTGAAAAGTATTTTATATATATTATATTGTTCAGTTTTTGGCCTTATAAAGCTTTATTATAAACATTATTTTATAATTTTGTCTAATTTTTTTTCTAATAAACTGTTATTTTTGTTAAGTTTACCTTTTTCTTTTTGATAATATAATAAATACATAATAAATATTAAAATTGTCGTGAACCTCCTCATTCAGAAATATTCATGTTCATAAATGAAACCATTATATCCATTATCCATTAAGCCAGTATATCTTGTGGTAGGGCATACAGGAATTTAATTTGGCATGAAATTTGAAATGCGCAAAAACGTAATTTTGCGATACACGCTGTTTTCCAACATATTTAAATTCATACCGTAATTAAACCAAACGTGTTGATCGTAAAGAATGCACTTTAATTCCGAGAACGTTAAAAACCACGGCTTTAAGGCCAGCCTGAAATCGACCACGCCGACCTTTAAGCTGAACATTCGAGTAAAAAATTAATGAGATCGCGGCACATCAAACTCTGTTATTTCCGTTCTTTAATGAGATCAGATAGTGAAGTATATTTTCTAATAGTCTTGTGGTTTATGACTGGTTGCACAATAAGGAAGAACTTTATTACCAAGTACATTAATAAAAAAGTTAATCGGCGCGTGATCTTTGCTTCTCCGTTTCGTATTTAAGCCCCTTCCAACCGCGAGTGAAAACGATTTTGGTTGAATTTAATCTAGAGAAGTCACGGGTGTATATTGCATAGCTTTGGTGATCAGAGTGTATTCATGGAGCTCTGAAAATCAGATTAAATTGTAATTGTTACGTTTGCGGCGAGACTTGGTAACAGAAATTTGCTTATCTCGTCCGAATGCCGAACCGTGGGTGGAAAGCGAACGTTCTTCCCGGTCCAGATTCAATGTCCGTTATAATTACACATCGCGAATTAAACTGGCTGGACGATGAAATTGGATCGCAGGTGAAACGTACAGGTGACACTTTTACGTGGGATGTAACTGTCGCATAGTAAGGTCCCTGGTAATAGCCATCAGTAAAAATACGAAAGCTCGGTTATTGGACGATACTAATATGTTCTTAGAATAGATCTAATTTATCTAACAGGCATTGATAGTTTATATTTTTTAACAACTGATTTTTCTTTTCATTGGTGCTCCTTTTTTATATTTTAAATTCGCATTTTCACTGAAGCGAGTTCAAAGGATTTAAATATTTCAATTAAATAGTGTTTAAATTATTCTAGTGTTGATCATTACCATTTTCATACGATAATTAATTAAAATAATTTTTAAACATTGTAGCAACGCAATGACATTAATTTCTCTTACGTCTATATTTACTTTATCAATCCTCCACAATTATATTTACATTTTAATCAACCTGTGCTTGTAAGAAGAAAACTGAACCATTACAAAATAAGAATATTTCTCGCGTACATTTTCCTTGAAATTTCTCTCGCTCGTAGCTTTGCAACATATTTAATTTACAGTGAGCACACAATTAATTAATTCGTTTAAATTTGCAGTCATGAACTTCTAGAGGAGCGTGCCTCGAATTTCGCGTGTTTATTTTCATAATTACTCAGTACCCATTTCAGTTCGTTTCAAAATGGCGACATTCCGCCGTTACGAGGAAAGATCCCTCGCGCCATACAACTGTAAATGCATATTGGGGAGGACGAATTTCTCCGAGGTCGTATTCATCGGAATGTTATCCCTTTATTTGCAATATCAGTCCGATGCAAGGCTACCGTCTATCGTTGATCAACCCCCTGGAAGCATTCATTCGCAGCTTCAGGAATCCTCGCAACGTTCGCGAGCTCTCCCTCGCCGGAATGAAGTCGGATGAATTTATACGAGTGCTCGCCGATTCTCTTCCACGTCTCTTATTCTCTTTTCGACGTGTCTCTGTTCCCTTCTTCCTCGTTACAGCCCCTCCCCGATCCTCGGCGTCTACGCCACGTGAGGGATCGGCCTGTCTTTTGGAATTCCAACTTCGCTTCAACACCCGATACTTGTTTGTCCACTTGTTACTGGAAGTGGACGTACCGTGTAGGTGGCTAGTCAGAATGTGTTGCAATGATAGTTGGGTGGATCGTGGATGCCATAGATTCTCTGCACTGCGAAATATTAATATCTCTCGATATTACTGTTGTGACGAGAGATGGTACAATTTTGTATGGACTCCAAAATGGGACACGTTATTTAGCTCTTTTGTTAGGTTACTCGTTGAAAGTTTCGATTTTTCGATGTTTGTTATAATTGCAATGTTTATTATAGAAAGATTCACCACGTCACCCCTAGGACCTCAACTATTTGATCATCGTAGACAAAAGGGTTACGATACAATGACACGCCGTTGAAAAGTATTTCACCATTAAATACGCGGACGCGGGCTAGGGATAACTCTCTGCAGAGGTACCGAAAAGGTCAGCCGTTAGGTGGAAACCGACGAAAATTCTCGACGTGTTTAAATGAAACTCGAGCGCGAGAGTAGCCTTTTCACTGGAGAGTTACGCGTGCCCTAAAGCCACGTCAAGCACGCTCGGTTGGATATCAGATCGAAAGTTCGTGTCTCTCCTATTTTCCACGAGAAATTTCGGTGTGGATCACGGCTGCGAAATCTTTCGAGATTTCCGCGGAAGTTACGGAACCTCGGTTTCCCCGAGCGGAAAATTCGACACGGTTGCTCGATCAAGCAGACCATCCGTAGACGATTAGAGGAAAGCCCCCTGACAGATAAATTGAGGGTAATTAAGCTTAAGTCCTTTAAGGTTTAAGTTTAAATGAAATATCCGCGCAAAAAACGAATTTTCCGCGAGGCGCGCCTCTGCTAATTGAAAGTCCTGAAACCTGGTCTGTTCAAAGAAACGAGTGGAAACTTTTTCGATTACTGTTTCATGCTCGATGAGAAGTGTCGAAGAAACCAGAGAGGGGAACGTATGGGAGAAAGATCGAGATGATGCCAGGGTGCTCTATCAAAAAGTTTATGATACAAAATGAAAAGTGTCCAAGTGCCGGAGAGCAATCGAAAGATGGATCCAATACGGTTAAGTGCTGCGTAGGACTTTTTACGGATCGGGAGGCCTGGGTCACCTTTTGGATACCCTGTAATATATTAAATAAAATTCTTTTTTGGAAGATGTGTAGTATCATTTGACCAAAAGAAAAACGATATTATTACGGGTTTTTCCGTAAATATTTGATTTTTAATAGCATCAAAGTTTTTGTGTTAGAGGATGAATTGCAATGAAAATCTTCAATGTAGCCGTTTGCTACAGTTAAACGTTTTCTTTTTAGAATTTGTTTTCAAGCAAACATGTAACAGTAAATAATGATTGCAACGTTATTTGTTTCATTTTGAAAATGTTGAGGTAGCCCAGGGACTTACAAAACATTTATTTAACCCTGTGTACAAAAAGAATCGTGACTTTTGCCACACATTCTCAGCATATAGGACATTTTTCTTGCAAGAAACTATAGAATATATTTTCTATAATCTCTTAATATATTTTACTGGGAAAAGGGTGGGAGGGGGGGGGGGGTATCTAAGAGGGTCTGAAGCTCGAATATAAATTCACACTCAAAGACAGAGTGTTTCCTTTATTTGAATTTCGCGATAGCATTTGAAACCCGCCCAGGCGCGAGATTTCACGAGGAAACGGGGTGAGAATCAGCGAAGTAAGAAATGATTGGGACCGGAGGCATTCGAGTTGATGTTGCGGCAGAAATTAGGCGAGTTTATTACGAGAAAGGGAAGTTACGCCGAGATAGCGGGGCGGAGGGGTTTCCGTTATCGTTGGTTTGTGCAACGAAGCAACACACGTTTTCCCTTCCCACCCCCTTCTCCCCCATTATCGCCATCTTTCATCTTTTCCCCGCGTTTTCGTTCCTCCGTCCGGTTGTTTCTGTCGCTGAAAGGCGAGAGATATCCTGAGACGAATGAAGCGAGCTAGGAGCAAAATCCGCGCTGAGAAAACAAGCTGAAGATCCTGGGTAACGCGGTGGATGAGGAGAAACCGGCTGAGAATAACACTGCGAGAGCAGCATGAGCCATAAAACTATTACGGACTCATTGGCGCTGGAGCTGGGTGGCTCGACAAACTTTCCTTCTTCGCAAGAAGCACTCAGACGTTGGATTTGTTGGAAACGATCACTGGATCAAATTGTTTTAGGGCAATGGAGCTGAAGTTGTTCAAAAAGGGATCATAACTATAATGATATCGCACCGTATACGTACCTAGAACAGCATACGTTTGCGAGATAGATCATATGATGGAATTTAAGGGTTATTCACTATAAGAATGTTTAGTGGCATAAACATATGTAAATCAATTTATTGATTCGTTTTTTAGTCGAAAAATTGAATGAAAATATCACACGAATCAAAATTTGTTTAGGAATATGAAATGAAAAAATGTATCACAGAGTCAATAAAAGAATCTTGTTTCTAAATTAATTTTTCGTCCATGTTCATATTTAGAAACTAGGAATCTTCTTTACCAAAGCGTCGTTAAAAAAATTAGGAAATATACACTGATTACTTTCCCTTTGTTCGATTATTTGTACAATATTAAACACGATAGTATCTGACCCTCCGATATCACCCGATCGTGCAGTGTGTAACGAACCAAATGCTCTATTTTGTATAATTACAGGTGGATAATTGTGCCCTTCTAACGATCGAATTATAGCGATTTGCATTTTCTTTGTTCCAGGTAAGTGGACCGAGCTGTTGCCCATCCGAGCCACCCCGTGAGACTCTGGAACCTAATTTTTATAGACCGCACGTGAGAAACTATTCGATTTTAATTACCATCCTTAAATACGCCATTTAAAGTTTAGCAGCTCCGAATCAGCATATCGCTGAAACGTCTTCCTTGCCGCGTTTCCTCAGACGACCGAGTTATGTCAGCGATGAATTTCTTTGTGGAAATCCCCGGGACGATTGTTCGCATTTCATGCGCAGGAGCGAGTCTCCTCGAGCGCGTGTGAGGTATTCGTCAGCGTGATAGAATTTTTATTAAGGTTTGAAACCACTTACACGAACAAAGCATTCAATTTCTAAGTTGGAATGCAGGTCATCGAAAGGAACGGAGCATTGGTGAATATTATAGTATTTTTGAATATTTCCCTTGATTCCGTTTCTCACTTTCTCGAGGCTAATACGAACCAAAATTAGTACGTTATCTTTTGACTGATTATTATTGATTGACATTTTCTATCGTTTTTCTAACGTAAATTATTTATAAAAATTCGTCTTGTCGTGGTTTCTTTCAATGAAAAATATTTTTGGAAGGCATCAATGTCAAATCATTACCAATTTGAGGTCTTCTTGAAGTAATAATATAATTATTCAAAATGTAATTTCGCTTTTTATTATATTACTCCATCACGAATCTCTTAAAATTTAATTACTAATATTTGAATAAAATCTTATTTTCCTGCTTTCCTCCACCAAAAGATAAAGTTATTACAGTACCTACGAGTAGTTTGAGCAAGTATGTTTCTGAATATCCACGCACGAAGCAATTACCTTGAAGTAATGCAAAGACTGCGTTCATTGGCGATAATCATGGCGGGGATTAGCCCCGGTGTAATGAATATTCCGGCAGATTGGCACTCTGAGGGCCGCAGAGACTGTCGAATTCCCGTAGGCGATGTAATTCGTGATCGATAATAATTATGCGAAACATTGTGCACGCAACGCTCATCCCGGTCTCTGTATGCATGTAATCTTTGCCTCTTTCTCCATCGTTCCGACCGCGATTTCAGCAGGGAGTGTAGGTATTACAGTCGGGAGGGTTGAAAGGGAATTTCCACTCCCCCTTTTCGTGGAGGGTAAACTGGGTTAATTTCGCACATAACAAGACCTGCTCTTTGGATATGCGCGACGAAAACCAGTCCGAAGCCTGGAAATGCGGAAGTTCGGGCAATATCTATAATTGATTCAGTCCCTTTATTCGACTTTTCTGGAATCATTAAATTTTGTTGTCACAGTACATTAGACTTTAAAGAGAATGCTACATTATAATTCGAACACAGCACCAATGTTCACTGCACATACATTCCACTTTTTTCAGCATTAATTTATTTCAACAAAGTGTCAACTTCCATGACTTCGGAACTCAGTCTAAAATCTTACTACACTATTGTCAACGTTATAAACTCTACAAAAATGTATAAAATAATTATTTCTTCGACATAGACCGCGAAATCTCTTTTAATTGCTACGAAGTGGTACTACTTTAGCACACTAATGGAAATGACGTGTAATTCAGTCGAACGGAGACGAGCTGTGAATGCTGGCGATAAATTCCAGCAATGACCGCAACCGTCCTTTGGCTCACCGTCCAGAGCAGGTCAGGTGAGGCTCCTTGTGCGACTTTGTCCCTTCCGCATGCCGTGTTCTATTTGTATGGGGCGCGCACACGTAACGCAATATAATCCTGCGTTCCTGTGGTGCAGGACCTGCACTGCGCTAAGGGACGCTGGAGGAAGGTCCCTAAACGCCACTGCTGACGCTGGACAGTGCTGGTCTAGGAGGTGGAGGTTTATTAAGATCCACTGATGTAACGATTCATCCCTTAGTAAGGCAAGATGGTGGATATAAATGGTTTCGGAGACACAATCTGATGTTAATAATCTAGAGATACGTAATGAGATTGATAACTTCTTGAATTTTGTCTATCCAAACTATTTTAAATCATTCACCTCCTCGAAATATATTTTTTATGTTGATTTCTTACTATTGGATATATTCCATCCATGTTGGATATATTACAATTAGATCGATTGTAATTTTCTCATAAATTTACATTATCTTTTTGTTTCCAAATATTTATTAATACATTATTATCAGCAAAATACTCAACTAATTCGCACCAAAATTCGCGTTGAGACATTTTTCTCGCGCGAACAGTACATGCAATCATCTACCGTCCGCACAGCACACAACAATGTACCAATTGCATTACCTTAGCAATTAATTTCCGTAGCATTTAATTTCATTATCGCAGTAATTCCCAGGAATAATTCACCAAATACTCACGCGTGCCAGCTTCAATCGTCTCAATTTTTAATTGGCAAACTTCCCAATACCAGAGTTCAAGTGTCAGCGATGAATTTAAATTTCTCGTGAGTGATGTGTATAGTATAAAAAGTGATGGAACGAAATGAAGTGGATACCGGCGTGGAAAAGTTCCGCGATTGGAAAAATTCGAGTGGCAGGGGTGGTCTACTACTTTAAGAGCGCGGAAACGCACGCATGCACCTCGCGACCTATTCCATGCGTTCTTTTTCTTGTTATCTGGGTCACGTGAAAAATTCGCAAACATTCGGTAGCGGGATCACTTACCACTCGATCACGTTCCACGCGAAACGTTTTGACGTAGAATGCGAACACGTCACGGTCGTAAAATACGTAGCGAACTTTTCGTATTGCAGCTCTTAATTTTATCAAGCGTTGTGGCACGACTCTGGGCAATTTGTTTTCAGTAGCTATCTCCATTTCGATTGCTATCAGATCTTGAAATGATGGTACAAAATTCATTAGTTTTTAACCAGAGTTACTTCAAGATGGCACTCCAGTGACTAGAGGCGCCCGTGAACTGTAAGTGTCGAGAATTTAGAAGAAAAGTGTCTTGTTTCATTATATACTATTAAACCATAGTTGCAATTCTAAAAGAATATCGAAATCTACTCCGTGCATTTTTTTTTTGTGCACAAACAGTACATGCCATCATCTATCGTCTGCATAGCACATCTTTAACTCTGTACAACTCGCTGAAATTACACACGCTCCTCTTCATATTTTACCAAGGCCTTTTCAAACCTTCCAACTATCAAAATACGTAAAACTGAAAATGAATCTCTCTTCTAAAACTTTGAAGTATTTTGGAATATTCGCTGTACACGGAAGCTGCTTCGTTGCCAAGTTAATACGAGCAATGTTCGCGCGCGATCGAATAGGCGCCGACTACGAGGATATAATCGCGTTGCCCAATTCCCATCCGGATCGACGCTGACAAATGACTCGTCGACCTGATTACTGTTGGGATTTTAACGCCAGCTTAATTAGACGCTGCAGCTCTCATGACTGATCGAACCGGGCACGAAATGCGCAGCCACCCTTTCTCTATTTCGCGTCTCTAACTAACACTTATCGTCGTCTCTTTCGCCCTCGTCTTTGTCTTCGTATATCTGTCCCTCTCTTATAACATGGCCGCGTTTACATTAGTATGCGATATTACAGGCAAACTCTGAACCATCGCCCGAGGTGAGGGCGGCTTCTTTAGCCCATTCAAATTACAGGCTTCCGGCTACGCGTGCTTATTAAAGATATGTCATTACACTTCGTTAATAATCCGTTTGGATGTTAATCTCCAGCTGTGCCGACCGTTAATATAGTTCCGCCTCATGACCGCACTCGTGACACGCCTGTTTGTTAATTAAATGTAGCAACAATCTCAAAGCAGCGTTTGTTTGTGCAATGGGACTCTATTACACAGGATTAGCGATAGCGTCGGGCGAATCAATAGCGTTCACGTCGGGTTGTAAATTATAATCTGGTATTGAGTAGTATCAGACGTAAAAGCTAATCGCATCATAGGTCGACAGAGAGTACGTAGAAAAGTGTTATAGGGGAAAAATATGAAGGTATTTTATACATTTAATATCTGGAATATTTTAATACCATATTATTTAATATTTATAATATACTTTGACATATCCAAGTTACGTTCGTTAAAATACAATCATCTCTTTTCTTTAATAAAGAAAAATGGATGCACAATAATGCAACCATGCGAAGTTCGAATCTGTGTATTGTTTCCACAGTAATTTTCGTTGATTGTTAATTAACAATATACGATATTCAGTTTGTAATAAGCTCGCGATTGCTTCGTACGTAAGTCCTTATTAATTACCGAAAGCAATTAAAAGTTTCGTCGAGCGTTAAAGAGCTTTTAATATTATTGTTGTAATGTATTTACAAATACTCGGAAGTTCAGCCAGAAAGGTTCGGTATTATCGAGTTACCTTGAGTTCCGAGCTCTTGCATCAGCAAACTTTCGAAATATGTTGATGGCATTATTTTGTTTCACTTTTTATTAAAATTGCGTCTTGTAGAGCGCGATTTAATTCAGTTTAAGAATATATATAGAGAATACATCGTTTATTCGAATCGCATCCTTTGTCATCTTAAATATTATATTCGAGATCCTTGATCAAATTATTCGATTGAATCTCGCACATTTTCTCGTGTCAGATTCATAAATTCGCGTGTTGAAAAAGCATAGCCGTCGTGTACACTATGCAGTGTTTACACAGGTTATCCTCAATTTTTCAGGATATACAAATTCGAAGAAACCAGGTCAGATGAATATGTAGCATGCTGAAGCACGGTAACCCGTGTGTTGCCAAGAATTGTTGCTGGGGAAGATATTTTATGAGATTGACTGATATTCCGATCTTAAAATAAAATATAAACACGTGCGAAGAAACTATTCACGGTTAGGATCTCTTCATATATTTAGAAGTTATCTGAAAAATATTTAGCAATGTTTAAGAAATTAATTACAATCTTCGCGGAACAAATCAAACGTATCCTGACCTTTAAAAATCTGAAAAGAGCCCAAATCTCCGTGTAGAATTTTACTTTAATTATCTATCCTTCATGAACCTACTATTTTCATTAATTACTTTCAGATGCAACACGATATTAGTATGGCACAAAATAATAGCATACTAGTCTTGTTTCAGTTACAAAACCGGTTGATGCATACTTCTCTTTTGAGTATAAAATTTAACTGAAGTGTCGAGCAATAAAGTTTGACATTACAAACTTGTAAATGCAAACTTGCAAACAACAATGGAAATTTAACACTGTAAGTTTTGCGAACTATACGTGTACTTTCATGTCCTCTTATATGTACTTGAGTTCAACAAGGTTAGTAGCTCTGTAATTCCTTCCGGATCTTCCATAAATTGATTAAAATCCACGAAATTAATCAACGAAGTTGCTCTGTAAAGCAGCTACTCTAGCGTCGGCTGTAATACAGAGGTCTTTCTCCTCGACCTAATATTTGTTCTTGTCTCGGGGAGAAGGAACGAGAAAAAAAGATAGACGATAGGAAGAGTTATCCTTTTCAGCTTGGATCACCTAATCAGATGCCTCCGTTTCAATAAAAATCTCCATTATGCTCGAGTAATTTCAGAAGCAAAATTTTTCTACCTGTAGGGAAATTACTTTGCGTTGAGCATGCTACCAAGAGCGATTCAATCACTTAATGAGCAGCTTTGCGCACCGCAACGCGGGCCTATACCATTAACTATTAACTATAAATTTCCGGGTCGAAGGAATGGGGACTAGAAACTGGTGACCGTGTTTGTAATGTAAAATAGGCATCTAGGATTTTTGTTTGTGATTGCCAAAGGAATTATATAGAAATCCATTCCTCAAATAGTATTCGGTCTATTTAACTTAGGGAGATCCATTTAACTTTTCAGTATCGTTTACCTCACAAAAGGACCAATCCACCATTACTCCATCGTTAAAAAGTTAAGCAGGCCCGACAGCCGGTTTGTTTCAGTCGGATCCAGCCGTTATTCGAGGAAACGTTTCCTTGTCGCTGTCGCTGTTGCTCAAGAGACGCGACCCGATGGAGTTGTCTGAATTCGTCGTAAAAATGTTAGACGAGCCGTTTCGGATTTCGCGGAACTTTTTCTATTCCAAAGGGCAGCGGAGAGCCACGGCGAGAAAGTTGACCGAAAGTTTCTAGCTCACGTGCGAGGCGACTTCGAGTGGAGAGGACGAGTCGTTAATTTCGTCATTCGTCGCATCCCGCGGGCCCCAGCACGTTGTTCCTTCAGGTTTACAGGTCCTAACTTTTCCTCCTTAACTCGTTAATTAAGGACAAAAGCATGGCAGTGCAGAGACCCTGCCTGAGATGGAGCCGAAGAAGCGAAGTTTTAATAACATTACCGTAATAATACCGTCCTCCCCTTCCTATTCCTTCTTGCAACGTGCCCTAAATTATCAAAGGTTTCCTGCGTCTCCGAAACCCCCTCGAACCCTCCAGGCCGTTTTCCAAGGCTCATCCCTTGTCTCTCTCCCATCACCCCGTTTGTTGCACTTTCCCTTTCGACGAATGTGCCGAGTTTCTCTCATTCGAACTTCATCGTACCTTTGATTTTACGAAATACTAACTATGGGTAGAAGGGTAAACGGTAGACAACGAACGAAACGGAGAAACTTGCATAAAGCGTTGGACTGGGGTTGGGAGGGGGGGGAGGATGAGGTTTGGAAATTTTCTCCGCTTCCGCGGGACGAAAGTTGCTTGCGGACTGGGGGAATAACGGGAGTTCACATTGTTTCCCAATTGCGCGAAATTCGTCGAACACGAAATTTCAGCTGCGACTGTTTCGGCTTCGGTACCTCGAGAACTCTATGCATCAAAGCGCGGGGTGATGTCAAATTGAAAATCCTCCCTCCTTCCCTCCCCCCTCGCCCTCTCGGTATTTACGGATCTGGTACGTCAGGAAACGACCGGGAAAGATCGGGCAAACAACTTTTGTTAGAAATTAAAAGTTCGATTCGGGGTCGATTGAATGGAAAAGCAGCAGTAGGAGTGGAATCGAGCATATTCTGTATCAATGTTTTAACTATGTTTTTGTTTTTTGGAACAATTTTTTGAGTCCCTACAGTTGACGTGAAAATTCTCTGAAAACATTAGAAAACATCGAAAATACGGAATCGTTATCAATTACGAATTACTAATCCACACCACTCATAAACAATTTCCTCCTAGATTCTCAGCTGTTTATTCGACCAATTAAAGATCTGCGGTTGGCGAGCGATGGTCCGTGACACGAGCATTGTCGCATTAAACAGATGATAACCACAAGCCACGCAACAGTATCAATGTGTAATCTGACTCTCGATGAAGCTAGTTGCAGCATTAGCGATAGAATAGGTTTCTAAAGTGACACAGTTTATTCCCAGAAACCTCGAACAACACCAACTACAAAACCGACTTTTACCTCTCATATTGTAAATTCTAAATTCGTTATTATGAATCCCAGATTTTTCTTCTCTCAATGTCATTTTCAGAAATAGGTTGAGAATTAACACCGACGACGTTTATAATTATAATCCTAACTGTTCGTTATGTACAATATAAAGAAAGTTATATTGTTCGCGAAACGTTCCCGGTTTTGATTAAACTTTGCGGATTTATACAGCAGCCGAAAATAAGATGGGTGTGCTTTTCAGCTGCGGGAACTCGAGGTTAAAGGGCGAAGTTATCCACGGAAGTTTCGCCCCTGCAATGATATCTCGAAAACTATCGCAGATACAGGAAAGCTTTTTTTAAACAAGTTTTTCATCGTTCTTAGTGGAGGAGAGGAATAATTAAGGAATGATCAATAATGAAAACAGAGTATCACTTTTAATTTCTGTTAATGCTGCGAATGCTGATTTTCATTCAAATATTCAAAGTGTTATGCGTCATAAATTATTCATATATTTATTTAGTTAATTCCATTGTACCACTTGTGTACAAAACAAATAAAACATTTAAAATCTCCCAAAAACACTGCTTGCCAGTGCCTGATCGAATACAATTACTTATTCATTAGTTTGCCAGCCACTATTCGGGTATATTCCCTTCCCAAATTGAAGCCATAGCAACGATAGTTCTTAGCTCGGACCAATGCGCATTTGCTCAAAGTTGCGAACCACGCAAGCGTGGACACGACTTAGGAGTAACCGACCGCAGAGAGGGATCCAGGGACGAGGACTTCCGGAGACAGGTGCGCGTTGCCACGCACCGCTGCGGCCCAAGCATCTATCCCTTGAATCGGACCACCAGAGGACGGAACTGACCGTTCGGACCAGCTA
This sequence comes from Hylaeus anthracinus, assembly GCF_026225885.1. Classification (NCBI taxonomy): domain Eukaryota; kingdom Metazoa; phylum Arthropoda; class Insecta; order Hymenoptera; family Colletidae; genus Hylaeus; species Hylaeus anthracinus. The sequence goes on along the minus strand of NW_026534330.1, from coordinate 6,787,048 downwards.
CACAGCCGGTTACTTCCTTCTTATAAACAAGCAGAACGAGATAGCTAGCTAAAAGGATGCTTACTCGTCCAATAATTGCTCGCCAGAGTGCAGAGACTCGCGCATGGTAGGCTGAAGAACAGTTCATACTAATTGTAAGATGAAACTTAAACGTGGAGAGAAAGATGGTAGACTAGCTTGTACTAAGATTGAATTTACGAGGAAAAAGAAAGCTGGAAAATGAACTGATATCAAGATCTTTAAACGCAAGGAGGAGACTACTTGTTAACCCTCCGTGGACCGAATTTTTTTTCTGCAGACAACTTTCTATTTCAATAGTATACTTAGCTGAGGTGTTAGGAAACATAATAACGAGAACGAAAAATCAGTGACCAATTAAACAATCAAATAATATAAACATGGATGAATGTATTATAAATGCTTATTACTGGTCAGTGTGTATCCAGAGTGGTTAGGGTATGTGTAGAATATCTAAGTATGACTAAGGATACAGACCTGAAATTGGGCGATGCTCTCACCGACCTCTTCCATTTCCAAAATCCTCAAATCTCCTGAATTTCCTCAAAGTACGTACCAGTTCATTTCTATATAGTCATGCGAACTCCAAGTCGCTACCCAATTTGTTTCTAAGTCGACTTTCGAGCACTGTATCAAAAGCAATTTAGCCCCCAGTTCCAAATTGTATTCCTTCGACCACTGTACACTCGAGCCTTTGTAAACCTCATCGGATTATAAGTTTTCTCGATGGCTATCCGTAGCATTTCATTTCGTGCAAACTCGTTAATTAGACGCTGCGTGAAACTGCGACGATTACCTTCTCCATGATGCTTACAATTTGAGAAATAAATGTTCACGATGATAATAACTAGTGTACTTAGTGTAGTATCATAAACAACTTCAAAATGGTTCGACTTAATAATTTCACCTGACAGTAGTATCTTTCTGTCACTAGTTTTGTTACAAATTCTTTGCTAGTAATAAATAAATGATTCTCCAAGAATTCAAACTATCAAACATGAATTCCATTCAAAGGCAATCTTCCCAACTTCTTACTGAACTTGAAAGGCACAATTTTCTCAACAACGCACAGTATCACATCGAGCTTCTTCTAGCTTCTTATAAAATTCTGATAAGTAAATCTGGTTTAAATTCCGAACGAAACCATCTCAGCAAGATACAGACCTGCACGAAGAAACAGCTTTAGGAATATTCAATTTTAAAAATCTCTCGCGATAGTAAACATAGATTCCCGCAACTTCTGATCACACCAAACCTGAATTCCACCCAGGAACAAGCTCTCACCTTCTATATTGTCCAGGCAAAATTGCATAATTACCTTACCCGAGCGTTGCACCAGATAAAACATTGATAACTCAGAAGCCAGGCAACTAACCCGATATCATCGAGAAACAGCTTCGGTTTCCGCTTGAAAATCTACGACTCGCGATATTAAAAAACGTGAAGTAGAATTATTGTATCAGACTATTGGATTCGCTCGTTTGAGACAGGACGCGAGGCAACGTGGCGCGGCACTTAGCATCGCCAGGAATCCTCGTGAAGATAGCGTCGCTATCAAAGACTATCGGCCATAATCGTAAACGGCGTTTCGAGGACGTCGTGTTTCGCAGATGTGACGGAGGCTGCAGCTGCAAACTGTGCCCGCAATTTCACCTTTATTGTCTCACTTTCGCAATTAACCAATGCAACGGGAGAGTCATCTGGTATCAACAGGTAAACTCGGACTCACGACATCGCCGGTCGGACTCCTTGATAAAAACAAAAGCGGCGTCTAGCTTTGAAAATGTGTTGGCGTAATTGCGCCTTTCGCGACGAAACAACGACCCGCTTTGTTACTCGATCCATGTAGTCTGCCTGGGTTTCTTGCTAATTGAAAATCCTCGTTTAGAGAAATTCGATAGCGCCCCCTCCCCCCGGGCTTCGTCGCGCGTTCGATCGGGACACGGTTTTTGGCTGTTGTTTGTGTAGCGAATGCTTTGAGGGACTTTTTTAATAAATTCAATGAAGCGATTCAGCGCTAGGAAGAGTGTCAGTTGCAAAATTCTGTGACATTTTATTTCAAGCAAATTTTAGCGTGGTTCGGGAAAGAGGTTGATTCGAAAAAAGCTTTCTAAAACAGGTTTTGAGACTTTATTTTTTAATGAAAAAATAGAGCTGCCAGTAGTGCAACAGTAATAATTAAAATTAAAATCATTTTCGTTTGGTTAAGCAACATAATCCTAAAGTCCTCCTCGGAAGACCCTTTCCATGGACTTACAATGGAAATTCTGCATATAAATAATATAAATTAGTAAATGGAGTTTGAATTTTTTATTTCTGTTGTACAAACTTCTTACAATTCTCTGGTAGAACAGGAAGCGATTTTCCAACGATGCAAATTATGTCGAGTAAGGAAAGATAAGGCATCTTTGATCCGTCCTTTAATTAGTCGCGCTGCTCTGACATCGCACAACGCGTAATTAAATCCAGCATTCGGATATATTGTCACAGAAATATATTTCATCGCGTCTTTCCGCTCGCAATTAGACGAGGCTCGAATATTAATAATTATCGTTAGAGCATTTTCGTTTATCCGCCACGATATTATTAACTGCTTCTATAATTCATGTCACGGGATTTAGATCATTATAGCGAGTCTTTAAATTCACTTTAAATTAAAAATATTGATACTACTGATAAAAATGTTTTAGTTATAAAAGTAATTTACATTTGTTTGGATGGGGCTGTATAGACTATGATGATGAGAAAAAGTACGCGGCAAAAAGAATATTAGATTACGTAAAGAGGAAAACCCCCATACTACTTTTCAAATTTTTTTTAAAAGAATCTGATCTTATTACGGTATCATGTTCTCATCACATTGCTGTCATTATGTAAATATACACTTTGAGGGTTTAGTCTTAGGCTTAAAAATCGTACTTTTATAAAAAAAAATTGTTTAAGAATATCTAACAATGATAATAACTATCTATTAAATAGTAGAAATTCCGCCTTTCAATTTGAATTTTGTTAGAATCGAATCGGACGATTCCACGCCGAATTATGACACCTCAAAGTTTCCTATTTTATAAACAATTATAAATGACTGAAAGACGCAGTGATCTTCAGCGTCCTTGCAAGGCCGATGCAATACTGAGAAATACTAGTAAACACTGGAGTATTTTCTGACAGGAAGAAACCGCTTGAAATTTTCCTTGCAATCATTTAAACAGAAAACTATTTTTTTTGTAAGCCAACGATTTTACTCATTGTTAGCTTCTGTAACAATTGTTAGAAAATACTGGAAAAACTGAAATTGGAAATTATGAATTGAAATAAATGATATGAAAATGTAAACGAAACTAAATTGCTTATTTCTGGAATAAATTTAACGAGAGTAGAAGTAGAAATATTTCTTCACCTGCATGTTTCATAAATGTCTGATTCGGCTCGTCGTGACTCGATTCAGAATTTACTATGGAAATAACGTCGCACGAAAGATATTCAACCGCCATTTTCCCTGGAAACGCCTAAAATGTTGGACACGTTATCGGGACAACTGGATTCACGAACGGATCCCCGTTCTCCTTTGAAATTACTTTAGCCGGCGTAATAAAGAATTCCTCGCTCGACAGACATCCAGACAGCTGTATTCTTTCCCTTTGTGGAACGATAATGAAGGCCTTCCGAGATTCTACGTGACAAGACGGAGGTTAAAACGTGTGGGCGCGCTCGTTTCAGCCTCGGTGTACCTTAGGACGGAGCCTGGAATTGAATTCAAATTCTCGAGCGGCTCGTGTTTGCACTGTAAACATTGTTCCAACGGTGTAACGGGCGTTGTTGTGTGAACGTGTAGCGCAAGCCTCGCAAGAAAGGGAGTTGATAATTGTGCCGAAGGTGCGCGGATTGCTGTCTCCGCCGAAGACGGAACTGCTGCCAGTTCAAGTAATAAAGATAAACAGGATCGTGCGAGGGAACTAATAGACGCCAGACGAGGAGCTGTGATGGGAACGGAGACAAACTGAGTGTATACTGGGCGATTCATAACGTGTGATACCGTCTAGATGTACGGTACAGAGATTTTATATTTTTTGTTAGAATTTTAATCGTAGCAGCTCAAGTTTTCGATCGCAACTACGTATTTGTAACTGATTCGATCGGCTGACACAGTTAGTAAGCAAAATTCGGAAATCATGGTGTTTGCTTGGGTTTCATAATAACAACGGTCACTACTACGGGATCAATAGTAGTAGATACAGTGCTGGGAATAGAGAGAAATAAAGTATGTATTTTACATACCACAAACTCTGTCACTTCTTGAAGATAATAATAACGATGAACAAATAATAAATATCTTTCGACAATATATACGGCTACTGTTCTTCATAAATGAATCTAATTGACCAGATCGAGTCTCAGATCTCGGATAGCTCTCAATGTCCAGTAGGTTAACCAGTTCTGAACCCAGTTAACCTATAAACTCTTAATGAATTGGAATCTTGTGTTGCATCCATAGACATCGCGTGTAATAGATGAACGAATTCTTAACATACTTGACCTATAAATTTCTGATGAAATTAATACAGAAAAACTTTTCACAAAACCGAATCGAATCAATGATCTACATCCAAAATATTGCCAGTGTAATGTCTACAAATTTGAAAAACTAATAAATAAAGTAGGACTTATCTCATTAAAATCTCATTAAAATCTAATTAAAAATAAAATCAGAATCCTATTTGCATAGACGTCTAATATCATCAGGATTCCGTTGGGAGAAACAAAAAGGGATCGTATTCATTAATTTCAACATATTTCCAGCTAAATGTCTGCCACATTTAAGAGTCAATTTATTAGAGAGCTAATGTTAAAGTACCGTAAAATGTCTTGCCACACCACCAACGCCCTGCAGAGTCAAAAGAGTTTCCAGGTTGTCAGCACGACAAATCGCAACTAATAATTCGACGATTAGACGTCGGTAGAGCGGATAACAAGTTCGACCAACGCTTGAAGGACCCGTTGAAGCGAGCTCGCTGGCACGATCGAAAGGGAACAGCGGAGAATTATCAACCTAGCATCACGAACCAACCGAATCGATAGTTTCTATTGGGGCGAGGTGATAAGGTGATCGCGACGTTCCCTGCTTTTCCCCTGGATCTGTCGTCAATTCTTCTTCTATCTTGACATCAAAGTATTCGTCTTTCCTTGCTCTTTTCCTTGCCAGACGCCTTGCCGATCGAAAAAATCTAATTTTGCGCTAGTAAAATCCTCCGAATGTACGAAGCAACGTATAAGAATCGTGGTCGAAGTGAAATAGTCAACGTACACCGAGTAACACTTAGTTAACTTGGAAGTTATGTATCTTCCTCTGCTCTTGGTACAAAGAGTAATGTTATTGCACGTTATTCTGAATTCTAGCTGTTGACTAGCAGTTGAATCCATTGGTGAGGCTCGTCTAGTAGCCCCTGCGTTAAACGTGATGCTATTCATCGTTTACACAATCTCCAATTACTCGATAGTTTATTAGTACACAATTAGTTTGCACAGATTATCCAAGGGATTAATGGCGGCACGTATAAGACAGGAGGTAAGCCTCGCTGATGAGTCCGAGTAGCACATACGAGGCGTAATGCGATAACCTTGCTCTTTGTGCCAAAGGTATCAATAGTACATCTCCGAATTAATTGAATATTTACAATGCATATAGTAACATTCAGTCAAATATAAAGACATAAAATTAGACAAATTCACCAAACTGAATTATCTGGATTTCATTGGAAGTGACTTGTGACCGACAAAAACGATACAGAATTTATTAATAATATAAGTTCTCTCTTTCTCTACACCATTTATCGCAACTGTTTATTTATTAATTCAATAAAATAATACCTTGATATCGACAAATTAAAATACAAAACACTTCGCGAATTCATATCCACCAATTAAACGTATATTAAATCCAAGCCATTACAAAATCGATACAACCTGGCCACCACTCGTAATCCATGACGTAATCCAGTAACTAAAATTCAATAAAATCGTTGTTGGTAATAACGATCCCTCGGGGCGTGAACCTGAACGTGATTTATCAGGAAAACTCGTGGATGCAGGTCGTGTGGACGGAAGGAAGCATCAGTTCGGTTTATCTTGTCCGATAAAATTGATTAACGTCGACGCGACGTTAAATTACAGACGATACACGATTCGCCATTATTAGTGATAAATCGCTGGGTTGCCATCTCGTTTATAGGATGCCTGTGCCTGGCCACTTAAACGACACGTCGCCGCTGTTTTCGCGCAAAGTGTACGTTCCCCGTCTTCCTGTTTCCTACTTCTCGCCCATCGGCCCTCGAACCGGGAATAAATGAGCTAGACCTTGCAACAGGACAAGCCGCATACCTCTTCCAGGTTATAAAACACTTTGCCGTGCGTTAACACCTAACCCCGCGTCATTAATCGTGCCTTCAACGGTGCGAGACCGTGTGTTAGTTGCCAACTTGACTTCCTTTTTGGTGTTCAACAGGAACCATGTTTTCCCAGAATATTTTCGATCCTTGGACACGGTCGTCCCTTTTGGGATGGGTATTTTTATGTGTTGGAAGGTGCAAAGTAAATAGTATTCGTGTATATAAATACTATGTGTGCATTGAAATTAATTTATGTTTAAATTGAAGAAAATATATTTTACTTTTACATTCCTCTCTCTGTATGTGTTATACATTTATCCTTGTAGATCATTATTTGGTGAGGAATTTTCTAATATATCTCTGCATTTTTCGTTCGTACAATGAGCAATAATTTGAATATTACGCTACGTTTCTTCATTCAATTTACTATTAAATTTTCTTTCATCGAATTTCCTTATTTTATCCTTTTTCTATTTAAATACAATTTTGCAATTCGTTTTAGAACAATAAATTAACATTTGTGAAACTCGTTTGAAAAGCAGAAAGTTGAATGGAGCGCTAGATATTCTAATTCGATCTCCCTGTAACCACTAAATTTGATTTCGCTTTATCGCCATTCAGCCTACGTCCGTAAACTCAATATTCCCGTTTGTTTCGATAGAAATACGACTCTTTTAGTTTGTTTGAGTAGCAAAAATAAAATATTTACACCGCTATTGGGAGAAACAATAAATTGAATAAAACATTGCATTATCATTTTTTTCCCCGTTCAGACTGCCAATGCGTTTCGGAGTTCTCAAAGGGCCCTTTTGTATTTATCGTGTCGATACAACGGGGGCTTATGCGCGCGATAAAGGTCGATCGAAACAAATCTCAAGCTCTCTGAGTCTGAAATGTACGATAAACGATTCCTCCGGCACGATGAATTCGCCTTATTCTCGATTGAAAATTTACGACAATACTCGAAGAAGGCGAAAGAATTCGCGTCGCTATATCGGTGAAGGTGAGGGACGTTTTTTATGAGAATTATAATATTCTAATTTTACGAGGGCTGCTTCCTTTACGACGAATTCTCCGTCCGCTCGTTTATGCCAAAAGTAAGCTTTTATTTTCCATAAACCTGAGCGCACGGAATCGACGTAAGACCGTAAAGGCGAAGTGTATATACCGAGAGCGTTAAACCTCCCCTCTTGTCTATATCCCGATAAGATCTTGCATGAACTTTCGACTGAATTTGTACGCCAGATATTTTTTTTTTTCCTCCAGGCATAAGACTCTGTGCGTGTGGCACTAGGAGCAACAAAACAAAAATGAGGGAAAACTGTTTCACTGGAGGAACTTTACAAATACTTTCGTTAAGTTGAGTTTACCTTTATTCGGTTGTTGTGAATAATTTGTAAAATAATCCATGGATATCTTTGTACAGCCTTTAATGAAAATTGTCGCGTTTTCTGCGAAGATAAGTATCAGCTATTTTCTGATTAAAAGAAAATTGATTTGAAATTCACAATGGGAATCTATATTTCCGTAATATAATTTTTAATTCTTTTTGAGCACTTATGTTTTTAATATAAATTCTACAGCGTGCAAGCATATATTTGCACCGATACACGGAATAAATAATACTATGCCACCAAAAAAAAGCTTCCATTGGAGGATTCAACTATTTCCTGAGCCAATTCTTTGTGTCTACGCTGGTCCCAATTGCTAGAATCATTCTGTGTAGTGACAAGTGTAAATTGCATCTGGATTGCGTTCCTGGATTGACTTACTCGAGAGTCCACTAGCAATCTAGAATGAAACGTTACATTTTTTTTAAACGAATCGTCACCTACGCCCAGGAACAGTAAATTGGTAGTGCTGAATTCTTAAGTTTATTTGTAAGATATCGTTTTATATGTAAATATAAAAAAATATTCACACTATAATATCATTTTTATTTATTTCCAAATAGGATAAAAGTACAGTGGTTGAATATTCTAACGAAGAGTTTAATTTTGTTTGTTAAAAAATTATGTGCATTATACATATTAATTATGGGTTTGTTCGAGTAAAAATTTTAGGGAATCGTTTTACAGAAACGTTCAGTATTCACAAATCACGTGACTAAACACACATTTGTCAATAAAATATTAAACTCTTTCCTCTATGTATAATATGCTAACAATAATGTAGAAAGATACATACAGTAGTGATTATAAAAATTCCATCACCCTAAACATATCAAATTTTATTTAGATAATATATTTAATTATTTTTAAACAGTGGTGGCTTTTCAAACTTCTATAACCACTACTTTACATACTTTCTCCAAATCTCTCCAAGGCTACCACTTATCACCTACGCTAAGTAACCAAAAAATGTATCACTCGCATCCCCAAATGTCCTCCAATTTAGATAAAACAAAATCTCCTGCTGGTGTAGGGGTTAACCGCGCGCGTAGGGTTAAACGTGGCGCGTATTTTCTGAAAGCTCAGCATATGCGCCTATGAAAAAGATAGCACATGTAGTCAGCGGGCATCCCGGAATAACGGCGGCGGGGGTCAGTTGATTATGCGCATAAATTAGCGGGCACTCTTATCGGACGGCGACATGCGGTGTAATCCGGCAACTGAAACGCATTAACAAATGTCAAGTCGATAGGTGGGAGAGGACTGCGCGAGTAATCCTCGCAAGAGCGGCGCGCTTTAGATGCCACAAATCAAGTTTCAGCCTCGTATCTCGTCGCGGCGATTTCTCTCGTTCGATCTCCTTCTTTCTGCCTTTCCTTTCCCTCCCTCCTCCCTAGGCTTTTTACGACCCCGAAGATCAGAAATCGCTTGTTTCTGAATCGCCAAGTAACTCACGAGTCCGCGCACGCTCCGTTTTCCACAATTGCGGGAGGAAAAAATATGTTCCTTGAATGCATTATCGGTATTAGCTCGCTCTTTTCGTTCGTCCGCGAATGACATTTACGGAAACTCCGTGTGAAACAGCTTTGTTCGGTTTCCTACATGAAATGCACGAAAAGACGCTTGTCTGTGTTTATTATTTTTTTGAAAGCGTCGCCGTACGTAGAGGCGAATGAATTCCGTCGAGTGGGAGAAGAATTATAAATTTCGTTTAAATAGTGTTGCACTTGGAAACTTCTCACTTGGTTGATTTTTAGGATGAATTTATATTAATTCTTATTCCTTTCCTTTTTGTGCTTGTGAATGAAAATTAGTTTTTTTTTTTTATTTAATGCAATTAGAATCTCATTATAGAGATGAAATTTAGTTTGATATTATTTTACAATGAGTATATATTTAATTCCTATTTCTATGCTTTTGACATTTGATCTCATAATATTTGTATTATTTGTATAAATATATATTATTTAGAATTACAACATTTCAATATCTCTCCCAAAGAAGAAAATGTAATTGAAAGCAAAAGGATTTCTATTGAAAAGTTATTATAATATCCACATGTAAATTGTGTTAGATCAATGTTATTTACATTGTATTTTAAAATACATTTATGCTCCCGACTTAACGTCGTACTTCAATACCATTATAAAATCTACGAAACTTCGTTCGTGAATGGCTCCACGGGGACACGAGTATTACTTAAAATTTCACGTTATTAATCCCCCTATTACAAAAGTTACAGAAGTTTAAGTTGCTATTGCGCCAAGTTCGAGAAAAGTGGTTGGCAAAGTGTTAACCGTGGCAGAGATAACTCTGTGACAAACCTGCGAAACAGAGATTGTAACAATCCGAGGGACATAAATTCTAACAAATCGTAGCGACAGTATTTTGTCCAAAAGGCCACGGATCGACACCCCCTCATTTTTCAGCAAAAGTAAGCTCGGTAATCGATATCCACCGAAAACTTTCCAAAGCTCTCGAAGTCTAAATCCTTCAAAACTTGAAAGAGATTGATACGAGGGGTGGCGAAGATAAAGAGACTGAAACGGACTAAATAGAAAAGGATTTCCTTTTCAGGATTGACCGGTACCGGTCGTGACAAGATACTCTGCGTGCGCACTCTTACACGGGATCGCGATATAGTCGCACCAAACTCCAGAAAAACGGGTTCTGCGAAATAAAGTGAGCATCAGTTGTCTAACACAGTGTCTCTCACATTTCACTATTCTGTGAGCAACTTTCTATCGAAGACATTGTCTGACAGAGTAGAATTAATTTATTGCTTTCGTAATGAACTTTGAAAATCTCTTTATGATTCGATACTTTTCAATTTAAATGCTTAATAAAAGTATGCACAGGAATGTGGATCTCATTGGCATTTGCTTACTGCTGTTCGCAAAAAGTACTAGGATAATATTAAAACATTGTTGTGCAATTGTTGTGGATTCCTTATGCAAATCAATGTCAATAAAACAATACAAAAATGTACATGCTTAAGTTTAATGAAATAGTCGCTGCTGCTGCTCAGAAGTCAAATGTAGAATATTTCTTTCTCCGAAATTTTATAACTGAAGCCAGTAAAGTCAGTAACAGGAATTTTTATTAAAAATAAGATACTATAGGGAACAATGTATTTATCCTTTACTATGTAATTTGCTTCGTTGCTTTTTCTCGTGGACTCCAGTATGAGAAACGCTGGACCAACGTACGTACCTGCTGGTGCAGGTAACACAGGTACCAATTAAGTCTTAACTCGAGAAGCACCTTGGAAATAAAACAAGCCAGTCACACGGGAATCGCACGGGATTAAGTTTGCACGTGACGCGTGGATTATTGCAATCTATGCATTGAACTATTCATCTACCTGAACGACTGCTCATTTTACACCTTGGGAACCGGTCTCGCGGCCGGCGTGGGATTGGCCCACACTGGTAGCCTGTCGGCGAGGCCTTTGCAATATATAGAACACGATAAAATGCATCAGTGCGTTTCCATAAACAAATTGGTACGAACACATTGTGATTATCAGCGTTGATCGAAGGTCATGTTACAAAGGCTTCGCCGACGAGGGATTTAGCACATCTGAGTTGCTTGGACTTGTATCATAGCTTCACAGAGGATTTGGATACACTGCCAAATGTTCGGAAAACATTTGTGAACTTGGTTTTCCGTTAAAACACGAAACAATGGATCATGACCAGGTTCACTGTAGTTTAGCAACTTGGAAATCAGAGACTTTCTATTACTTTCACTCGTTTTCTCGCTGCATCAGCTGTAATTACATTGGCGTTAACATAAGTCTATTTCATTAACCACTTCTGTGCTTTAAGTTGAAGTCATAATTTTGATAATCTTGATGATATTTACGATGTACCTACTTTATGCTACTTAGTATACAGTGGATACTTTTCATTTGTTTATGACTATAATTTGCGTACACGCGCACTTTCATACAATACCCTAATTATTTCTAGTTTGAACACCAATCAAAGTTACTTTCGACGGTATTCCAAGTCCAGTGAGTAAACCGCATCACAAGGTACGGTCAACCGAGTATTTCTAACAGATGCTCAGAGTATCCTCCGTTATGGAATGAATGTTCATAAGCGGATTCCGTCGCACGGTGAAATACGCATGTTTGGAATGGTAAATTTTGCGAAACATTCATCCATGTTACGGTTCTGAAAAATATTAGTTTCCATGTAAATATTGGTCTCCAGCGTTCTCGTAATATCGCGCACAAACATGTCAATCGATGAACGTTAAAATCCCAATATGGGGCATGTTTTCATCGCCGGAACGGATCCCGAGCCTGGTCGTATCTCTGCGTTTAATCTAGTTACATTTAATCTAGTTCCGACGTATGGGCTAAATTTTATTATGCCGATTCCCTGTTCCTGGACGTGGCCAATTACGCGTTCGAAGCGGGGACTTGGCGAATTTTTCTGCTTTCGGACAGTCGAATAATTCGGTGATGCAAATGTTTAGGCGTGAAGCTAGTCGATTCTTTTTTAAAATCAAGGTGGATATAAAGAATGGAAAATACACGTAGAATTTGTAATCTTAATCTAGGTGTCCTAGTATGCTCATTTTTGTTTCTACATCTTTGCACTTCTTTTTTAAAAATTAAAATCAATGTACATAACTCCATAAGTTTCAATATCAAGTTTGAATACTAATCTGTTATCATGGTACATTAATAAGAACCTGTACTTTCTCACAATTCGATAGAAAAAGGATAGTCTCAAACTAATGGGCATCACTATAAATGTAAACATCGTCCAAACTTGGATATCTAAGCTTACACATGTACACAAGCACCTCTTAATCTATATGTACATATATTTTCTTTCCCTTCTCAGTTTAGTAATACAAGTCTGCCCTTCACCAAAGCCTGAATCCTTCAGTTTCCATTCATGTCACGGCTTCCTCTGTTAGATTTACTAAAACAGTATCCTACTATACTGACGTCTTCACATGTGTTATCCTCAATATTTCAAACATTCGAAGTCCATTCGTTGAGTTCAAATACCGACGGAATATTCGAGAAGTGCATTATTCAGCCAGTCCTCGGACATGTTCCGTGTTCTCCTCGCATGCCAACGACCTGGGGTCCGTGTCGATGGCGAATCGGCTAACAATTTCATAGATTTAGCGAGCCGAGCTTAACACATTGTCCCATAACAGACCGTAATGACGTGAAACTCGTAAAATATTCAGAAATCGTCGCTCCATAGAGGAGCGCCGGCTCGCGAAGACACACGAACGAGTACTTACACGCGGCTGCGTCCGATTCTCTGTCAAAACCGCATTAATAATACATCGATTAATTATCCGCTTACATCAGAGTACACGTTCGCGCTCGTCTAACATTTCCACGTACGTGATCAATTTCGATCGACGCTGGCCGCGCGCGTTGCTCTAGCCGAAACTGCAATTCACAGCCGGCCGATACGCACCTTCGTTGAATTATTAATGGTCGCCTCACTTATAAATTTACTTTACGACCGGGCGTGTTAGCATAAAATGAAAGGGGAAACGTGAACCGCAAATTCAAGTATTCGTCGGACGATGAGCTTTTCCCGTAAACTTTTGCCGAAACGCAGGCGTGAAATAACGCTGAACGCGGAAAACGCGGAGAGGCGACGTTTTCGTTGAATATACCATAAATTGTGGAGAGGGTGCCGTTTCTGCTGCCATCGGAGTGCGGGCGATGTCCTGACCAAAGATACATAAAATCTGCACGATAAATTCCAGATGAAGTTCCGAAACAGCGCCTAAGATACACCTCCCCTTCGCACGCTCCATTTTCCTCAACCTCCTCGGAACATGAATTTCTTCCTCTGTTTTCGGAAATACATGTTTCAGGAGTTTTGACCTTTGAAAAGTGAATCGTTATAATTAGAAGAGTGATTACTAGTTTATTCTTGCTGGTGTATATTTTTAGCTGAATAGAAGTATACACATTTCGTATTCTAACCATGAGTCATTCCGTATTTGTTTTAATTATATTATGACTCACTTATGTATATAAATGTTGCACATGTAACTCACAGTGGTCGCTAATGGCTTACAAGCTGATGCGACAATAAATAGAATAAAGAAAAAAAGAGAAAAGATCTCATATTTGTAGAAAAATTAGGGTCAGGAATATGTATGACACTTTAAAGATTAAACATAATATAGTTCATGATAAAAATATTACTGTAAATGTTTAGAAAGCTGATACTGTTCACTCATCGTAAGGCCCATACTATTAAAAATTCAATATTTTTGTAATATCCAATGTTAAAAATTACTTGAGAGATTGAATTTAGGTAGAAAACCTACACGCACTTCTTTCGCGATATAAAGGAATAAATACCTTAAATAAAATTATAAAATTAAAATACCTGCTTTGAGATTACGATTATAGAATTATGTTTTTTACTTGATTGATCTGACCATTGAAAATATAAATTGTACGTCCGTTGAATAATTTCTGGGGTGGAAATCGTGTCACAATCATAGCAATCGTTGGATCTATAAAACGTGTCCGTACCCCTCGTTTCTCTGATGCTCTCCTCCAGTTTCAATTTGTCGAACCATATCAGGCTCACCCTTTTCTAACGTACCCTCTGATCAATTGGAACGCTTCACGCGCGAGGAAAGCAAAGCGGCACCGGAGCCTTTGTTTCCTCCGCTTGGTGGTTGTATTCCAGCACAGAGGACGTAATGGAAATAAATTGTCCCTAGTTTGAGAGTCGTGTGCACGTCTCTGTCGCCTCCGTTCTGTTCGGAACCATCCTGACGGGGATTCTTTTCGTGCTCCTCTCCTTATTTGATATTAGCCGAATTGACGAAAGAAGGGATGCGGGCACCCTTAATGAGAAATGTAGACAGAAGCGTGGAAAGGGGGGAATGTTAGAAAGGGTTGCTTGATTTTAACGCGTGACGACCAAGAGATCGTTAAAGACATTTGACTGGAGGGGTTGCTGAGATGAAGTCAGTGAATGAAATTTAGATCCAAAGTTCTTGATGCAACATTAACGTTAGGGGTGGTTCTGTTGTATTCGTGATGCGTGGAGCGCTTTGAGTAGGAGTTGAGACTCTCGCCAAGATTAGAGAGAGATCAGGAATTAGGGATCATTCTCTGGTGAAAGTTAGAGCAACGTTTGCTAAACTTGCTCAGTCATCAAATACTTTTTATTTCGCAATGTTTTCATGGAACATTTACAATTCCAATTTTTAGAAAGAAAAAGAAAAATTATTTATATATGTTTTTTATTGACATCTTTTTGAATAAATTATACACATGCCTAATTTTGTGTGTGTATGTAATATGTATGCTTTTCAAGCAACTTCCAACCAGTAAACGACAACTACTTCTTTCTATTCTATTCTATTAATGTACTTATGTATTATATTGTTAGATAAACCTCGAAGTAAAATCAACCATTTTGTTAATTCGTACTCGAGGCGGTTAAGCTTGAATTTCAGACGGCTGCTGCACAGCCTTTGTCCTCTGATACTCTTCATGGTTCTTCCTGGGGAATTGCCTATCTCCATTATCCTCATTTACCTGTGCCCTTCTTTTTGGCATATTTGCAGCGCTAGACTTGTTTTTCCTCGCGTTTCGCAAGCCGGCCTTGTCATCTCAATTCATCGCAACTGCTGAAGCATCTATCTTTAAGAAGACTTTCTTGTATTGGATGCCGGCATTCCAGGCGAGGGAAATAATTATGCGATTGTTTACCATTCGAAACCGAAGACTAAAATTGCCCGCGGTTATGACGTCTTGTTACTTATCAGAGCTTCCTTGGAAAAATGTTTTGCTAATTGCACCCTCGCGGAGCCTTCTTTCCAGTAACGAAGTTAATCTGCAGTACAGCTGGAGTAGGAACGACAAATCGAATTATCCTTGCCAGCTCGTTGCGAGATGGTCGAGTTTTTGAGTGTTTCTTTTTTAGTTCACGTTTCGCGCTAAAATCGGCCGAATAAACTTTCACTTTGTAAAAAGAGTTCGTTGAGTTAAATCGTATAATAATTTAGCCGTGTTCGTTTATAGTTTCAAAATTCTGTTAACAGCGAATTGAGTAATAATAAGTGCATTGCTTTAAACTATAGAATATCAATGAATGACAGAATCCTTGGCAGAATTGATAAAAATCTTGGGTTTAGGTACTTTTTACATAGTTGTACAAACTATGTAACTATAGTATATGCAACCAACATTTTTGAATCCTTTTCGTGGAATGGACGTTCGATATTCCATCGCGATATCGTTCATTTTTTTTTTACTTCTGAAGTTTGAAATTCAAACATTCGAACCATTTTATCCGTTTCACTGCATGCGTGTTGGAATGTTGGAATCTAAAAAAAAGGGAATAAATAGCTATAAATCTCGTTGGTTAGTATGCACGAGTTGCAATAACTGTTCGACTGTTTCAAATTATAACACCTCCAAGGTATGAATTTCGTTCGTCAATTTATATCCCGCCGTGCTAGTGTGTAATTAGCAATTCCAAGTAGCGCAAGAACTAAATATTTCACGTTCAAATCGTTTCCAATTTACTCCGAATAAAAAATTTAATTACTTCGCGCCAATTTGGCATAGCGGTGTCTCGATTATCCAGTTTGATTCGAGGACCCGTTGTTCCGATAATCGATTACATTCGAATACCGAAGAGGGTAGTACGTTATAAAATAATTAACTCTTCTTATAACAATGCATAGGTCAATTTAAACTGCGATGTTTCGATGTTTACATTTTTACTATTTTCTCATGATTAGTTTCGCTATGTTATGTATGGACAAAATTGTATAAATGACCAGAGATGTTTATGTCTTTACATTTTTACAAGTTTTATATACCATATATTCGGTAAAATAAATAATAGCAAAATTATCATCATTCTTTGTTATAAAATAAATCCTCCCTTCTGATGAGTCCATTACTCCTACACGGTTGGTGGTTTCCAGCGAATCACATCACAGTTCCGATATACCTAATGATCATGCCTTCCCCTGAACGAAGAACCAAGAAAGTTATCACGCTGATCGTCGAACTGGTAGATTGGGTAATGCGAATTCACACATCTGGCACACCGCCGGATGTGTGGCCTGTGTTGGTACGTAGTTGACGAAGAGAAATGACCGGCTAGGCCAAACCATAAATCCACGTACGGCGGATTAATCGCGGTACGGTGGTGTTCGTGAAACTTGTTGCCAACTAAACTAATTTAAACTCGTTCAAAACTGACGCCAAGACCAACGTCGGGCCTATGCCTGCGCACATTTCAACACACTACCCTTGCGAATGGATGTAGTATCTCCTGGCATTAGGGTAGCGCACGACGATCTTGAAATATGTTGGGACGTCCCAGGAAAATACTGAGCGTTTCTAATCTCTAATTTATTATGTCACGAGTATAAAATTATATTCGATAAAGAATAATTTGCATACTTAATTAAAAAAACAATATTTGATCTCGAATAATATTTCTTTGTTAAAATAATTGTTCTTTGTCACTAACTCGATTTTGCCTTTTTGTTTCAGGTAAGTCAAAGAAGCTCGACGAATTCACAGACAGACGAACTCACAGGTATTCCTAAAACAATTTTTCACCAAAGGTATTTATCATTCCTATCCATCATTGGCAAATAAATACTAGGCTACTTCATAAGGTATGCAATTTCCTTTGATACTTCTTGAGATACAAATAAAAAATAGTGTAATAAAAAAGTCAGTCCTCTTCAGAATCATTTAAAATAAATTCTTTCTAAACAATAGATGAACACAAAATTTAAAGAGAAACAAAACTTAAACCAACAAAACTTGAAAATGTTTGTTTCGATTGATTTTTCTACATATTTCTAAAGCTATTTATCGTTCAAAAAATTGTCCAAAATGTACAATGAGTTTCATGGTGTTGGTTTCACGGAGAATTATTATACCAGAAACGATAACGAAAGATCGAAAGAACCTGTAACATTTATTTTTAATGGAGATATATGCGCGGGAAAGAGAGATGCAAAGCGTCGGCTTCGCGGAGACGCAATAATTCAATGGGGGCAGGAAAATCATCCCTCGACCATTCTAATATGGGAGCCGCGTTCTCCCATAGGACTTTATTACGCTTCTCTTATGTGAAGAATACTTTTTCTATGATAATGTTGTGGCGCGGGATGCCACGTGGAGCAACCGTGGTTACCTCACGCCGAGAATTCACGGGGAACTCGATTGACTACAATTGCGTATTCCGAACGCGAATTTAACGCGAATATGCCACTTTCTGCTTTATGGTTATCCCGCATTCCGAAGACATTTCAAAGTAAAACGTCACTTTAAAGGAGCATTCTCGCCAGACGATCGTTTTCCAGCGGATTTTTATTCAATTACGAAGGAAACACGTTTGCATATGATGTATTTGCAAAAAACTATTTAATGTTTAACATTTCTTAGGAATTGATTACTTAAATTATTTTTCTTCAATTACTGGCCTATAAATACGACACTTCTAGTTACAATTAGATCAACATGAAAACTGTCAAAATCACGACAAACAACGATACGCTATTATTCTAAATACCCAATGTTCGGCCTAATGCATGTTACGGTTTAAAAAAGAAAGTAATTTCTTGTAGTTTGATATTCACGCTTCCTGAATACCGAGACTTTCAAATGCTCACCGCGGATATACCAATCGTTTCGCGAGAATATATTCCACGCGTTGCTTTGCGAAAAGCTTTTAACCAATACAACTGAAAGCCGCGTCGATGAAGCGAGCGTTGGTTGACCCCTCACGTGTCCTAGCAAATTCTGAAAAACATTGAATGCGAACGCATACTTACCACTCGTGGCATTAATTTCGAAACGTTCGACGGAAAATCCACGAATCCAATGGAGCGAGCAACCCCGGAAAATGGAAAATCTTAGCGAACTTTTATGTCAGACTTTTCTTTCTCAATTCTACTTCCGTCTTGATTAAACTCTCGTTACAGTGTGCTTTCGCTGTAGGGAAATTCTTAGTTTTTATTCAATTTTCTGTGGTGAGCAACAGGTACGAAAAAAGTGGGAGAAAAGTTGTCGAATCCATTTCTAAAGTTTGCAACAGAACGAGCAGTTTAGCAACTGACAAAAGTAATGTAATTTGTGTAAATTTTATTACTTCTGCTATTCTCGAGAAACAAATAGATAGTATACTATCTCTCCTACAAGAAGATTTCACAAAAGGACTTTGTTTCGTATATAATACGAGGAAGATTACGAGAGCAAAATTAAAAGTTGTATGGATTTATTTCTACGCCTAATATTCAGAAAATAGTAATTATACCCTCGTCCTGGGCATTCGAAGGCACGCGATCTTCGACGTGGACGAAAATCTCATGCAGTCCTCGAGATAAGCCCTCGAAGAATCTCATGGAGCAGCGTAAATCCGAAAGCATCAATTGCGAACAATCCCAGGTAGCACCGCAGTGTTTCTTATCCGAGATTTCTGCGGTTTCTTCGACCAGTTAAGCGACAAATAACTGTCGCAATCGCGTCGCTTAAAGTGCCGGCTGGTGGCCCTAGCCCCCTATAAGGATCTCGAGATCGGATAGCTGGTGAAAATGACTCGGTCGAGGCTGTGCAGCGAGTAAACGGCTCCTGGCCGCTAACTTTATTCCCAACACGTGAGATTAACTCGACTCCAGAGCCCGTGCTTTGAACTTACACCATCCCTTCCCCCCTTCTAGCAACCCCTTAACCTTATTAAGCCTGAAGCCGAGCTAGTATCCTTTCGAGACCGTTCGAGAAATTGGGACGGTGGTGAGTCCGCTTCCGTGGGTTCGTTAAGCTGAAACCACTGTGAAACCGCCTACAACCGCCACTGAGCAATAATCCTCTTCCTTCTTCGACTTCTTCGTCCTTTCTTCCCTCCCTCTTCTTTTTTCGTTCCACTTCGATCGAGGCTTCCCTTTTTTCTCCACGATCCCCGCCAACCTTGCGTTTCAGCTACCTCTGAAAAACATTTGGACCGAGCTGCGCGTCGACGGCGACCTTTCCCTCGGCAGGAAAGCAAACAGCAGAGCCTAGTTTTCCGTGAATCGATCAGGAAAATTGTCCGCAGGCGCCGTGGAAAAGAAGCTGAATTGCTACCGTGAAATGGAAATTTCCTTATGGCTAATGAACAAATCGAGCGTGGTCGAAGATCCGGGAGTGGACGTTTTATTTCAAGGAACTTGGCGAATATTGAGGTGGGAATACACAGATGGAGAAATGGTTCGGTTGACTTAGGATCTCGAACGGACAAGCTTCGATTTAACATAGTGGGAGTTTATCAAATGGGAACTAGGCATCATCGCTGGGTATGTTAAGCCTAAATGGTGGACATTTAATATTTTAAAAAGCAATGATGAATTAAAGAAATTAAGACTTGACTCCATTTTCTTGTCCCAAGGACCAATGAATATTTAATTTTAAACCCTGATAAAGTAAATAAAAACGAAAACAATGATAGTGATTGAAAAAAGTGCTACAGTGGGATGTGTGCAAGCAACAAAACTGGATGTGAACGAGAAAACGTTTTGCAGACATTCGCGGACTGTGGAATTTATGAATAGGAAAATGTGTATCACGCGAGCTATAGTCGAGAGTGTAGTGCATCGTAGGAATCTACAGACTAAATATTCCCCGTCGTATCATTACCATTTCTTGGCACGCGCCGGCACTCCGTCAGCACTTGATATCGTCACTTAACCTGTGTTTAGTATCGCGATGGAAATCTGTAGAGTTGGACAAATTTCATATGGAATGATAGCCAACGAGTAAAGCCTACGTTTAAATCGTTGAATTTATAATACAAACGTTTGATTTTTTTGAAAATCAGTTTGCCAGGTGACTGAGAGTGGATCTGACTGAGTTCAATTGTAATCGATAAATTAATTTCTACCGAATTCGGAGCCAATGTTTCCAAGTGTACATTTGTAGAATTTTGTAGCCATAAGTTTTATAGCATGTTGCGGCAAATATACAGCATACCTCTCAATTTATTATTATGTAAATCTTTGCATACTTTGATGCATAGCAAATTACAGGTAGTAAATAATTAATTCGACCCTCGTTTGTCGGTCGATAAAACAAACCGATATATAACATCCTTATCATGCTTATTTTGCATACCTGCAAGCAAGCAGCTCGTAAGTTGTTTTATGTGTACCAAATTAAAATATACCTCAGCAGAATACAACCCAGAAATTATAATGCAATAAGGGAAAACGCGTTCACTCGAATCGCTGATACAGAAATATTTCACGGCGCCACGAGCATGACGCCATAACATTACTCCATTTGCATGTGTCACGAATATTTCCGTTACGAACACGAAACGAGAACGTTATATATTAATTTAACAAAGACATTCTAGCCCGGGCTGTAGCGCTTGGGAACGATATTTCATCGTTTCCTTTCACTCCTGGCCCAAACCGGTGTCCCTGCCCTCGTCACAATGCCCCCCCCCCCTCCCCCACCCACCCACCCCTGGTATGGAAATCGATCGTTATCACGAAAGAATCGCGATAACGCAATTAAGTAGCCCGCCGAAGGTGCTTTTCTGCTCTCGTACTTGGCATTTAAATAAAATCAATTTGCGCAAGCGTAGGCAAATGTTGACTCAAGGCATTTCAATGTGGCTAACTGCATGAGTGAGGACGAGTGCTCTTCTGCCACAAAATGGAGGGAAATTGTAGGTAGGAACGGCTCTGCCCGGCGTTTCGAGCCATTTGCAAACCAAATTGCCATTATTGATGGTAATAACCATACAGTCGTGTCTGTCTCTCCCCTGGTCTGGTTTCTTCCCCTGATGATCCCCCTCGCGTTCTTCAGATATATCGCCGGTCGAAATGTTAACAATATTCTTTTCTGTCAATACACCCGCTATCCAATTGCCCGCCGGTCGTGTTGACTTCCAATTACGACGAAATTTTCGATTCGGTGGTAGTCCAGTCAGAATTTTTTAATTTCACGTGGGAGAAAATTAACCGTTTGTGGTTGAAAGCAACAGCGGTGAAAATTAGTTTCTTTGTGGTCCTCTTCAGGTTGAATATATACCAAAGAAAACATACATTTTATGTTATGGAAAGATTAAAGTTCAGGTTTAATGAATATTTGCGCTCAGTAAGCATTTGTGCTGATAGGAGTGGTTTCGTTTTAGAGAAACAGAGTTTAAAGAGATTTTGTTGAAGCTCTTTGCAGCATTTTTCAAGAAAACGTACCATGGAAATTCATCGTTTGCATTGATAACGTCGTTAATGAAGAACGACGAGATCGCGCTCGTCGTTGGACACATTTATTATTTTCAATCCGCCCTCGAATCGCGAGTTATTAATCGTCGATTTATTATTAACGACGAATCCACTTCCTAGTAGTAGTGCGCATTAATGCTAATTATCCTTAATTGATCGACGCGTGGCTGTATTAGTTTTACGTGTTGCCTCGACCGCTGAAATTCGAGCGTCGAGCTTTGTTTGCGATTCAATCGACAAATACGATTCTGTGATCAAAACAGTTCAGGAAGAATTTGTTGGGTATGCGTAGCTGGACGTGTTGACCGTTTTCAGCTTACGTTGTTACGCGACAGGGGGGACGGGGATGGGGTCGGGAATCAATCGGAATTAAATCTCTAAAAGCTTCGCCAATTTAAGCCATTGCGACAAAGTAAACACGCAACTTAAATTCAGGACCACGATTTCCCGTATGCACAACATTAATTAATGAACCGAATTTAATTCAAAACGATCCATCTTCCCGTATTACTGTAAATATTTCACTAGAACGTATTTAACAGTTGTTTTTCGCTCGTTTTCGAGTATCAGAGATAATTGAAACCGTGTAATTAACACGTTTGACGTTTCGACGTTAAACATCGACTTCGTTAATTTTGTGGCTGTTTAATGAAAGGGTGGATTTTGTCACAAAGGTTGTTGGGGTATTTTGACATAATAAACATTGCTCCTGATGGGAGTGGGAGACCAAGTAATGACCCTTCCCACAAGACGTAAACATGAAAAACTGGATTGGGGTCCACTGCAAAACAATTTCCCGAAATCAAACAATAAAATCTATCCTACTCCCTCCAACCTTCTGTCCTACTATTCCCGAAGTGTTTCCTCGCGTCAGGAGCGAATTCGTTTTATCGTCCGTGAGATCCTGTTGCCTAGCTGAGGAAGGCAGATACGCGGGGCACAAAGGAAACGGTTAAAAGCGAGAGGAAGCGGGACTTGTCTCTCGCGTTCCTATATCGGGCGCGATTCCCGAGCGCAAAAAGCTGAAATGGAGTTTGCGTGAAAGGGTAGAAAAGGGACAGGACTGCCGACCGATCCATATTTTACGAGAGCAAATAGGAAACGCTTGAACGGGAGACGCGGAGAACACAGATGAAAAAAGGGGCGGTGGTCTCTCTTTCTCTTATTCTCGCAATATGCCACGATTTCTCTCCTTTTTCGTGCCCTCTCGTCTCTCCTTCCGTATCAATATCATCTGAGGTTTCGATTCTTTTCTGATCCTCGTGCTCGTACTCTGCCGTCGCTTCTAAGTTCACCGCAAACTCGTACCTCCTTGACTCGGGAGATTGAATACGTGGAAAGAACAACGACGATGCGCCCTAGTGAATTGCATTTATATAAGATTGGCGAAGGGATTCGCGGTTTCTATACTTCACAGTCGATGCACGTTCGAATAGAAGCGAAATTTTGAAATATTTCATACCTCTCGTAACGGATGGCGCAGATGATGATTCGAGGGATCTACGTTTCTTAGGAACAGTGGTTGCTCGAAGATACGAAATATAGAGTTAATGTATTAAAAATATGTAGAAAACGGATTGACCGTGTTCCACTGTTGATGTGCCCAGGATCAGACGTGAAACTTCGAAGCATACTTCTTGCAATGGATGGTGCAGAGTAAAAACCACGAGATGATGATTTTAACAACTTATATTTCTTAGGAGTCGATGCTGGGCTTCTCGGAAGCACGAAAGTTGAAATTCTGATTTCAAGTGTTACGACACAGCAGCTGGACGATGTAGAAGATAAATGCTCTGGTACTTTGTCCTCGGCAGGATTTCTCAGAAATTGAGAGACGCCCTGGGACATTCAATTTGCAGAGGCCTCCAGGGTGTTTAAAAAATAAGGAATATTTTTAGTACAGAGTAAACTTATTCCCCACCATTGCTCGAACAATAAGTATCGTTAATAGTTAATTTAACTATTGTCAAAAAGTAACTACTTGTGAATATTTAGAATTTAATCTAGTAATAAAAGCATGGGATAAAAATATAGACAGAATTTGAGTTAATTCAATAACTTATTAGCAAACAGCATATTTTTGCAAAAATTAAGCATAAAATAGTCTCGGCGAGCTTTCCAGTTCGCTTTTTTAATAAACGTGGAAAATCAACTTGCCAAGTTTTTTTTGGGGGGGTGGGGGCAAAAGTAGGTCTTTGGAGTATTAGTTGGCACACCACGTGCAAATATACCGAGCTAGAGTTTCAACCTAACCACGGACATTGGCACGAGATGACCCTTCCAGTTAATGGAATTCTTTGAGTGACGTGCACGGAAATTCCGAGTGTTTCTTAGAAACAGTCTGAAAACTCGTTGGACTCATAAGGCGCGGCGATTTGAAAGGCAGCTAGGCAAAGTGTGAAAATTGCTGGTTAATAAAGTACTTTTATGGCGAGAGGAGAAATGTGAATCGTGGAGAGTGTGCAGAAAGGTTCTTGACCATTTAGTTATAAATTAAAGAATTTCAGGAGGGAATTTATGTACAGTTAAGTTCCATTCTTGGAAGCTGGCAAGAGTGCAATGAAAGGGAAATCAGGATTTCTTCAAGCAGGCTCAGTTGATCGTTAGTTGGCCAACTGTCAGTCAATCGTCAGGTAAGGATCTTAAGCGTGGCAGTGTAGGTTCTAAACTGAGTTTCTGAACGTTGTCTACAGCGCCAGACATGGAAGCAACCAGAGCCAATTTCAATCTAATCTCTTCAAGTTGAATGATATTGCTTAAATTGAAAACTGATGTATTTAACAATTCTACATGTTGCCCTGTTCTTCCATTTTTTCTTCCGCTCCAAATAAACTCAACTGATGCGACTTCAAATGTTCGATATAACAAAAATTAATAATTACATTTAAAAATAAATACTAATTCCATAAAAGGAGCTCACTAAGAATTCTCTGTATTCTATGATAAAAATAAAATGAAATAAACTACATCGATTCGTTCTCCAAATGTCAGTGACACACCGCAGGGAATCAAGTTTTTAGCTCAAATTTCGCCAAAACCGCCATGTTTCCGCGTCACTGGTAACGAGCGCTATTAATTTCCGCAGCACGCGGGCAAATCTCTGTCGAGCCACTCCGACAATGCCATCCGAAAGAAGCTTACGTCCCATCGAGTATCTTTTCGTTCGACTCCGTGACGCATTCAATTGATTTCTACACTTGTCAAGGATTCCCTCGGATCCCCCGGTTACAGGATCGAAAGCCTGAAATCTCATATCTATCGAGCCAGCGAACGCGAAAACCGATGTAAGTTGTTCACTACTGTGAAACGCGAAGGATTGGCCCGCGAATTATCGATCAGAACCATGCACGGGACTTGGGAAAAATTAACAGTTAGAATACGAAACCACTTGCGCCCTCGAACGCTAATCCAGATTCGGGAGCTAAATTGGTAGCCATCGATATATTCTGCCACGCAATCGGCCAGCTCGAGGCCAGGGTATTGCGTCCTGAGCCATCTAAAAGTAATCTAACCCCGGGCATTCGAGTGCAGCCGTTAAATCCACGGTAATCAAACGCGTCCCTAACTGTGTCGGTCAGCGTTGGTGAGGCGAATCAGTGACTACGGTTCCTGGCACCAATACTATCATCGACGATTCGGGTATAACCTGCGCTGATCATCGGGCAAAATGGAAAAGAGATGCGACTGTGGAAATCAAGTCGATGAACCTTCCTCTACCTATGTTTTTTTATTTTTATTTTTTGCCTTTCCTGTTACCCCTTTAGTCGGCAGGGGAATCTTTTTTTTTGTTCAACTCGCCATCACGCTCACGGGGATTGCAGGTAGCACTAATTCGCGAGGAATCGAGACTTAGGTAAACTCGAGAGGACCGTTCGATTGAAAAACGACCGTTGGAAGGGGTGAAAATATCTTAATTGGAGGACGCTGAGCTCCCTTCGTTAGGTTGTTGACTGGGTTATACGATAGGTTCTGGATAACTTGTCGTTTATTTCATTTAATGTAATTACGTGTAAACATTAATTCTGTGACTTCATATTCACATATTTATGACACATTTATGTGGCTTGTGTTGCCATCTTGTTAAAAGTACAAATGTTCGTAACAATGAAGTAAGAAGATAAGTAGAGTTCTCTTTGATTTTAATTTATTCCATCGGGCTATTCTCCTATCTAAATCACATTACAAATGCAGATTTCAATTCGTCCATTATTAGATCCTACGTACATACTATTGTCAACTTGAGAGCAGATACATAAAATCAGCAATTAAATTCTTCGTAGCTTAAAACAACGGCTCGAGTTTAGACAAACTCTATTATCGAATCGATTTCCAAGAATATCTAATGCAAATCACGTAGCCTATTGCCGATCATTCTTCATCAGGTATCTCGTATGTCACGAAATGTTTGGGAAAACATCCTCTTGGTCCACGAAAACGGTTCATCTCTTCTCGTAAGTCACTCATATCAGCGTAACAACATTACCGAATGGTAACTGCGAATAATCTTAGCTTCGCTGACGGCAGAGATATCACGTTTCTCCTCGATCCATCTCCTGTTCCTGTTTGATCTCTGAAGAGATTAGTCGAGTGACACTGAAGAACTGTTTCACTCTCCAGTGCGCTTCGACTAATGCTGCACGACGATTGCTGGGAAAATCACTCACCCCCTACCCCTGATTCTTTTCGTTTTCTTATTCAGGGTTCGTTCTGCCTTTATCCCGCGATGGAACAAAGCAAACTCAAGCGAAATCATTGACTCATGTGAAGGGAAAGATACTTTTCCGGAAGCAGACTGTAGGGGTTTGTGAAGTGTTAATTATGGAAGGAAGATAGGAAATATTTATGTTTCTCTTCTTTTGACGTAGAATATAATTTCACTTCCTGATCCAAATTGTAATTTTCATTTATCGAGTGACAAATCAGTTTGTAATTCACATAACAATCCTTATTCAAGAAATAATATCACGATTTACATTGCAATTTTTCTGAGCATATTAAAGTTTAATCTTTAGTGTACACTCTTAATCAGACTGCAATTGTTTGCATCGATTAAATCATTTTTTCAATCATAATATAATTTTGACTCTAAAATTTTATATTTAAAATTCTAATTACTATTCAATACGTCATTTTGTGATCTTATATTATGAAATACAGATTGCAATGTTTATGGAGCAGATCATTTCATAATTGAAATTTTGATTTCGATTAATCACGAATCGAATAAAAATTTGTTTAAAGTTTATTCAATAAATAAACACCCTTTTTTCATATCTTAAATGTACGAACATTGACAGTTGATCATCTTTGAATTAGGTTCATCCTCCCCCGCGACGTTGAACCGTTTCCAAGCGCCCAGTCCGCTGATCGCATAATCGGTATCGACCGCTGGATTCTTTTCGATTGCCCCATTCGTTGTAACGTCCGATGGAAATCGTTCCGGAATCGCAGCTTGTCAATCCTCGGCGTCCGGCAGCTGGAGCGAACAAGAGAAATTGGACGGTGCTCGCATTGACGAATGGCAGGCCAGCTTTTGGAAAATGAGTTACGTCGCGTCCACTTGTAATTATGTCACTGATTTGTCCTTTGATGCCTTTGATTTGAAATTGAAACGAAGCTGACAGCTGGCGCTGGAAAAAATTCTCTTTTCATTTATCGACTGTTCCAGCCTTTCATTGGGATGCAATGATTTAATTCCGAGTATATATGTAGATATTACATTCTTTAGGATCCCGGTTATATCAAATTATTTTTTTGGCGGTGGATGAAATGGACAAGTCATATTTGGATTACGTCTACTAATTGGAATACTTTCCATGGAGATACCGACATCTAATAATAGCACTCTGGGAAAGATATATTCAGAATAGCGTTACTTTTTTATTTATTTAAATGAATAATATTTATGAAAAATAGTCTATGAAATAAAAGGAATGAATGAAAACACTAAGTACTATAATTACTATGAAAATAGATACAGTAAATCTCGTCTAATGTACGTGAATATTCACAACATCATTCCGATTCAATTATTATAGTTTTTATCTTGCGTTTCTCGTCGCTCGGCCAGTGATCATGTTGAATTACATTAGTAATAATAGTAATACACCAATTTATTTACGTGTTCAGTGAAACGATAATGGTCGTGGTCGCCAGTACTGCACTCAGTGCACGCAAATAAACATCCAAAGTGCATAGAGTTAAAATAATAACGGGCATATTATACGATGTGCAATAATTATTAATGGGTCGATTACGAAACTGTCTCAGCGTAAATATGGTCGACACGTCGAACACCTTCTGTAGATAGGAGTTCGACCACGAAAACCATGATGGTTCAATTCAGCATGTTGCGTACTGCAATTTTACTGTCGTGAAATACGTGTTCGTGTTTCGTGACAAATCCTACATTATCATAATAAATTCTTGATAAAATAAATTTGATTAAAACGAAATTACTGTATAAAATAGACCTAGTTGAAATTAATTATAAATAGGAGTATATAAAGCGTTGATAGCAACCATTTATACTTCTCAATAAAAAAAGAAGACTAATGGCTATAGAAGTTCTTTATATAATTTCACAAATCTTAATTGCGACTGTCTTCCCTCTTTTCGTTAAAGGAATACGATATGCATACAAGAAATTCCTTCGTCTTTTCTTATCGAGAAATTCAAGGAAAAGGTTTAAGGGTCGTTATATCAGAAACACCGAGACAAACCGAATCTCGTCCGATCTGTCTCGCCATTTGCTACTCACACGCTGTATTTCTAGGTTTACAGCTGCCAGCGATGTAATAGAATCCAGAACCGCAAATATTATTTCCCTCGTATCAGTGCCATTTGTAGGTAGCTAACTGTTAACTGCTAACTGTTTCGGTGTTTAATGAGATGTTGAAACTTCTGTTCACAGTGTAGAATGGAACATGTGTGGATAACATTCTGCATAAATAAGAGCAGTGAGATGAGTACTAATACTCTGATTCGAGTATCTAGATTTATTATTCATATGTATGGTGTTCAATAATTTTAATATTCCATACTAAGGATGATTAATTGTTAGTCTTGAATTACTCGTTTCTTTTATTGACGTTTTTACTCGTGTGCTTTGGGACAGATGAAGAATAATTAAGTAAAGGTTGTTTAGATTACACCATTTATATATATTTTTTAAAATAGTTATATTTTTATCATCATCATGTTGCATGTACTAGAGTCTAATAGGTACAAAATAAATAAAATATATGTATTGCAAAAAACGTGTTCAAAATAGTTCAGTTAATCAGCATATTTCCTCTTTCAAAAATGTTTCGTGCATCTTGTGCTGTTCTTCTTCACCCGTCTATTGAACAAATTAAATTTTAAAGAAAAACATGCAACTCGTTTAAAATTTTGTTCGAACAGGCTCATGCATTTTAATTGGAAAGTGGAAAATCCGCAATTACAAGGAAGTGCTCGATTTTAAAGCAACCAGGATAAAACTCGATGACAATCACGTAACAGGCCAGTGGATGTCTACACTTATCCAATCTGACCGCTTATGTCCGCCTCGCTTGTTCCGTGCACCGTTATCACGTATTCGAAGCGACGTCACTCTTATCCAGCGCACGATATCTAGACACCGACGTCACTATCACCGTGAAATCTTCATTCCGCCGCAATGTCCTTTAACGACGGGGATATGTATGGAAGCGCAATTGGCCTGAAGGGTAATAAAAAATTCACGAACGTCCTCTATAGAACGCGATATGAATTCATTGGACCATTACCCGCACAATGAAAAGAAGTTATGGCGTACACGGTACAACGGATCTCGGAAGGTTCCCCTGCTCGATTGGAAATTTAATATGCGATACAAACTTTGACATTTTGCGAGTCCCTGTATGAGTTTTACTGCCTCGAGTATTCGATACCATATTTCTTATCGTCTTTTTCCTTTTTTGGACAGATAGTAATTTCTAATTTATGTACTATTGTTTCAACGAGAGAGTAGATAACTTTTTAAAATAGTAATATAGTAGATGTTCATTGATGTATGCCGTTGAAATGAAAATATTTGAGTGTATTCAGTGGTTATTTAAGATTCTTATATTTTAATTAAGTGTTTTAATTTTTATGACTCATTTTTATCACAATTAATAATTTTTGTATTTCAATTTAATTCGAGGTTTACTTACACCTAAATATTAAATTCGAGAAAAGAATTTTTGATAACACCAAGTTAAATTTTCTCATAACTCAAAGCAAAAAAATCTTAAAGAAAAATATTCAATGGGACAACTAGATTAAATAGAAGTTACTTTCTAACATTAGATGCTACAATATATACGTACAGAGAGGGATAGAGCTGCGAAAATATTTCTCAATACTGTTAGAAATTCTATTTTACTAATGGACAATTTCTATCACTGTCGTATCAGTAAATCAGTTTGAAATTTTATCGCTACATGCACGCAGGTTATTTTGTCGAGGCACCGAGAGTATCATCGATTCCACTGGCACTTCCTGGTTCAGATTGCATCTTTCCATATAGCCCCGCGCCGCGTCAGATTTTACGCTCCGAAAAGTTCCCTCTCTCGATTTTCACGACAAAGTGAAGCCAAAGTTCGACAGTTGTGTAATTTTTCGCACACCACGCGGATTTAAATAAATATCGTCGACCGTGGTTAATTACACTCATGAACCCCACTGATGGATGAACGTGTATAACTATATTTGGAACTGTGCCAACATTTATTGGGATTAATGCGCGCGGCAGTGCTGAAATGTTTGATCTCGATTTATATCCTTGGACGTGCCATTAACTATCTTCTGTGAACACTATTCGAGTTTCTATTTGGTTTTTGAAAATGTAAAAACGGTATCTTTGTATTTGGACAGATATATGTACGGTCTTCTATTGAAATTTGCAGTGTAGCGTAGGTAATATAATGAAACAATGCACAATGTAAGAGGAAGGGACAGAGAAACAGCGGGAAATGCCACAATCACACACCCTGATGATTCAACGAGACTTCGCTGACTGGTATGCAGGGTCAGGTAGTAGAAATAGAACGTGGGGGAAATATTTTTAGAGATAGATGAAATGCTTTTCGCCGAAACAATTTCTAATATTGTATAAATAACATTTACTTTCTTTTTTATAGTTACATACAGAAATATGAAGATACATGTGACTATGTCATAGGAATCCAGTGTTTTCGTTGCTCTACCTTAATAATGATGAGCTTGCTTGGGCACTCTTCTTCACTGTAGCTTCTAACGATGGCCAAGTTGAGAAAAAAAATGTGATTCATCTTTCTGACAGGATAGTTATAAACTCTTAATTCTTCACTTGTTGGTGGAAGTACATTCATCATATTTAATAAGCAAGAAGGCACCTTGAGAATTACATTGTCCTTCCTATCTCGATCATCATTAGAAACTACACGCAAGTGGAGTCCTCGTATTGTTAAGAAAACTTGGACAATTTGTCCAATTACTGTCTACATAATTACTAAAAATATGTGTACAGATATCAGCATCTCTATTGTTGTCAAATAGTATATGTATCTTCCTATTTTATTGTTACCTGAATTTTAGTAATGCTTCAGTGATGATTTGTTATTCTTCTTACTGCACAAATTGGCAACTATATCCAGGCAAAATTATTTGATTCTTACGGAGGCATTATTTTATGCCATTTCTTTTTTATTTGGTTTCAAATGGAAAGATCGAGCCTCTTAAAGGGCACTATTATTCATTCGACTTAAACATGAAGTGAATGCAAACTACGGATCTTCGCGTGATCGGAATCCTATTGGTCCGTTGTGTCAACATGTGGCTTTGGTCGTTGGTGTGTATTTTAGATGTATTGTAGGACGTACAGTGAATTGAAGCAACAAATGGTGATGCTTATTTATTTTAGGTATTATTCTAACTTCTGCCACAATTCTCTTATATATCAAATAGTAATACTTGACAGAATAGTATTTATTCTTTTCCTTAAAAGATTTATATATTTCTTTGTTAATCTTGTATCGTAGTGTTTGGTCAATATTTGTTCCCAAGCATAGGAAATCAGCCTGTCCGATTAGTCGATGTCCCCGCATAGCAAGCAGCGTGAGATGGGAGAAGATAGTGATGCGAAACGGCGAATAGATATCCGTGTAGAACGCAGGAAGAAACCCAAGTGCTCTTACTGTCATAAATGCAAGTAGGGTGCACGATGCTCTATTATGCATGAGGGTGCTAATGGAATGTTATTGCCGGCAATTTGGGCGTCAGTGTCTTCTAAGATGAGACAAGATGAGCTATGATTCCTAATTGGAACTCCTGGTGCTTCCCATTCGTGTCACTCTCAAGGACAGCCTACGGTCAGCATTTAATCTTTTGAGCTGTGATTACTCTGAATAATAAGAGAACACAGATTATACACAGATCATTAAGTACTGGCGTGGAATAACTGAATCTATTAAAAAAGTACGATATATTATCATTGAACCAGGATCTACAGAAAGCATAGAAATTCTTAAGTTTACAGAAAATATACTTAAATTCTTCTACAATAATTTTTGTATTCTTTTACTTCTAACTACTTAAGTACTAGACATTTAAAATCATAAATTTTCTTTGTCGGTATTTTCTTTAACAATGTGTCTCCTTATATCGTTCGTTTACTTTATTAGGTTCATATGTATGATGAATTGCATTGATACAATAGAGATTATTATTAAAATATTTTACTTGCTCTGCATAAATAGAATAAAATTCACCAGATTTCCAGAAACGTTTCACCGTAAATCGTCTAAGAAAATGGCGGTGTTTCTCTTTGGAGAAAAGTTCGAGCCGTACATTAAATGTCTGCTGAATCGAATTTGGTGTAGCGATAGAAAACGGCGGTGCCAAAACAGAAGTGCATATATACCGATGTCGATCGAGCCACGAGTACGTTTCCATACGTTTACATATGTAGACGTCGTAGGTATCTTCGCCGGCAGTCTCGTGTTATCGTAGCCGTACAGCTTGCTGTATTCCACGGCTAAGAGTACCCAGTATCTCGCATGCAAATTCATCGCTGGGCCCCCGTATAAATTTACCATACATTTCTTGTTTTCGGTTAAAAGACAAAAAATAAGGCGGAAAGAAAGCGTAGACTGTAGGGAACACGGTTGGAAAGGAAAAGTGAAGGAGGAACAAGGAAATGTTAATGTGCAGAATCCGGGGTTAACAGCGTTGATCCTTATTTAAAATCCTTTCCGGGTTTGCCGGGGCGGTACGCTCCAAATTCTCCAGCAATTCTCCAGCAGGGTTGAACAAAATTCTAATGTAGGTAAAAATTCCAGATCGCGAATAAAACAACTTTTGTGTTCGTTGAGGAATAATGGATGTTTTTATTGTAGAGGGGAATATCTCAGAATTGAAATGTTAAAATTGAAGTTAACTGCTAAGCGATGGTGGGGTTCGTTATTTGTTAATTGAATGAATTTTTGCCTGCGATTGCTCTAAAGTAAAATAATAGAGCAATGACAAATCATTTTATAATCTGGACAGTAATTATTTTTATACATATCGTTTTATAAAATATATTATAATTTCCATTGGATAAAGGAATTCGTAATTCAAATTTTATTTTTATATAAGAAAGAAAATTATAATAGAAATTGTAATTATCGTTCAAAACGAATCACTTTCTAAATCAATGTATAATTTCCATTAAACAAATTAGTCTACAATTAAAATTTTAATTCATATTCACCAAGTGGAATTACCACGGAAATGGCAAAGGCGATTAAACAAATAACCTCTGGAAAGTTTGTATTTAAATAAGAATTTTGGGCAGTCACGTCCCGCGGTTCAGCTGTTTGGGAACGTCGCATCGGAATAGTAGAGTAATTAGAGGTCATTGTGCCCCCTGCGTACTTAACTTGCGCGAACTATGTGGACGGAGGAGGAGAAACGCGTTGCCTCAAATGGTACACATATCCTCGAGCCTTTTGTTTGCCTTTGCCGACCTTCTTGTCATTCGCTCGCGCGAGGGAACGGGGCGAGCATCACGAGGAGAGGAAAAGGCCGAATCGCGAGTCTCATTTGCAGTTTTGTTTATTGTGCGGTCTCCGCGAGTGTCGTTTGTAACGGGTCAACGATGCATTCAAACACGAAGTCCAGAGAACCTGGGCTCAGCGAATGGGGAATGCAAACGCGCATCTTCCTTCCCTTTTTTTTTTCTTCTTTCACAGACCTTTGTTCTCGGATAATTTTAAGAGTGGTCGTTTCAAAAGGCATGCATATGGCACTAGCTATTAGCGTATGTTTGGTGTATACATTTTCATCGTCCTAAGCAGCGTCGAGCAACGTAGAAATTTTTGCCGCGGAGCGCCATGCATTAACGAGGTTTGAATCGTTGGAACGGGGCAACGGGTATAAGAATTGAAAATTAGACGAACACGATGCCGTTACCTAGTTAGTGAATTACAAAGAGACGAAAAACTGGTTACGAAATTTCGTATGCATGGTATATAGGTTGGCTTTTGTTTATATGGGTGCATGCATTTTGGGTTTGGTTTGTTTTTCATTCTAGGAGTGGTTTATTAAATTGATGCCATTATATTTGTAAAATAATTCTGTATGTATTTGTATCTGCATGTCGTAAATAAGATATAATTTTTTATATGATTTTATTTTGTATTATGACATATAAGTAATATCCGAATGAATAAACATTAAATCTACGATTCCCTAGATAACAGTTTGTGTACAGTCGTTACTACACTCTGTTTCATGTTGAGAGTAACGTCACCATTCTATTTATTCAAAGCTGGTCGCTCAACTTTGTTAGAAAGAATTCTTCATGAATACATTCATGAGGTCAGCATAATATTTTCTGAAAATTTTCTCCTATGAAAATGTTCTTCAAATTACACATACAGACTGCTCCATTTGAATAGGGAAGCTATGTAAAATTATTCGGGATAAAGTGAAACTGAAAATTCTCAAATAACATCGTATACTTGTAATATGCATAGAATAACATTATATAAACAGTAGGAAGAAACAGTACACAATGAAAACCAAAATTAATTTAACCGTACCACCCCAACTATATTTAGTAGGTGTTATTTGTTTGACCAACAAACAGACATTTTTAGTATCTTTCCTACGGCATAAATAACCCCTATCGTCCCATTGTGTACCATTTGCATGACCAATTATAAACATTTTTAACATTCTTCTTACTCTATAAATAAACCGTATCGTCCCCAGTAGACGTATTCGCGCAAAATACGTACAATTTATTTGATCAATCACGGACATATTTACCATTCCTCTTACCACATAAATACCAACCCATCTGCTCACTCCTCCCACGCCTTCTTATGATCGTAAAAAAAAGACATGTCCCACGTGTAACTTTTTCTTCTTCCTACAATTATCCAATATACGTGTGTGAATAAATCTGGTCGTATATTCTCGAAACAGTGTCGTAACGTACAACCGCCGAAAAACTTACATCGATCCATTCAATTTAATTGGCACCTTTAAAGCATTTTGCAACAAACGCGCGTTGCTTTAAACGAGATACAGTCTCGACAAATTAAAAACGAGGTACGAGATTGGCTCGATGTAAACTCCATTGTAAAACGAAGCACTGGGGCGAGATACGTTCATGGAAGTTTGCCATCGTTCGATTGCGGATCCTCGCATGGCCACCACTCGTAAATCAGCACGGTGTTTGAGGCGTGTTTGTACATACACACCTACTGATAATCTATCGATCGAAACGCCGCGGAGATTTTTCGCGGCGAGTGGTAGATTCATCGTGGCGTATTTCGGCGTGGCACGATTTCTTCATTTTTCATATTGAATCGAATTTCCGTAATAAAGCTGAGCGAACGCGAAAAGGTTGTACGATAAGAGGCGAAATGGTCGAAGCTTTTGTGG
The DNA here is from genome assembly GCF_026225885.1 of Hylaeus anthracinus. Lineage (NCBI taxonomy): Eukaryota > Metazoa > Arthropoda > Insecta > Hymenoptera > Colletidae > Hylaeus > Hylaeus anthracinus. The sequence goes on along the minus strand of NW_026534330.1, from coordinate 6,751,068 downwards.
GGCATTATTTATGCATCGCTTAATAGAATGGCGGATGGATCGATGACGTGCTCGTCGGTCGAAATAAATTCGTGTATCGAAAGATATGACGTTTCGGTGGGAGGGGTTAATATAAAATTGTTTCATTTGCTTCGAAAGTATTTATATATTTAATTTGGAATTCATTAGTGAACAGTCAATTTCAATATTTGTTTTCGTTAAGAAAATTTATTTGCATCCTTGTATTGCTTCTATTTTAATTAGTGCTTAATTTCAGTAATATTGCACTATTTTAAAAATAAAAAAATTCAACCCCGGTAATGATTCACAAGGTGATCGCCAGAAATATCGAATTTTTTATTCAACGGAATGTCCTGGGTTTTCCACTATTTGTTCGCGTCTTACATAAGATGAATATTAAATACTATAGACGCAAAGTTAGAGAATCGACGCAACCATCGTATGAAACGAGAAACTGGAGATTCACGTCTGCGATTCGCAGCTTCCTGTCTCGAGGAGCAACCTTTTCGAGTTAATGGCGTAAACGCGAGAAGTCACGTGCCTGAGCGAGCGAGCCAAAGCGAGTTCATTTAAATTTATGACGCTTAATTTTAAAGTTGCGCTCTCCACCTGATTATTACGTGTTACTGATACCATTTTGTTGCAAAAGAGTACATCTTGCCTCAATTGCCTTTATCGCCCAGAGCATTACCATCATTTTTAGAGTTACTAACAAATATTCTATTAATACTGTTTTATAGATGTAGTCTTAAAGAGCCATAATAGCAATAAAATAACGAGCGCAATTTTTATAAAATAATCAAAATTGCTTTAACCTTTGCATATTTTTGAACGGTTAATTTATAATAAACTTCCCATAATAGATTTTTTAAAGAAGAATAATTGTTGCACATTTTACCAGAATTGCTGTGTTTTAACATTACATTTAATTGATATTAATATTGTACATAGTAGATTATCAAGAAGGGGATAAGAATGGTAGTCCTTAAACTGTGTATTCCAAGCCTCATCTCTCACTAACCGACTGAAATCAGAATGCTTCAAATATTGATCGATTGCCCGAACTGACAGATGGAATCCTAATTGTTTCCGATTCTGGACTAAGGTCTGCAAGATTGATCGATATCAGTTACTTTAACTAATATCTGATGATGGACTCACAATTAGCAAGCTACTAATCCACCTCAGTATTTTGAATAAACCATCCATTATAGCATTATCCAGTGCAGATGGATTATAAACCCATTTATTCTATATTTAATAAGAAGTGGAAATTCATTAAGTTTTGAAACTTATTCAATATTTTATTTGCATCTTGCTTTTTATGGCACCTTTTTATTCTTTTATTATTAAATATTCACGAAGTAACAGTTTTCATTTTAATCCATAATTCAACATTTTTCTTATAAATTGTTTCTTATTCTTGTTCTGAAAAATCCATTCTGTCATGAAAAGTTTAACATCAATTTTATCATTATTATTGATCATAGAGACCAAAGAAGAATTTATTATTTTTCCATGAAATAACACCTGACATTTCAGCGACTTTCCACACGTACTCTCTTGAATTTCTCACTGAAAATGACTTTCTGAAGAGTGTCAGATATTCTTAGTCGCAAGACCCTTCTTGTCACCTTTGGCTTCCAAAGTTTCTGGGGAAAGACTAGATGCATCTCCTGTCTGAGCCACCAAGCTTTCAGTCTATTTGTCACAAAGTAACTACATACGCCATACAGAGCTTCGTTATAACCGAGTTGTGCATCGGGAGAAAACTGGTTTCTTCGCCTGTCGCAGGCCAACTTATTGTTAATATAATACGACTCTTTGAAATACGGACGTCAAACAAGTTCACAGAGGTTATAGATGTCAGTATTAACGACGTTGGTTACAATGGTCTAGCGTATCTAGGACGAGCTATTCGATTCGCAATATTTTGGGTTACTTTGTAGAGGACTGAAAAGCTTGATCTTCCTCCTTTGTGCATATTTATTTTAATCCCTCAGAAAAGAAACGTACAATATTGTTTTAATATCATTACATTATCTAAATTTCCCTTACGATGAATACTAATTTTAATTTACAACACAACAACAAACAAAGCAACCTACAAAGCAACAACAAAAATTTGTTATATTCCTATCGTCCATTTTCTCCTACAAATCGTGTCGCATTAGCAATCGCGCCCCAAAAGAATCACCCCTGCACAAAGAGTTCATTTTTCATTTCAAATAACGCTGAATAACGTGCATACGTCGTTTGTGAAGGAACGCTGATGCCAGATAGAAAAGAAAAGGGCACGGAATCGGCAAATGAGAAGTTTAGTTACACCTGCGAGTGCAGCGACTTCATTATCCCCGTTTTTTGCTCGATGTTTGTCTCTCATCTGTCGCTTTATTCCATCCACAATGGTTGCCCATTTTTCCTCGACATATTCTTCTTTCTTCGTGCTGTCTGATCATTGTTCCTGTTTTTCGCGTTGCTTTACCGTTCTCCATCGTCTTACTTTTGTTCGACATGTTGGCGCCTATACGTGTGCTGGCTGCGATACGTCACCGACGAAGCGAAAAATCGCGAACGGCGCCGCCTAAGTGGAGGAGGCTATCGCAGGTGCGAGTGGCAGATCAGCGTTAACCACTCCTCGAGATTACGGAAGAAGCTGATCTGTGAGAACGGTTTGAAAGATTTTGCGTAGACGGAACCATGAAGCTCCGATTAACCTACATCGGATTGCGATGTATAGGTTCAACTGCAGGTGAATATATTTTAGGAGGGGATTCTATAAACTAAAATGTAACGAAAATCAAGAGTAGAGAAATGGTCCTAGAGGCTCTGTTTTGAAGTTACAAAGAATTAAAAGTTCAGGTCAGGTACATCTGGCGCACGTAAACCGGCGAATTAGGCGCGCTGGTTGGCCCCAGGCGGGCCAATAGGAACGCGTGCAGTGGCGGCACCTGTACGACAGATTTACTGTGTACGCATACTTATCACTTTGCCAAAAGCGCTACGTTTTTGCCACAGTTTATGAAAAAGCACACACACGTTTCACGATATTATGTTAAATGAGATGACGCTGATTCTTTTCCCCAAAATTGGCTAATTTAGGGGAAATTTTAACGATAGAAATTGTACAGAATATATTTCTGCTTGCAGTATAAATTCTTTGATTCATTAAAATGGGTTAAATATTATCGCAATTATTCGTACTCATTATTTGTCCAATATAACTGATATTAAAATATTCATTGATTCATTAGTATAATGTAATCGTAACCGAAATCATCTGCACTCGTTTGTCCACGTAAAATGGCCAGAATGACGCTTGGATTTTATTCATTAGAATATCTACGTGATTAATGAAGATACCCTGTTAGAAACATAAAAAAACAATGTAAATAAAACAGCAGGCTTGAAATAATCACGAGTTAAATATAGTAATGTAATAAAAATAGAATACCACGATTTAATTATAACAGCAATTATTTATTCTCGTTCGTTTACATAAATTTTCCGTCCAAAATGTTGCGTGAATCTCATTCGTTAAAATCCCTACGTAATTAAACCAATTCTGTAATGAATTAACAGTGTGAATAAAAAATGGGATTCGGATAAAGATGAATCGAAAGTGGTTGCAATTAAAGCCGTGTAATGTAGTTGTAAGAAATAACACGTTAAAAAAGAAATAAAAAAAGAAATTATGCGAACGTTGTTGTTGCAAAAACCACCGCGACGGTATACTTTCACCTGAATGCGCCCAGACGCATAACACGCCACGTTGATGGCACTTGGTCTAGGCACGATGCGCATCTCTCGCGCGTGGAGTGCACACACTATGCAGCGTGAAAGCGCACTCACGTCTGAGATTTTAATTCGCGCAAGGACCAGCGTAAACATTACAGTGGTACGTTTGGAAACCTTTGATGTCGCTGGCGTGCACTATCGTCGCATCAAGATTCAATACCACGCAACTATACTTTTTTCTCTTTTTTTTTTTCATTTTTCCTTTCATGCTCGCATAAAAATACCCGACATACACTCGAACACAAAACATTCGATACGCACCCGACCCGTTATTATTGTTCGATGGAGAACAATAAATCGCAATTGGAACGTAAATCTATTCCTGTTCTTTTTGGGTTGATAGACATTTTCTGATTGACTGGGAGAGTTCTGTTTTTGGAATTGAAATTGGAACTTTCGAGGAAGATAAATATTTGAAATATACGCATTTGGAATCTGATGATACCTACGTAAGTACGAAATTGTACTTACTGTTTTTAATAGAAAATTTAATTTCGATTGAATTTAAATGAAAATATTTATTTGTTTGTTACATTGAAATACCAACATTCTTTTTCTTTTTAAATAAACGGTAAGTTTACTTTTAGAAGTTACAGAATCAATTTCTACACTTAATATATCCTTGGCCATGTCCACGAAGAAAGGTCAAATAAAGAATCGATAACATAGCATTGTCACATCGAAGGCAGCAAATGGAGTAATAATAAAGAAATCGACGAGACCTAATTTAGGAAGTTCTCCTCCATTATTGTTTCTAACGTTCGCATATAGAATTGTTCATCCAGATACAGCACAAGGTAGATCCACGCGTGCAAGCATACGTTTCATCCAATAAGGGAAGGGCTAGTTAGTCGATGGCGGTAAAAAGGATGGCCGATTGTGGGAAACTGCAAGCAGATCGGATTTGGCCGTTATTGCCCCTTTGAATCGAAATACCACGGTGATCGTTCTTCCCGTAGCTGGCTGCGCTTCCTTTACCGCGTCTCCTATTATTTTTGACTTTTTTCCTCCTCCACCGTCGGTTCGTCCTTTCTTTCTTCCGGCCCCCGTCTGTAAATCTAGGAGCGAATGCGTCTCCGTCCGGATTACAAATCGAAAGCGGTTTAGCTACTCGCCTTTCATAAAGAACAACCAACACGTACGCACCGAGACACATTCCCGGTCCAATCTCCATCTTCCTTGCTTTCTCTATTCCCAATCTGTTTCCCCTCCACACTCGCCCTACCGTTGCTACCTGTGCATTTATCCTGTTTCCCTACGACGCGGCTCGGCTCCGCTCGCTCGCGTTTACATGCCAGCGACCGTGCTCCGATTATATGAGAGAAATAAATTGAGTTCTACGTGAAGCGACTTGACGATTCTGGAGTATTCCTACTCTAACCGCGAGTCTGAAGCGGGTTTGAGAGAATGTTAAGTGGGTCCTCGCCGGTGACGAATACTTAGCTTTTATTTACGTTACTTGTGCCGAGGCATTCGCCGCGATCGCCGGCGCTCGGCTCGTTATTATGATAATCATCCCTCGGAGGAAATTTAAATATCAGAAAGTGTGGATGTACTTTGTGGATTGTATTTTTAAATCGCATTTGTCGATAGGGTGTTATAAAAATCAGAATAGTGCAAGTGCTCCCAATAGATTTGTATAAATTGATAAATTACAAAGAACCTGGGTACGAGTTGTCTTACGATTGGGAAAAGTTCAACGAAACGTTACTGTAATTTACTACTAGTAAATAACAATAATTTAAAAGGGAGAGAATTGGACATCTCTTTCAAATGAAATACAATCTTTCCAATAAAATGTTACAGTAACCAAAAGGCTACGAATCCTTTTGATAGCTTTACATATATTTGTAGCCTATGAAGTAAGCGGATTCTCAATTCTTAATGTTGGAACTTCGACGCTGCCTAGTGCCAAACTACAAAGAAGGGAGAGATAAAATGTTAATTATTCCAGCAATTGTAATTAGTAACCTGTGAAAAGACTGACTGGCACGCGCAGCGCGGCGTTGCCTATTTTATAACAGGAAAGTTGCTGAGCTCAACTCCAGCGACCTCAGCATTCGCGAGGGACCGTATATCGTCGCAATTACGTGTAAGCGGAATTTTCAACATCGCAGATTTCTTCTAGCAGCATAATATGAGTTGGGGCAAATATAACTTTAGAATTTTAGCAACAAAATAAATAATTACAGTAGAGTGAATAATTTAATTTTTATAATAATAATTATAAAAGCAGCGTTGATAAATCAAAGTAACGTGCATTTTCCAGTCCTAAGGGAAAATTTTGTCTGTAAATCATATGCAGATCGATAAAATAGCATCGTTATCACGTAAATATTGCAAACAAGCAAATGTGTTAGTGCAAGATACTGAGTGCTTACCCAAGACTCTAAGTATACATAATTAACCAAGTTGCGGTGTATACTGTAACGTAGTCAATGTAATTAATGGCTCGAATGTGTTCTCGTGCATCTTATTATAGCGATACATGCCTCGAGAACCACAAGAACCACAGGAACAGCTCGCAGCAAACTTGTTGGACATGAGCAATCATAGCAGTGGACTAAAAAGGCGGAATCCACTCGACGACGCTAAAAGATTCGTCAACAGAAACTGAGACTCTTAATGTACATTAATGTCCTGCTTGCAGCATTCTTCCGACAGAGGATGTTGGGCTTGCTTGTAAAAAGTGAGTTGCGCATCCTGTTCACTCACGGGACCTTGTCATGTTGCCTTGTACATACAGCTTCTTCAGACAATTTTTATTTTTACTTGGAAGAAAGACAAAGTTTAAAAAATGGAAAAAACTTACGGGTATTTTTAACACAAATATGTTAAGCATTTCAGACCTGGCGTCTACGAAAGTTGAGAACACAACATTTAAAAATTGCGTGAAGATGGACCACTTTTTCTCGAAAACTACACTATCAAGATTTTAATAAAAGTTTTTTTCATACGAATTTTAGTTCAAAGTAACCCTAAAGATTAAATTACATTAGTACGAGCAAAAAAATAATTCAGGCGTGAAAGGGTTAATAAACAATCGTCCTTCATGTTAGCAAGAATCAAAGATCGGTCTACGGAACGGTTTCCTCCATCGAATGTCGTTGAGAGTAGAGGATGGATAGTAAATCTGAAATAAAGATCCACGGGAGTGCTATCTAGACAAATGGCGGAACAAAGCAGTCGTGGAAGCCGCCGGTAGCTGGCATAACGCGACTCAGGTGCTCCAATGAAACTATAATATTATCCCACGCCCTTCATCTTCGCGCTCCAGGCGAGCATAGCTTACGTGGGAGCCCTCGTGGAATGAGTTGTATCGTGTGTGCACCGCGGAAAGGAGGATCCATAGTGCATCGTGCGTCACATTAAACGCTACCACCAATCTAAGAAGATGGAAGATCGGTCTAGGTGCTCGTGCGCGGCCTGTAATATTGCTAGTGACTTAAGCCTCGGAAAATTGGCTCATTTATCTCGCCCGCGGGGACACCCCCGCCTGGTATCACGCTTGGAAAAACATTTCCGGCGAGATAACTCCACTGTCTTCGTCCTCCTTCGTGAGCTGTTCCTCTATCCCGCCAAGGACGTTTTGCATTCCCGGGCGGACAACCGCGATGACTAGATACCCCGTGTAAATTGGTGATTCGTCGTGTTTTCACTGGAACGAATGAGAAGTTGGGAATGTTCGGGACTAAGATTTTTGGGATTTGACAGGTGAAGATGGAACCGTGTGTAATGTTTAATGAGATTGGATAAAATTAAATGGCAGAGATACTTTTGAGAGAGCATATATGTTGAAGCATTGCTTTGGCAACTTATTAAATGAAATGTGTGACTGAATTCAAGAAGTAAGTAAGGATTTTGAGATTAGGGAAGATGCTTTTCTAGAGTTTGAATATTCATATAGAAACGAGTTTCTACTCCCTTAATAATGATATGAAATTTGAATGTGACTCTTGATACAGATACAGAAATGATTTAAGACTCTACTATAGGTTGATAACCGATTTCTAGAGATGAACTGATGGTCTACTGGAGTTTCACTACTGATATAGAGGTGAACTTTCACTCTACTACAGTTTGAGCCTCGATATACCAGCGAACTCTCGGTCTAGTACAGTTTCCATATCGACGTGGGAATAAATTGTTGAACTAATGGAGCTTGAATACTGGTATATGTAGCAATGAACTGTTACATTATTCGAATTTGGATGTCGAAATTGAACTTGATTAATTGTGCTAGAATTGCGTGATACTGTTCCTCCGCCAGTAGTACATAAAATTCGATGACTTCTAAATTTGATGTCACGCTAATAAAATAGTTCAAAGATTATGTGTAAGATAACAATTCAGTTCAAGTATGAACGTGTCGGTTCAAAATAACAGGAAGCAGTAAATCAAGTACAATGCGAATATCCTCTCTCAAGTTCGAACCGAAGGCCCCGATCTTAATCCAAGAAGTCAAGCACTTTCTCGCTCCCCTTCTTCGGGAATTCCGAAAGTGGTTGACGGTATAAGTGAAAACCCAAAGTGGTTAGAGAGGATTTTTCTACAAGGGATGGAAAGCCCTCGGTTAAGTGTGTAACGCGACGAAATATCGGATCCGAGAGTTCTCTCGAACTGATTCTCCGAGTTCAAAAATGCGTGGAGAGTTCAACGAAGCGAAAGGGATGGTTAAGGACAGTCGAACGAGCGGAAACGTGAAACGGGATGATTAACCTCGACGGGAGTTTCCAGCTTCCAGCTTTCGTCTCCACCTGGTCTCCCATCGCTACGCAATTTTCGTTCCCGCGACGTCAAAGTTTTTACAACGTTTTCATCTCGACTTTTTTCCACCGAAGTTAGGTAGCAATCTATGTTTTTTTTTCTCGCCCTCGGAGAGTGTCCACACGTCTGCGAGGCTTTGAAGAATTTCGAAGTCTCGCTGCCATCTTCCACATTGTGTCCAGGGAAAGTTTCTCCCTTTCCGTACCAGGGAAACAATTTTTTCTTCTAGACCCTAGATAGTGGAAAATAGAATTATGGAAGGAGAGGTCGTAGTATAAAAATTGGTAGAGGGAATTAATAATGGAAATGATATGATTGTGGAGGAAAATAAAAACAAATGTGTAAGTGTTAATTGGTTATTAATATTCGAAGCAAATGCACTAAAAGGCAATTTTAACATTCTATTTTTAAATTATTGAAATTAATGAATTCAAATATAATCTCTAATATTAATAAACAAAAGAAAAATAGGTCGTTTAGGGTATTCATAAAATATTCGAGGAATGGCTCTCAGCCAACCAAAACCCCAAACTATATCCTCGAAAAAAGTGTTATGGTATTAAACTACATAAATGCTCTTGGACTGACTCGATTTTTTCTTTCTGTTTCAGGTAAGCCAGACAAATCTAATACATACGTCTAATTTCAAAAGAAGTTTCTCAATTCAGGTATTTATATATTGTTATACTTATTTAACAAAACTTTTAGTCTACACATTTCAGACTCAAAGATTTTCTTTTTTAAAATTAACCCGATTAAAAATTGAAAACGACCGAACAAAAGGCTACAGGATTCCTGTTAGCATAAATTATACAACTTCACGCGACAAAGGATATCGATCTGGAATATAGAAACTCCCTGGAATACTAAGCTAATTTCACAATTAATATCGGAGGAACTTTGGGTTATGGTTTATTACCAGTCAACGATGCTTTTCACCAATCTTATCTGAAATAAGTTTGACAATCGTCGAACGACCGATTTTAATTGAATTTCCGTGAAAAATTGATAATTTAAGTCCGTGAGATGGTTCGACGACGCCTCGATTAACTTTCTCGTCCACTGGTTCGTTTTAGAGTCTCATACCCGGAACCACCAATAAAGTAATTCCGGTCGATGGCGATTGCATTAAAGACGTCCCTCTCGCTGGGTTTCTGAACGTGCCATTAAATGGAACTCCGACATTTTCTGGCCAAACGGTACTTGCCACGTTCGTAGTCACTCTTGTACCATTCGGGGAATAGCCATGTAGGGGGCGTTGTAAATTTAATAGTCGTATTCTGTTTGATTGCTATTACGGATCATTTAAATTACGTTTCATTGACAGTCCCTTATAATGCGTCGTATAGATAGGAAATGCAAAATCAAATTATTTCTCAATAACCAGATTTGGGTGCCACTTAGAGGACTAATATTTTTAGTACTATTTTAAATAATAGATGCCATGTAGTTTGAATACAATAATATTTTAGGTAAGAAGGGAAATTTCGATAAACAAAATTTGTTTGTTTTTATATCTTGGATCATAATATGGTCGTTTTTTTTTTATTTTTAAGTTAAAGGAATAATATTACAACGCGAGAAAACACTTTATTTATATTAGTTTTAACCTAAGTATAATTATTCCCATTTAACCAAGTACATTAATCAGCGTAAAACATAATTAGTCTTACTCAGTAATTACGTAATGGATAATTAGTGGGCATAGTCTTGCTGATGGCAAAAGTATTATAATTTCCGCGCGATCGTAATAAAACGTAAATGTAACCATGAGCAAAGATAAGCGACTATTATCTATTTCATCGTTAGTGTCTGCGGAAGTTGTTCAGGAAAAACAAGCGTGGTGGTCAGCTTTGATAATTTGTGGACAGAGGTTAATGGACGTGTAATTAAAGCTGCGAAAGTAGGTTAGCAAATAATAGCAAGCTCAAGCTTCCGAATGATGCTCTGTTATATAGCGTGTGATGATACGATTACACAATAGATGTGTATCTCTGCTACAAATCTATGCAATAACATCGCACTGGAATTACTTACGTTAAGTGGACCATATGAACAAATCAGTAATCCTAATTACTTGTGTTAAAGCGAAAGCATGTTATATTTAATCATAGCCTCTATACAAGTTCACTAATTTTCTTTCGTTCGTTGAGCATTGGTAAATTTTCAGTGTTAAAATATGCAAAATGTTATACTATTTCAATTAAAGTGGATTTGTGAACTTTAAAAACTTTAAATGTAGACCTTCTAAACTTCTATATTTCTCAACAATGAAACTTTAAATTATGTAAATTCGCCAAGCTTTCAAACTCTGAATTTTGAATAATTCATTTTGTCCATTTTCCAATCATTGAATTGTAAACCATATTAAATTTCACACCTTTCGTTTAACACGAAATTTAATTAACAATTACTCGTGAATTCATCTAGCGAGTACTTCCTTATTCAAATAACATTTTCATTTTCGCAAGCGAGTAACATTTTCATTTGTTAATAGGCTTGTCGTAGTTGACGTCAGCTAACAGGACAAGCGCATTGTAAGGAGAGGAACGAGTAGGTATAGTGAATAGGTAGCACGACCTCATTTGTCGCAGACATCAATTAATGTCGATTGCGATCAGTTATGAATGCGTTTATAATATGCGCCTCGCGCTCGGTGCAGTGTGGCTTATTTTACCTGAAATGCAGGAAATTATACAGCTGACTGCTCTGTTTTCTCCCTTTCCCTCCTTCCCATACCAACATACCTGTCTCTCTTCTGCTTTCGTGCACCTCGTCGTCACGTATGCTGAGAGAGCGAGAGAGAGAGAGAGAGAGAGAGAGAAACAGGGTGAAAGGGAGGAATGGGTGGCTAAAATGAATGTGTGCATACACGTGGATATGTATGAGCGTAGGGAAGAAGAAGAGAGAAGGACGGAGCAATTGTATGAGATGGTCGCTGCCCCGTGGTCTACATTTTACATAATTTCACGTGACCGTACGTGTAATGAAACAGCGAAACGCCTGTTGCGAGTAACACGTAGTAATAATGCATCGTTAACCCGTGAGATTTTTCTTTTTTCCATTCCTGATCTATTGTTAAAGCCTCGGAGTTCAATTCTCTGAAATAATTCATTGCTGCGCAACTTTGATACGAATGTAACTAAAATTGTTGCTCTGCGCTATAGGGGTATCTATATCTATATCGGTATCTATATCTATTGTCGGGGTGAGAAGTGTGCAAAAATATATATGAAAATGTTTAAATAGTTGGATATATTGTATATTAAAGCACACAGACTATTAATAAATTTTCCCAACTAGAGTAAGACGAACTCTTGCAGATGAACAACGGGTTTGTTAAAAATTTTCGCAGAGAAATTCTTCTGAATCTTGCTGGAACTGATCAAGCTGAAACAGATGAAGTGGAAAGTTGGAAACGCATAGACCTCGCGATGCTTGGAGAAATCTGCTAAAAAATTGCATTCGTGCCATGAATATCTATCCTACCCGTAGTTTTCTGCCATGAATATCTATCCTACCCGTAGTTTTCTCCTCTTGTTCGTCCCGTTTTCGTACCTCTCTCATTAAGGAATTCTGAACTTTCGGGACTGTAATTATTGAAGCGTAATATTCACACTGGCAGCTCTGCCCCTATTTAATCCGAGCCTTGATCAGTGTTTAATAGATCTCTGTTAAACATCGATGTCTTTGGCTCGTCGAAACAATATAGATTCTCTTTCGACGGATTTCCCGATACACCAGTTCTATCTGATTTCCCAACAGGCGCGGCAAGAATGCAGTCGATCGGAAAACTGTTGTTCCGAAAGTGGATATTAAATTCGGAACAGTTCCGTTATTGATATTAAGTATAACACTGTTGGAATGAAATTATTGGATCAAACCATAATTGTTAATTTTCCACATATAATGGGTAACTACTTGTTGCGCAAGAGGAGTAATAAAATCGTTTTGTCGTCTATTATTTCATTATGTAATCGTTTATTATGAAATCTCTTACCACTTTTACCCTATTTCTTTTTTACTGCAATTGTTTTCATCACTCTATTAATCATTTGGAAATCATGAAAGTATGAATTACGATATTAAATATTCACATACATGTAGATATTAAATTGTGCAAAATTTTATTACAAATTTATACGTTCATTCATATTTCTTTCGTTATTAAATTCTCAATATACAATCATTATTTTCAGACAATAATTACAACTCTTCCCAAATAATTAAAATATGAAATATTACACCAAAGTAATAATCAACGAAAAATCATTTTTAATGCATTACTCATTGAATAAAAAATTCAAATTTGAATGGAAGACCAAAGGCAAATAAAAATCGTACGTATCTCTCCGTTTTTCCAACATCTTTCAATCTATTTATTCATTTTCCTAACTATCAACGCGTCTATCCATCTATACGTCCATTCATCCGTCTGTTTCGCCAGCATTTTTCCCCACTCCCACCGCTGTGTATTTTTTCAGCCATGGAAAGTCTTCCGTCACCGAGATTAATTCTTCACTGGCTGTCCTCAACGTTGACGCGTCGCATCAGTCCTACAATCGTTGTCACGTTTTTCGAATTTTACACCAGCGGGCTCCCCGTACACCGGCTCGAAACTGTCGATTAATGCTCTCACACACGTTTCCCACTTTTTATTTCATTGTTCCCGCGTCCCAGACACACGTTTCTCGAACAATATTGCTGTCTTCCTGCCGAAATGGAATTGAGCGCTGCCTTTAGGTCGATATCCCCCGAGCGAGACTGCAATCGTGCGTGAGCGTGTAATCGTGGGCAAATATCTATCGCAGAAATATTATACAAGGTTTTCGAAAGTGTGCTTTCAGATTTTGTTTTCTTTATTTATCCTCACCGAACATAATATTTTTTGCCCCTAGGTCATCGCTTTGCTTGATGAGTACATGAAAGTGAAAAGTACACATGAAAAACGTGTAGTATTACGAATAGCAACGAGCGTAACTGTTATCTAACTATGAAATTTTACTGAATATATAAAGAAGATTAAATACAAGTTAAAAATATAAGTTGTGAAACAGAAAGGAAAATAAATTTTTGCTACCAAAAGAATACGTGTCTATCGTCGACAATTTTACCTAAATGCAACGTTTTATCATAATTGGTATATAACAGTTGGATGGTGTTTCTTGTAAGTCGTCATTCAGTCAATATATCGTTAATAGTTTCAATTCAAGATCCAAGTTCTATTCCAATTCGATCTTACTTGAGATTCAGTTCAATCTCAATAGATAGTCGAACACCAATTTGCGATGCATACAGTTGAGTAAGTTCGAATTCAGTTACGTAATTTTGGCACCAAGGCACGTTCTATCTCTTATTTGTTAGATTTACTGTACGTTGTTAGCGAACTGTAGTAGCTTATTGTTACCCTGCGACTATTATATCAAGTCACGTATATCAAATATTTTTTTAGGATGATTATTAGGATGTTATATTGAAACAATTATTTGTTTGAATTCACTAAAAATTAATACATTACGAGATGTAATATTCTTTCGAAGTAAAAAATTATTAATCAAATCAAATCAAATTTAAGGTAAAATGAATTCGACTTCTTTAACGGTCTGCCCATTACTCAATACTTCTACTTGTTTTCGTGTTTGTAAACATAAACAATGACATGGTATTATATATTTTAATTGTTGTTGTGCTATAAGTTGTTGCACATTGATCAAAAATAATAAACTCGATAGAAAACGAGCAATGATCATTGCAAGTAGAAGTAGCGAGCAGTGTTCAGACGCGTCGACCAATACTACTTAGACGCGTAGCCCGCGAAGTTTCAAGATCAATTTTCTCGAAAATGAAAGCTCCTATTACAAACATTCATCTAACACTTTCGATGCAGTTTTAAACAAAGAACCCCGCTCCTTTGAGTTCTTGTACTATATATTTAAATCCACTGTGTACTTTAAACGAAAGTTCGAGAAAGTAAGCCGAATAAGAATAAAAACTTAAAACAACACACGACAGTACACTGTTTCTACGCATGACTGAGCAACACTTTCACTTCTCTTACAATTAGTGACTTCCTTGCTGACTAATTCTCGCGAACTGGTACACAGATTGGTCCATTGATAACCTGAATGCATTTTTGAAATTGTTGAATTTATCAAAGAATATTAAAGTAGCTGATTACTAGACCTGTCGTGTTGATAAAATAAATATAATTATCAATTTGTAATCTTTATCTTGTTGATTAGTCTTGAATAGAACATTTACGAAAATAAAAATCGGATTGAAGCAGCTCTAAAATTTCGTCGTTAGTTTCTCTAAAGTCGTTCAGAAATAGCTTAGTTTTCCCGGTTTCCACCATCTCTGTCTCTTGCAATCGAACTAGCCTACACTTTCCTCCTCCTAAAAGCTAATTTCCACTAAAAGCGAATTTCCTTCGGGCCACGATATTCCTTCTCGTTATTTAAATTCGCTCGAGCTAACATCGTCGAAGGTACGGTCGCGTGACTTTCAGATCGGGGTCAAGGTACGCAATAAAAAACACGGACAACGATTCCCTCAGCTCGCTGCGAATCCGCAAATCTGTCGAATGTAAACGAAAACGGCGTGTATTAGTCAATTTTCGTTGGCGAGTCCTCGTGGAAAAAGCTTCGACGCGTGATAGTTCCGCATAATTGTGCAAATGAACCACGGAATAATTACAGGTTGGCGTTTCGATTCGGGCGTGTGCGCTGGCGAAAAATCTTCAAACGAATATTTTCGCTGATTGGACCACCGGAACGAAACAATCGGACGAAGCATTTGACACCTAAACGGCATCGCGTTGAACGAGGAGAGCTACCAATGCGTGTTCCACGGCCATTAATTCCACCACTCCTCTCGCCTTCGTACATCGATACACACACTGGCTACGATCGGCCGGCGGCGGTGGTAATTCTAGGATAATTCCAATTTCGAGTGGTGATTTTGTTGCGCAATTCGTGTCGAGGAAGGAATGCGATATCGCGCCCCCAATGGTGGATCATCATGCGAGACGCCTCGGTAAATTTTTATCCGCCCTGTATTTCAGTATTAACGTCCGTTTTCACGACCGCATGATTCCAGCCGGGTGTTCACACGTACTGTACAATTTTGTCGAGGAATTTATGACGATGCTAACGAGTATTATCATGGGAATGATGTGTTTTGTGACTGTTGGTGCAATTTGATGTTTTTGGTAATATTTTGGGATTAAATATTGGGCTTCATTTTAGTTCATTGTTCAATAGCTTGAATTTATATGGAAATTCAATTGTAGAAATAATTTGGTCAGCACTGTTCTGTATGTACCTTTCGTATGAAAATATTTACTCTGTAAATTGACTATTTTTTTAACAAATATCATTGACAATTTATTTCCAGATATAACAAAACAAATCATTCTGGATCATTCCAGAATGGATTTCAGTCATTGAAACATATTTAAATGAACACGAGTCCATTTTCTTTAATACGCCATTCTTGACATAATAAATAATAAATACAATATGCCAGTAAAGTATTCCCTGATAAACCAAGAAAAATAGGTTTTCAAGCGGAAAGGATGGAGGCATAAAACTGTTCTACTCAATCTCCATTAAATGTTTTAGGAGATGTCTTTCACTTTTGTGTGCAATAACATGCTCGTTCGCTATGACGGTGCACGTGTCTGAGCTAAAAGCAAGTAAAATTACATCCGATCGAAATTCCTTTGAAATGGATATCAATAAATCTTCAATACCTATAGACCTGTCCCAAGTTATTCGTAGGAAACCGGCGCGGATTCGACAACTTCCTGTCCAACAGGAAAAGAGCTGCTTCCCATTCTGAGATATCCTGACAGTTTTATAGTCCACACTTTCCACGTACGAAATAGCGTTCTATACGAAAAACGTGCACGGAACTCGACATTGTGATATCGAATGCAATTCACTGTCCAACGAAGGACCTGTGTTCCCTGCAATTGTAACCTATTTTCCTCTAGTACTATGGAATCGCCTTCCACGCTGGGAATCCAGAGCAGTCATTCTTCTAGCTCAGTTTCCTATGTGAGTGTCTGGTACTTTTGCTAAGGGGAGATTCATACCGTTTTGATGAAAGAAATTTCTCCATTTGTACGATTAAATTGGACCGAGGAAATCGAACTTTTAAGCTTTCGCGGAAATGATCCGAGCGGGATATGAGAATCTGAATTTATGATAGTGTTTTTGATTTTTCAGAAGACTATGGTCGACGAAAATGTAGAGATACCGAGTAGATGTTAGTATAATGAAATATTCTAAGTTGTAGTTTATTATTAGAATAATTCTAATCATTTCGATCGAAACCAGAAGATTAATTAAAATTGGATTATATAATCCATTAATTACTCTTACTGAATAAATACGTGATTTCTTCTGATCTAATAACTAAATTAATAATCTACAAACTTAGATTGCACGTTTTGTAGTATGTAACAGTTACGTATAACAAATAACTTTTTTAGTGAACATACTATGAAAAGCAATACAGTTAAATGACTATAAAATTGAACGAGTAAGCAGGTGCATGCTCTCTGTAGAAACTCAGTACAATAGAACCTCGTATCCAATAATTAAGGATTAGCACGAATGTTCCGATTAACAGTCCTTGAATAGAGATTGCATACATTTCGTTGCATTACATATTTATGACATTGGAGTACTTTAAAACACGCACGGTAATCGAGACCAACAGTATTAACTAAAATAGTAGCTTATAGCACTTGCTTGAAACTAGTACAGCAATGTATATAAGATTTGCAATGTTATGCTTAGGTTACGTTTTGTAATTCATAACTGATCAAAGCAGTTTATTGCAAATCATGAAAAGCACTAAGCTCTTATATTCATGGAGTTACAGAGTTTGCTCTCTTATATCTCTTCTTCTTAATTTTACTATGGAATTACTTATTTGTAATTATTTTTTTTTCTTTTTTTTTAGTAATACTACGGAGTAAAATCATTAGTTCCAAATACCCGCATTAAAAAAATATATTAAAACAAAATATGCAAGATACAAATAAAGTGATGCGAACAATTACAAATATAATTCGTTATTTCGCACTTTGTCCCGACTAATATCTTTGTATTTGCGAGTTAAGGGGAGTCGTTCTGAAATTCAATGTAACGTGGATATCACATGCGAACGCGCGTGCGCACTTATGAATTACGAAACGCTTCTACAGCCAGACCTACAAATCGTCGATGCGATACGTCTACGGGCGAATATATACCAACATCCCCCGACGTTGCTCCGATATTAGGCTATATTTTCTCGATCCAGGTGGTGGTTGCCCAAAGTCAATTTAATCGGGGAACCATATATAGATATAGACACCAACGGTCGATCTTCTGAGTAAGCCAGTTTCCAATGCTGTATCCACTCTGTCTCATCCTGCTTTCAACAGGAAAAACGTATATTTCGCTGCTGAAACTGAATCTCTTTCGCCGCGACAGGAGCCGTGTTTCCGTCTAATTAAAAAAACGCGCCAAGATATTTCACCATTTGCGAAAGCAAAAAAGGACAGGTTCAAGACAGTGAAATCGATTGAATTTGCGATACAGACAGTGACCTCCTCCGCGTGTACGAAACGAACACTCGAAAAACAAAGGATTACGACTTTATTGCAAAGTTTCATTTTCGACTCTGAAAATTGAATAGCTTTTGGAATTTTTCGAGAAAAAACTATTGAGAACACGAGTTCCAAATTTGTTACATGCATTTATTTCTCTTTTTGGCATGTAACGTGAAATTTTTCAAACGTTAATAATTGATTTTATCGATGTTACAAATCCCTTTGCATAGGGAATATAAAAATAAAATTTGTCTCCACGGTTGACATGATAACTGCATAAATGTGGCTATTGGTTGTGTCAAACTAAAAAATAAAAGCGGAAATTTAAAATTCGTGGTTTGTTTTCTATAGTTTTTGAAAAAGTAACGATGTAGTGGTGCCTAAATAAAAAACAGAGTCAATTTTTTAAATGCTGATTACGTTCTAAATATTTAAGTATGTAAAATTTGAATAGATATTAAATGTGTTACATTTTATAGATCTACAAGCTTAATGAAATTTATTCCTGGGGAATGTTTCGCAGTTTCGCGATGTTTCTTCGAAAATATTTTTCTGCGGAGCAAAGTACAACGAAATTAATTTCTGATGCTAATTTACGGTGACTTCTCGTTTGTATTAATTTCGAGACCTGGGGGCTTCAATAGGGGTGAAAAGGGAAACGCGGTGTGATTGCTTCTGTATTAGAGCGCAGAAAGTGTAATTGCGTGGAAAAAATCACTTTGGAGCTGGCGCCTGCCTCGCTGACTTCCTTAATTACGAAAGAAAGCAGATAAAAAAGTCGGCGGGACTCGAGGGCGCGGAGGGGGGTGAACGAAGCGTAAAACTTTCATTCGAACGAGAAAAGTGTCGATACTTGTCCCGTGGAGAAGAATCTGATAACTTTTTTTTTTCTCAGTTTTCATTGTTCCGATGCAGCTTATTGTTCTACTTTCATTATTGCTACCTTTTCCTGCCCCTTTGTTGACTTATCCTTCGCAATTGTTTGGAGAGCCCGGAGAAGCTTAGTAGGGATGGCTTTTACTTGCGATTAAAGAGAACTCTATCTATTTAGGTACTTGCTATAAGTGAAATCTGTCTAATCTACATTATTTTTAATACAAATAATTACAGAAATAACGAGAAAGAAATGTTTAAATAATCTATCTTGTCATAAAAGCGTTTAGATATTAATTAATTTGTCGCTCCTGAGTTTCTGCTATTCATCATTAAAATTATTTTATTAACTTATTTTTCACTTCACTCAAATTAATTTTTATGTCACGTGAATTTTAGTTTCAAAACTTTGATCAGGGTGGACGAGTTGTTAGGGCATCTATTTTATATATTAACCTTTCAAGAGTAATTTATAGTTAGCTACTGTATCAATATTGAATTGAGAAACGATAAATATACGAATAAGAAAATTATTTATTCAAGTTTACTTCTTTTTAAACTCTCCTCGAGAAACTTTACTATTTGCACGTAAATAAACTGGGGAAAATTTATACCTCAAATGAATTTGCATAGCTGAATGCTAACTAAGAATCACATTAATGTTTCCCCACTATAAGTTAATCGGTTTCTTTAAGGAATGTTAAATTTCGTAATTTTCTGGCAAATTTCGTTTAAGGTACAAATAAACAGAGCACACGTATATACATACATACATACATCTGTACATATACATGGAAATACACACAGAATACACATAGGGACTAACGTATACATATAAATATTTCCCTTTAGTTAGTAAGAGCAGAAGAAATAAGAATATCAGTGATACCATTAAAAAAAAACCGTCTAACTGTACATTTTAACAACAACAAAATTGTCATGCGAACATAGTCCTCAGTGTTATATTTCAGTTTACCCCGTATCAATTTTCGCATATTCTTGCAGAAGATAACTATACCGTATTTCATTCCAATTTCTTTAATTACCAAGCATGCATCTCTATTTTGTACCTTTGATAACCAGAGTTCGTCTACGTGAAATTACAAAAGCAGAAGCTCATTCCTGGAAAAGCAACGAATTATTTGAATAATTCTATAAAACTGTATAGCTCCTTGAAGGTTCAATTTCACCATCCCCGCACATCAGAGGGGCTATATCCAACGGACGGCCCCACGGACCTACGAATCGAAACGAGCGTCGAGTTGAATCATGATACATCGCCTGCCTTACGCCGTTGTAGATAATCGCGGCTCATTAGGCCGGGTATTATCTCATTAGGCAATAAACCTACCTAGCCGGTTAATTGGCGACAGCCCCACTCTCTTCCGGTTCGGTCGCTGGCGATCAGAGAGGAGCCCAGCCGTCGTTGATCTCGCCAATCCCCGAACTGTATCGTCCGCCCGCAAACGGTTTCCTCATTAACTTCTCCTCGCGTTCGGGGTTCACCCTTTTTTTTCTCTTTCACTTCACTTTCCCCGTCTCCTTCGATACCTGTCAGTCTCTTTTTTGGTTCATTCGTCTGGGGGGCTCGCACTGTCTGGAGCTGGTTGCCGGGAGCAAAATAACTATTCCAGCTGTCTGTAGCATATGACTACAGTAAGGGGGGCAGCCCCGTGTTGCGCGTCTCCAATCTAACCGCCATTGCGACGCGATACTGGCTGCGGAGGCAGCCGAAAATCGCGCGAGGTACTCCACCTGTAGTCGTAAAGAAACATCAGTCATGAGAAGAATTCTCCTTTGATGAAAAAGATGATATACTTAGGTTTAATTTATATTAGTGCAGCGGAGTTGAATATAGAATATCGCCCTTCAGGTTGTCACTGAATGGCGGTCAGTCTTTGTAGTAACAATGGTCATCTTGGATTTTTTTATTTTTTTATTATTTATGAAGGGTTTTTTTAAGAGGATTTAGGATTTCACTTCTTATTTTCATTCATCTAATTTTCATTAGATGAATATGTTAATAAAAAAAATTGCCACATTTGGAGGGAAGAAAATACTTTCATTCAGGACTTGTGTTTCATTAGCAATGTGAAATTTCATTCAACGATTAACCAAACATAAAATCTCACATTTCCTCCCAATTTCTCTACTTCTTTGTCCCTCTTCTTCTATTACCAACCGAATTACAATATTATTTGCATTAAAAATCCGCATTCCTGAACACGTACGCCTTTCGAGGTGTGCGTCATGTAAACTGGCGATGTCAAAATGATCTAAAAGCGCTCCACATACGTTCCCAACGTTCCGTACGTGGCCACCGGGAAAGTGGATTCGAATAGAAAATGGAAAGTCAAATATGCAACGGTGATGCAATCGTTTTTCCAATACACCGTGCCGGGAAAGACAAATCTCTGGTACCTTTTCCCTTTCGAGTGCACACGCCACGGGTCTTGAATATTGCGGCACATCTCCTAAAGAGAACTCGTTTCTTTGAGCCGGTTGCGCACACATTGGTAAACAGCGACTGGGGAACCGCGAAAGAAAAGGAGGAAAGCGGAGTAAATCGAGTATCGGGGGCAAATAAGTATCGAGCGCGACGAATAAGAGCCAATTTTCGCTTGAAATTACTGCTCTTCGACGGTAATTACTCGAAGATGAAGCGCGATAGGCGACGGTGCATTCGGGGATAAACAAAAAAGACACCAATTGCCAGAGAAAGCTGTCTGGCTTTTGGTATGCGGCTGTACAGGTGGAACACCGCACTACAGCTGTCTCTAACACTCTTGCGTTTTATTTATACTACCTGCAGTATGATCGTGTTTTTCTTCTTTTTTTTTTGTTTACTTTCTGATAGTCACTGTGGCGCGCCATCTGTGCTACGTCCAAATTTCTGGAAAATTCTCCTTGCAGGTGGACGGGAATTATTTTAATTCGAGATTGCGCAATATTAAGAATTTCTCGTAGAATAGAAGCCGTGAGATCTCAGTGCGATTTAGGTTAATAAGCTTGGTAGGAAATTTAAATAATGTACATTATATTAATCCACTCGAGCTAAAAGATATATTTTGTTCGTACATAGAGAGAGTTTAAAATTGAATATTCTTTTGTTTACGATTATTAAACGACTTTAATAATAATTAGCGTTATCATAATAAATTCACTAATAAATCCTAATTTTGATCGTGTAAATATATCCGATAAAAATAATCCTATATCAGCGGAAGAATATACAACTGTAATTTGTTCTCAAATCAACAGACAATTGTAAATATAAATCGTAATAGACTTCATCCGTACGGAAGCGTATAAATATGTTCCTGCGCCGTGAAAATGAAATAAAATGAATTAAGTTCCAGATCCATCTGCCAATTTGAAAGTAATTCACGCGATGGAAAAAGTGTGGTGAGAGAAGGTGCAGTCAAGTTTGCTGTGAAAAGAACTGGATTAATTAACGCGGAAGTCTGTAGTCTTGGTTCTTTCCTCGCTTACCTAGCATGACCCTCATCTCGTTCCTTGTCGGAGTCCCCGGCTGCGGTGCTCACGCGGATGACCGCTTTTTACCGGGAACGCTATCTTCGGAAGAGCCACTTCAGTTTTCATGACTGATCAGTGGCTTAGCACGTTTTTATCAATACGAACGAGACATCTTGCGTAATTAATCACGCAATTAGCACGG
Organism: Hylaeus anthracinus; assembly: GCF_026225885.1. Lineage (NCBI taxonomy): Eukaryota > Metazoa > Arthropoda > Insecta > Hymenoptera > Colletidae > Hylaeus > Hylaeus anthracinus. The sequence goes on along the minus strand of NW_026534330.1, from coordinate 6,728,344 downwards.
TAATTAATAGCACTTTCTCGCCTAGGAACTCGTGTCTCCACATATGCAGGTATAATTATCGCGGCGACTGTTATAAACACATTGCCACATGTCCTCACGCTCGTTTCGAAGCATGAAATTGGGGTTAACTCGATTTGCAAAAATAATTAACTGGATTTGGTTAATTAACCCATTTTTAGTATTGTTTTATTCCGATGTTAATGGGGCGCACTCAGTAAACATTCAAGATTTCTTTTTTCAAGAACTGTATACATATTTCAATCCGAAACGACGAGTAATTTTGTAATAGTAAAATAGTACAATTTTAATATTGCAAATCTGGAGGAATTTTATTTCGCTGAAAAATTACAATTTTATTAAGGGTCAATGATAATTTTGGAAGTCAAGGTAGATTGTAAGAAAAAGTGTTTTTATAAATATAAATCATATTAGAAATTGTCCATTTTGTACATGATATGATTTCTCTATGGACTTGCATTTGTTTATACATGAAGACACCAAAATATGGTACTGTATATTCTGCAGAATGCTGATAGGGATTGAATTAACCAGCAAAGAACCGAGATAAATTCGATACTGAAATTGGATAACAGGGAACGTTAGAAGCTATACCATCGAGACGTTTCGTTGAAAGGCAGTTCTCGAGCACGGCTCAAATTGATTTTAACAACCGTCGGCTTCGGGGCGGTAAAAGATTCAGATTCTGTAGGTCGAAACTGGAAGGACTGGTAATCGAATTAACCGAGCTATCATTAAGCCCAATGAATAGTAACGAACTCGGCTCGGTGCTATCCAACGAAATGAACAGATAGACAGTTTTTTGATCGAGTTTGGGCATTAGGTTACGAGTGGTAACGTGATCCAGAAACTTTGGTGCGTGGCATTCTGCAGTAACAGAAGAGATTTGAAACAAGCAAACATTAAAATTAGTGATGGCAAACTAAGTTTTACAAATCGATGGAATAAAATAGTATTATTAATACATGTATGTTAACTTGTGAAATATTAGTTTATCCAGGTCAAGCTGTGTTCGTATAAATATATGACAGTCTTTTTGTACCTAAAATTAGAAATAGATTTGGATTCGTGAGTAGCTGTTGAACTTGATCCAATTTTTAATGTCCTGTCTTTATTTGGAATTCTTTGCGAACATCTGCGGGGAAAGTTTATGTTCCGAGACATCTGCCTTCCAGATGAGGTCATTGTTCTTTTTTTACGGTCATTAACGCGTACATTGAAACATTGGCCCCTGTAAGGCGGATGGAGTTATAATAGTGACATTCTAAAGTAAATAGAAATAGTCCTTTAGGTAATTGATTTTCGTTAAAAACCGGGTCATATCTTTGTCTCCTCGAACAACACATTTTTTTATTCATATTTTCGACCTTTGCCTCGTCAGAAATCGACATAATTCGTCTCTGGATAATTATACAAAGGGGTTCACTGTCTCCCAGCAGCACACAACAGTGTGAATGATGGCAAATACAAAGGATCGCTAACTTTTTGAATTATTTAAGCATGCCACCAAATAATAACAAAGCGCGCGTTTAAACCGAAACAGAAAAGGGGACAACAATGAAAATTAAACTCAGAAATGCTGGTTGAATCCTCTAGCATTTTCATAATTACCTTCCCCAGAGCTACCTCAATTGTTCTCTCTCTTAAATACACAATTCTACAAATGTTTATTTTCTACTCATGCTGTTACCAAGCACGAAAGTTTAAAATGTAATAACTTGGAAAGTGCCCGCGTTAGATGCGCAGAGTGTATGGCTAACAGGGTAATAAGATTTCGAATACCATTAGAACCGTGTTGGGAGAAACTATAGAGAACTAAAAGAATCTCCTATTAATTCATGAAAGTTTATGAAAAAAGAATTCCACGTTATTATTCCTCTTTTCTTTCTTCATGTTATATTCCTGAATCTTTATCCTAACAAACTGTTATTATTAGTTCATGTCCATTGGATTATATTTCATATATGTGCCTTTATTAGTGTTACTGTAATTTTATATTTTTACTTATCATTGGGACATATTTATTTTATAGGTGGCCAAAGATAAAAAGCATTTATTTCAATTTATGCCCTGTTCCTGAACATTTGTCCAACATATGCGTTTAATTACAATTAAAATTCGTATGTTTGAATTCCTTAAAAATTCTAATTATCTAATTTTGTTGTTACTTTCGTGTATTAATTCTTTGCTTACTTTCTCACTATTCCTAATTTTACATGGAACGATCCCTCGTTCCTGCTTATATTATTCACATTTAATAACTCATTATCGCCAAAGACGTCGAAACGATTACGTTCGCCATGGCGTGGAAGGCTTTCAATGTTTACCGGAGAAACGTCTTCCCTCAAAATCCGAATTGCTATCCCGAAAGAAACTTCGTCAAGCAAAACTGACTCGAGTTCGAAAACGACTTGCTGTCCTCTGGCTTAGGTGGTTGGGTTGGGGAAAAAAGTAGCGGAGAATGCGGTGGTAAGATGTTCCAGTGGGAATACAAATTGCACTTTTACGAGAGTTAATCCCAGGCCACGGCGCCGGGACGAAATCAAAAAGTTTGCTGATATCTCTTCAGGGTGAATATACATTTGCGGAGTATGGAAATATCTACGCCCCGGCGACGAACAATAGTCGTGCTGGCGATGTTGAAAAGCCTCTTGAAAGGTCGAGAGGTCGAGAACTGGCAGAGACGTCTTCCAGAGTTTGCCCCGCGGCTGGAAACGTCGCCAACAGAATCTTGGTTTGTTTCCATGTTACGCGTACTAAACCTGTCGCATATTTGAGGGATTTCCCGATGCTTCGATGCTTCGATGCCCGATGCATGCGAATTCCAGTCGACAAAGTGACTGGAGAAACCAAAATAGTTTAAACGTATTTTATTCACACGTTTCGACCATCTTGGATAATGTAAAGGTTCTTCCAAAAGAGCTTTAGGATTTTATTAAGTGCGGGATTAGTTTTCAGTAACGAGGCTTATTTTATATGAACATGTTAATAAAAAAAAATTGTCACATTTGGAGGGAAAAAAATGGTTTCATTTAGGACTTATGTTTCATTAACACATGTGAAATTTTGGTCTGACAAAATTAAATACTTTATATTTATTAGCTTCTTTTGAAAATCCCTTTTAAAATAACAAACATTGCTATTGACTTATCGACTTATCTCGCTTCTTATTTACGAGTGAAGCACAATAAAGCGTTATCCAAGGTGGTCGTTCAAAGAGAATAATGTCTTTAATTGTACAGACATTAGTAAAATTAAACATAGTTAGAAATTCATCGAATTCACATCCAGGGAGATCGAGCGACTCGAGGGATGTTTCGTCTCGGGAGTGCTCGAACCTTGTTTGCATCTCTGGCGATAGTCGCATTCCCAAGTAATGGATGACCACTCGAAGGCTGCAAGCAACTCCGCCACGAACTCATAGATAATTCTTACTATTGCGGGATTCCCAAACGCGTTCGGAAGTCACCATTCAATGTTTAATTAGACGATTTGCATTTCCGTGTCTTACCGCATTCGCTGATTGAGGACAAAAATTTGATTCCAAGTTTGGGCATGAAACGTAAAGGGTACACCAAAAGAGGGATTCCGTTATTTAATGAATAGCACTGTGGTCATTGAATTCCTAATTTATTTCAAACTAATAATGATCGTCCAATCAAAGAAGCAATTCAAATTGAGAATCACACCGTAGAAGATTCAAAGAAAAAACTCTACTCGGTATGATAGGAAACGCAACACGTATTCCGGCGGTTCACCAACACGGATCACGAAGTAAAAACATTTTCCGTTTCCATTTAATACATTTAATTCCCCCTCAATGGACAACTGCCCTAAAAAGCGGAACAATGAACGCCTCTTTAGAGGGGCAGAATCCAGTCAATTGTTTCTCAGAAAGCATTGTTCGAATTTGCTCGATCGAGTGACACGAAATCAACGAATACGGAGGCATTTGTAGCCTGATCGATCGAGCGTTTCCGTATTTGTTATCGAGCGCATACGGCCCCTGGCACAGACAGTGAAACGGCTGCCAACACTCAACGACAAATGTGCGAGCGAGAAAGATTGAGGGGGAGAACTAGGTGCACCTGTCCTTTTTTTTCAGCACTACTATGGCTATTAATTGGTCCTTTCTCTTCCAACCAGCATTTTCATGCGCTCACTTTTTACTTCTTTCTCTGCCCCCTGCCGTTTTCCCTCTATGCCACTCGACGCTGGGTCTGACCTATAAATCAAAGCGTGTTTGCACCGCCCTCCGTTTGTCGCATAGACGACTGACCCGAAATTCCAGTTTAACCCGTTCGCACTTCTCTCCGGTTTTCCTCTTTTCGCTCTTCGTTTCGGTATACAGTGAGTCACAAAAAGTGTCCGCCCTGCCTCGGTGACATCGTTGATATTCTTTTCACACAAGTGTCGTGTGATCTTTGTCGCAAAACTATTCTCTACATCCATACAGATTTTTGAAAAATTGGAATTTATATTTTTGGTTATTTAGAATTTTTGTACTAGGACAGTAGTACTAGAACTGTTAATAGTTAAATCCATAAAATTAATTTCTTGCTTCATTTTATTTTCCATTGCAAAGATCACTGTGACTCGATATTTAAAGAAAGGATATCAGATATCTTTTGTTCTGCCTGCGAGTAGTGTCACCGACGTACTTGTTATAGAAATTTAATCTGTATGTTAATTTTATGATACCGTCTTCGAAAATTTCCATAACCAGGCTTGCTATTGCCGGTTATGACGATGAACTCGTGGTCGCGATGAAAGATTCTTCGTAAAGCTTTGAATTTGAACGCTGTGGAATGTGAAACGCATCCTGTTGTTCCGGTAATTTATTTTGATTGCATGGCCTGCGTTATCGTTTGACACTTGGCATCTGTTTTCATCAAAGTTGGAATGCACTTTAATGACGTTTTTATTCAATTAATATAAACGGAAATTTATTGCGATCTACAAACAGAATTTATTGGGAACTTCCAAAATTGCACAAATATTCCCGAAATTTGTCAAAGTGATGCAGGTTCCACGCATTCTCGACTCTAATGAAAATGTTCAAAGGTAGATTTATCCTTGTACCCGAAGGAGCCACTCGAAGCTCGCAGTCGATTATCTCGCTATTACTGGCAACGAACAACCGCTCAACGCGGTTAATAGCGATTACCAGATCTCGTCGCGAGAACCTTGCCGCGAGCAATCCAGGTTTCATCGATCTTCCTTTATTCTACGACTCCTTCAATCGGAGATTTAAACTACTAAACGACGGAGTTCCATCGATCTCCTTGGTTAATCCGAGATGCCAAGCACTTACCTGATCAAGGAAAATTGGGTAAAAACGAAGGAAGATGAACTGGGGTGGTTCGCGCCCCCCGCGGTGCGACCGATTGAAGAGAAAGATGATCGACGTCCTACGGAACGAAGTACACATGCGTTTCTGCCACGAGGTCACTCGAGCGTAAACATGATTCCGGATGTCTGACCATGAGAGATGCGCATAGACAGATGCGCGTTGCCACCCCTATGTGTTTGAAGCACCTTGAATCTGAACAGGATCGACTTGACCTGCTATAGGATTGGTAATTTCGCGATAAGGATCAAGGAAATGAATAAAAAAGAAGTTACTTGACCTCTAACTACTACTAGGCCATATTTGACCCAAGGGAAAAAATGCTTTTTTGATCGAAAACAGGATTAAAATACATATGTCTCGTTCTTTAGGTATCCTATGCATAAGATTAAAATTTGAGAGTATTTATGAGTGGTGCCACCCCTTGACCACTGTCTACTATCACTGGGGTCGTATTTGACCTAAAAGAAGAATGTTTCCTTGTTCATAACTGAACAATTTAATTCCATTATCCCCTTCATAGGTATTCCTCTGTATAAAATAAAAATTCTGAAATACCTTGTCTCTTAACTACTTCTAATTCTCCCTTTTTGTTTTTGTTAAACTGATCCCCGACGTATCGTCATCGTATTTCGATACACTCCACAGAATAATCCCATCAATTTTGTAACACCATTTGTTTATACTACCGGCACGTTGTTAAAACGTGCACGTATCGAAAAAGATTGACAGAGGTCGAAGAACGCGTGTTGCAGCTGCCCGCGCGGTTTATCATTAATTTGCGAGCACGCGTTGGGATTTGTTTAACAACTTGTTAAATTGTCTGGAATATTCATAACGTTACGAGAAAATTGGAGGTGTATCGAGAGAGACACTTTTTTGTTTCTCCGCGCGCGCTTCGAACACGTCCGCTGCAAAACGATTTATGTAAACCCGGCTGCAAACTCGGCCAATTGCGATAGGCTAAAAATTGATGGAATTTTGCGCGCCGTGCACGTGATTCGAGACTAAAAATGAAGAATGACGCGGCAGAAATACACTGGTGACGATCGTAGAAATTGGAACCGTAGTACCGTAGCTGTAACTGTTTCCTAAACGGAGATACGCGAATTGATACAAAACAGAATTCATTCGTTAGACGTAGAAACTTTGATTCATGCTTGTTCAGTAAATAATCAAAATACATGTACAATGAAATCGAGGATTTATACAGTCACGTTCCCATAGTGAGCGAAGAAATAGACCTTTGTTATTAAAATAAAGTGCACTCTATGTATAAAATAAAATTCATTTTATTCATAGAAATATAAGAACTGAGAAGTCAACATAAATAAATTCTCTTGAAATAAATCCAATTAGTAAATCATGTTCTTCTTCTCAGAATGGTTTCATTAATTATTCCATCATTTCCGAATGAAATCAAGGTTCTATTTAAATTACTGCAACTGGATTTTTCAACAAAATTGTAACTATCCGCATTCCACAGACTGCCACGCGAAGAATAAACCCAATAAAACCACGCAAAACACTCACCTCGGCGTGGATGCATTTTTAAACATTGCCTATGTAACATCCTGCACGAATTGCTGTTTTTAACGGTGTGGTAGAAAAAAATTAAATTGGCCGCGTTTCAGACTCGTTCAGCTTAAAGGGCCCTGCCAGGATACACGCAGCATTTAAATGCCCTCACCGCCAGGAAATGGGATACTCTTCATCGCCGTTAATTTGCTGTGAAAGCGTAACAAGTATACATACAGAGGAGTACGAGTTACGCACGCACTTCGCTGAAACAATCAAAGCATGCTCCGTTGTGGTGCAAACGGTAAATTCATAAAGCCACCGGATACACGTAGCTGCTCATGTTTTAGGAATTAGAATTCCATTTTTATTATTCTGTGCCACGGAGGCGCCTCGTTAACACGTTTACTGCCAAGCCGATTTCATAAAATTTTTCCTGGGCTAACGCGATACGCTCCTTACGAAAATTCATGCATCTAACCTGATGCTTTAATTCTGATCAAACTTTATATAGTACTAATTAACTATTTATTATTAGTGTCAGATAAGTTCAGTTAACAATTTATGGTCGTGTGGTAAAAAGTATAAGAATATTTTAGTGAACCCTTTGGAATAGTATTAATATATTATTAATTTTTGTAATATAATTTAAAACTACTTATAACAATTGATTTATGTTTTAACAAATTATATTCAATTTATTCATGTATAATATATAGTATAAATACAAAGTAATCCACGAAAATACATTCAAAAATATGTATATAAAACTGTAAAACAATCGATTATAGGATACAGTTCTGTATTAGTTCATACTACAAAATTAAAATTAATTTTAATATTAAAATAATTTTTTCTAAAATAATTAAATTCAATGCTCAATTTCAAGCCGTAGAGTTCACATAACTTTCAAACAAATTTTAATACAAACAACAAAATGTCTCCGAATTTCTCCAAATTAGAGCACTGCAACATCTCACCAGAAGTAAATTTCCTTGAACCCATCGTCGACTGAGAGTAATTTAATCATTTTTAATTATAAGCAGCACAATTAACCGAGCCCGCAACAGACAAATTCGAACATCTGCAATTGAGCTGGAAGTAATTACACGCCTCGAAGAAAATTCGTACCTCTGTTCCAGACAAATGGCATTGGGAATGTAATATGTTTCACGCAAAACTGCACGGAGGACTCCAAAACTCCACAATTTACATGTAACAAAGCCACGTTTTCGCAATGGAGCATTCTAAATTTGAATTTTCAAGTGTCGATACGTTTAACAGACGTGGTGTAATACATACGAGTGGGGATAATATATTTTCAGAATATCAAGTAACATGAAATTTAATATGTTGTCAGTCAAGCTCGTCATTAACATTTTTATAATTTTATGAGTATGGTATCATGTCTAATTCGTGGCTTGAAGTTACTTAAATATGGCAAAGTAAGTGCTTTGTTTTTGTAAGTTGTTTTAATACACAGTGGTAGATTCTGAAGGTAAAGTCCAGTGTGTACAATATTGTATTTAAAACAATTATTCAAACTACCACAACGAAATGATTAGTATTAAACATGTGCTTATAACTTTACCAGGCCACACAAGTAGATAAAAATTCACATTCTAAATTTTTTAAAGAATACAGCTGTTCTGTAACTTCAATTGTACGTTAATCTTAAAATATCCTCGAGAAGAATTGCGTCGCAAACTTCATGCGAACAAATTGCTACTCTATTCTGAATCAGGCTAGCTGCATTTTTAATCATCACCTGCGGAGCTCTTAAAAGATCGTCTATACTAGCCAACTCGTAGCTACTTCATCGCGCGCATAATGTAAACACTATACCCATGTCGCCTCTGGCGCACCATCCGGCAGCAAAGGAGAAAAACCGAGCAACTAATTTCACTTTAACCAAGTTTCTTACACTTAAAATATCGCCCTCCGTCTCTCTTGAAGCCCTCCTCCTCCTCCTCCCCCCCCCCCCCGGCACCATAAAGTAATCAGCATTACTTCGGGGGAATTATAACTCTTCGCTTAGTAATAACTCTTAACCTAATTACATGAAAAGTTTAGCGTTAACTGTATTCTTGGAAGTTTCTTTTCAAAAATAGCGGGATGATTCCATCCGTACAACCTTTGTGCAATACTTTGAACTAAGTTGCATTTCGTGCGAATAAATTGATCTTATTAACAAGTACGGTAACAATTATTTAAATTGATTGCATGAGTAAATGTTGTGTGAATGTTAAATATTATCGTATAATGTGGAGCTTACAAGTTGTTACTGTAACTTTATACCCTATTTTATTTGTAACAATGTACGATATTTAGCCACATTTTGCAGTACCGTTTCGAAACACAGATAAAACCAAATATTTGATGGAATATATAGACACGGCATAACAAACAATTTCAAGAAGAAACATATCAATTTTTACCTCAATATATTAAAACGCGATAAAATATTTCAAATGTATTTTATATTTGTGAAATAACAATCGATTGAAGTTGACCGAATGTACCTATAATCTATAAATTCGCGAATAAAAACATTCGCGTTATAAGTTGACTAAATATTTCAAATTAAAGCTTGCAGGTTTGAGAATCATTGTGTAATCCTGACAGCGTTATCTCTAAAAAACGACTTTCTCAGTGTTTTGCAAACTATTCCCCGTCATCGTATAAATGCAGTTTATTTTCCTTTCTTTCAGCGTACGCGTTAAATTGAGCATTTTAGTGTCCGAGTTATTACGCGAGGAAGATAAGAGACGCCTTACTGATAATAGGTACAAGCAACAGTGCAGTTTGCATGCCTTCAAAGCTATCGCGTGAGGCTCATTTGCGTTGCATCTAGGTACCTGATATTTATTATCTAAAATTGATACTGTCAGCCGTGCTTTTCCTAGATTGCCCTGCTTTCATGTACATACACATGAAGTTACGATTAAGTCACTAACGGTACTATGCACTTCTCCACACACTCGAACACGTGTATTTGACGAATCACGCACAGGGTAATTTTTGTAATACAAGCATTCTAGTTTTCTAACCCTTGGAGCTTTATAAATTAATATTTTCATTTTAAACCCTCTTAGACAAATTTTAATTTTACAAAGTAAAATAGATTGGGAGAAATAATTTAATTCTATAATGAGTGGTAATTATAGTTATAATTGCAAAAAGATCGAGAAACGATTCATTTCTCAAAGTATAAAAGAGGCTCTTGTTGAAGATTGTGATTTATAAAATAGTCGGTCTGCACACTGGCTCCGAAGTTCACAAACATGACATTGTCTCGTATGTCAAGGTTCCCTCGTGAGAAAGAACTCGCGAAGGGGTTGACTTGTCCCGTGGTAATTAAGATTAATAAAGTAGTTGACCAACCACTCAGATACCATCGCGAGCGGGTGTTAATTACTGTTAGCCGAGCGCTGACGATGAAAAACATAAAAAAGATTAATGCCTGCTGGCCCAAATATTATACACACGAACGCACTTCGAACGCCTTGCTGCAGAAGTAATTACTGACATACGCGAAACGATGAAGAAACGAGAGGGATGGGATTCATGAATGGTCTCTTTGCCTCTCTGAATTATTCCAAACGAATGTGCGGTCGTTAGTCTATTAGGATGTTCAGTTTGCGCGGTGCTTCAAACCTTTGGGCCATTACTTTCGTCGAGTGAAAGAGAACGTAGTGTTCTCACAAAGAGAGGATTGAACGTATTTTCAGAACGATATAATTATAAGTCTGTAACTCGGAAAGGAAGCGTTGGCTGACCCACATACGCTTCTGTGACATTTTCCCAGGAATATAATTAGTGAAACGCGCAAATAAGATTTATTTGAATTGAATAAACATTTTCTGTTTAACGAAGGTACATATTAAACGTGTATACAATTTCGGATAGGTAGGCTCCTTTTTATATTGTTTTCGTTTTTTAAGTAACTATAGTAGCATGGCAGTCTTTAAAAGCAAACAACAATAATTTTCAATATTTCAGTAATTTTAATATGTTTAGTATTTTCAATATTTAGTCATTTATAAGGGTTGGTGCAGCAAACCATGCTCTAGTAACAGCACATATTCATAAGAGCTCGTTTATCGTAGAATAAAATCGTTATTCGTTACCAACGAATAAATCTTGAAAATTCATCCCTTATTCGTTATTCGAGATAAAATTGGCACAACTCTGCGGTGCACATTGCTTTTGAATAGTGAACCATCAGCAGGCTCTCCTTTTATTGATATTAAAATTGCCGGGGATCTGGTTTTGGGATCGAATCCTCGACTCCGCGCGCTGCATACAGATTAAGCCACCCTTTTCAAAGTGTATCGAGCGAGCTGGGCTATCTGGAAGACTTATATCTTAAACGTAGAGGCATTCATGGTTGAGAAAGTCGATCGAACTGTTCGATATTTGCGGGGAAATAGCGATTTCGCGATAGCGATGAAATCCCTCTAACGGGACGTGCGAGTATCGCTGTCATGGTGGTTCTCCAATACTTCGTAAAATGAATTCGTACCGAGTTACCCTGATTAACATCGCGCACGTTCTCATCCAGAGATTTTGATTCCGTGGAGTAATAACCGTGGCACGTTCGCCGCGCGAAAGCTAACGTCTTATTTCTTGCTAAGTTCATATAACCCAGTGGTACACAAAGTCCAGCCCGCGGGCCAAATTCGACCCTTTCATCGAGTTCACAGCGCGGAATAAGGTTGTACACGAATTTAACAATTCAGGTGAAATGTATGGCAGTAGAAGTCTTCTAATTGTATAATTTGGACCAGTTGATTCTATAGAAATATCCTTAACTCTTATTGAAGTAAGTAAATACTGATAATTAAAGTTTCATAGTAACCAATTGATTGATAGTGTTAGAGATTCATTTTTAAGGAGAATTATATTTATGTTATTATATACGTTATATTCGTATGGGATTGACTGTATGCATATATTGGTCGTGAGTTCGTTTAGGAAAGTTTTCGATTTATTTATAGCGTTTATATAAATGTATATACAATATTTTATTCTATTTGGCATAGTATCGAAAACGACTGTGCACCACTGCCATAACGTCCGCCCGAGTCGTGTGGTATCGCGAGTATGTGTTACCAGTGTTACTATACACCGCGGGGGTAACAACTCCGTTGGCATGATCATAAAACAAAGCGAACAGCACACAATCCTAAGTAAATGAAAGAAGGCCCTCGGGTGTCCGTGGAACGCAACGATATCGTAAAGTTGTTCACGTTTTCCTCTTATTAATCCCGCGAAACGAAATTGTCGCCATCGGGACAGCTGTTGCCCGACGCCGATTACTACCGCCTTGCCTCCGGATTTTTCAAATTAATTGGAGAGTGAAACGCGAGAAATTTTTAACGATTTTCCCGCGAAAATGCGCAGCGTGCATGGAGTGCCGGTGAGTGCGAATTTATGACTTCTGTTTCGCGAGCGTATTAAATTTCGTATCGCGTTGCCAGTGTAACTTAAGTAATTTTATGAAATGATCCCGCTTGAACGCGCGCTTAGTAACGCGATGAAGCTGTCTCGCGTTTTTTGCGGTTATTTTAGTGTACCGTTTGAATTTCAAGAGAATTGTTTCAGTTCACCAGAGATACCTTCAGGAAACAGATAATACATTACATTTCTGGTTTTAAGTGGGTTCTGGGAAAGTTAATTTATTTATTCGTAATATTAATATATTTGTCGTTTATGAAATATTATCAAATAAATTATAATTGGGCACAATTATATTATAGAATATTAGTTAGAGCAACATATGATTAGGAAAGTTTTTCCTCGATTGTGTCATACTTTCTGAATTGGTTACACTTTTCGAAGAAAATTTTTAATTATTATGTTATTAGAGCGTTGCTACAAATTTCATTGTTAATTGATTCATTCATTTCATTGTTTATTGTTAATTAATTCAACTGAAAATTTGTTATATTTATATCTTCCTATATTAAACAGTTATTACATTTTTACCAAAGTATGAAATATTTTATACTCGTATCATTTGTTGAACGGAACAAAAACATGTTATAAATTGCTTTCCTTGATATTCGATATTAAACTGCAACGCGCGGTATGCGCATAATATTACGAAACATATTCAGTGTCAGAAATTCAATCGCAGTCAATTTAGTGATTTCGTATCACTTACCACAGTGGTAATCTCTAAACATGTCAAAAGTGCATATTCTCAACACTAGTACACAAAAACCCATATAATGTTAAAATTAGAATACTATAAGTGTTTAAAAGATTAGAAGTTAGAAAAATTAGTACCTAAATTAATTAATCACAAACTCCAGAATCTTTGAGAAATAAAATACAATTATAGTTATAAATACTAATACAATTAGTATTTAATTATAGTTATCACTTATTATTTTAATACTTTTTATTGAATTAATATTTCAAGCCTTAAACCAGGCCACTGTTTAGCATTCCACTCAATCTGTAGACCGTCAGTATTTACCAAATAACGAGTCAACGTCCCGAAGCTCGTATTCATCAAACAATAATCCCTTCTTCGCGAACGAACCAGCATTGCTCGAAGTATCCACTTCGAGTCAATATTTAATTAATTTTTTTTTTGCAAGAGTTACTTCAAAGCAATCAAACCTCATAATATCATCGTCCATATAGAATGAGAAATGTTTAATCCGTTTACAAGTCAACTACTATTTATCCAGTCTCCCATCATGATATACAGCTTCAACTAATGAGTAATGAGGTTCGCTGTACTATCATATCAGGATTCCGAACAAATCTCTTAGGTTGTACAGCCAATGATGCTTATGCTCTAACGAAGGTTATGAATAATCGCTTCAGACACGAAAAAATACTTCGGAGGTAATTTGAATGGGTCACAGGTCAAACATCATGCGATAAAAAATTGTTCCTTAATGATGTATATATTCTGCTCAGTTACGAATGGAATATGACCTTATGTAGTAGAATTAAAATTTATTCAAATAATACACTATTTTCTAGTGGTTTTTAAAGTTCATTAGCTCGCGCCTTACTTCAGTATTATATACAAAATTTATATACAATAATAGTTTACATAGAATTTTATATAAAAACAACGTAAAAATGAAATTAAAAAGAAAAGAAATAATATAAAAGAGGAATTCAATAATAAAGGAATAATAAAATACTGTAATTGTAGAAACTGTTCGTATCTCAGAAGCATAAAATTTACATAAATAATTCATGTTTGCCTAGAGACAAGATATCTATCGTTGCATGTATCGAGTACGTTATTTTCCAAACGCACACTATAAAATACGATACGTCGTAATAATTAAACCTGATTTCCATTCGTTAATTCGTGCATTTGTATCGTACGCAACGCATTAACAGCTTATTCGTGAATATTGATGAACACACACGTATTTGGTACGTCATTACAAAATTTCCAATTGCAAGCGTCAGAAATATATACATACATATGTATTCTCGCTCAATTAGGGAACTGCGGTATCTCAGTAATTATATTTGCCTTAACGAACGAAATCCGACGTGATGTGTCTCTGCAAACTGATGAACTGCGGTATTAAGTTAAGCCACGAAATCATAGCTATGTTCCCTCTTGCATATAATATTGACTACACGATAGACGGTCGTCCCTTACCTATTTCGTGGACGTAGATTTCGAAATTCAATTCTTCCGCAACACTTTCCAATTACATACGGTGAAGTTCGAGCAAGTCAATCTTTTAGCTGCTTTAGGTCCTTCAATTTAATAAAAAAAATAAAAAAACGCTTGTTATAGACAATTTTGTAAGAGTATTTACTTTACTTATTTAATAAGATATTTTCAAGTTTCTATTACATGCTTAATGCTTTCACGATGTTTGATTATTGGTTCGTTTTAAAATTCTGCAAAAATAAAATACTTCACTTTAAATTTACGAATCAGTAAAACATTCTTTATTAAATAAGTGAGAATAATTTTATTGAATTATGCTTAACCTTTAATCGACCCCCAGGCTTGAATTATTTAATTCTAATCAATTCAAGACCACCTAGAAACACGTAACCAGCCTATAGGATTAAAGGGGTTAAAATGGAGGATTAGCTAAAATTGCAAGTATAAATTCAATTAATCCAACGAGTTATTAAGCCAGGATTTCTAGTGGTGGTCGTCCAATCCTTGAAGGGTTAATTCAGCAGTGAAAAGATTAAACTCAATCGCGGCAACGTTCCCCGTCGGCGTTCAGTTCTCACACGATCAATGTGATAATTGACGCCTATTTCCCAATTGTTGGAAACAATGAGCGTCAAAGTAGGAGGTGTTAACGAGCGATTAGGGTTGGGCATGTCTGCGGATTCTGTCGACTGAACCAGTTCTGTGAGCGCGTATCGTAACGTGGTCTTTCAAGAGAAGCTTAAATGCCGCGCAATAGAGTATAAGAGCTAGACTACGATCGTGGAAGATGATACATGAACGGCTCTGTATAGACGTATCACACCGAATTGAAAGGGATAGATCCATTGTTAGCTGGTTTCATGAGGAAATGTTACTGGGGGAATCTGGGGTTATTATTTTAAGTAACGACGAGATGTGATTACAGAAACGGATGTAATGGATGGGTTTACTTAATGTTAAATTCTTGAGATAGGATCTTTATAAAATTTTAACATTTTTAAGAATTAGAAAGAATCGCGGCATTGTATCGTAACTTTAATATCCTCGTAGGATAAATAGCTTCAATAACAAATAAATCATAGCCTGTTTAATATAACATAGGTTATATAGGTATACAATATTATTATATATAATCATTATGATTTATACATAATATGTAGCATAGGTATGAAATTCAGATTATTGTTCTTGTTCATCAAATTACATACAAATTCAAATTTATTTTACACACGTCAATAAAGTACTATTCCACTAAATGTACAAACGAAACATGACTCAGAAATAAGAAGAAACTATAGACAACCGACGATGTCTTCCAGTATATGTTATTCTAAAGTTCTGGATTTCAAAATTTATCGAAAATCGATACTCGAGTTTCGAAGAGTATGGCTCTTACAGTCGCTTACAGTCGAAGAATTCCATCATTTTAAAAAAACACGATCCACCCGATTCGTAATAATATCGATACCCGAGGTCTTTTTTTGCCGAGTATACATAATATTCCCGTATCCACTCGTATCTCTAGAGGAGAGCGGATACTTTGAAAATGTAAATCGAAAACGTGAAATGAAATTTTTAGGAATCAATTTTAGAACGAAATAGATATACCAGTCGGAAGATTTCAGCGTTCCTGTGGAGAAACACAATCGTTCCGGTTTGAAATAATACCGAGACTCGAAGAACTTTTTATTAGACATTATATCCAACGGAAATGTCGTATATCCCGAGGAGCAGTAACTTCGCCTGAAAAAAAGTAAATCGAAACCGTGAAATAAAATTTTTATGAAACAATTTTCGAGCGAAACAGGTTTAAAAATTCATTGGACCGTCGTACGTGCGTTTGACTGACAAAAAGTGGACCGAACACGAAAATACGTTTCCCCGTGTGTCGTAATTTACATTGCAGTACTTGTATAAGGTAGAACTGTAACTTTTCGGTGGCATTAATTGGCAGCTTCTCATAGAAACGTGATTTTTATTTAATATTGGAGATTTAATATATGTCGGTGCACAGTAGAGACAACCATTCGATAATTCAATAGTTTTTCAGTGAACATTGTAAAATGAACATCCTTTTCATGTGCCTCTGAATTTTACAATCATTTTGTTTTCCTGTGAATTTAAACTTTGTTCAAAGGTAGACGTTATCATTCACTCTTGCTTTTTTTAATTTTGATCAACGAGGGCGTTGAACCACATTTTGATCGAATAGCCTGGATCGAGGTAAAGGATGCATTTGAGTTACAGTGAATGATTGAAATATCTCTCGAAAACCCGTGGAAGAAGTACATCGAGCAAAGGGGGGAAACTGAACGCAGCTTTGTTGCGTCCCTAGATTGAAACCTAAGCTCGTAATCGCACCAATTTTACGGATATTTGCTCGATAAATTTCCGAATCGCAAGAAGAAGAATAACGTACATCTTATCTGGGGATTCTTATATCTCAATAAAATCAAGGAGGGAAGAGCATTTTTCATACTACCACGAGCAGAATTTTCTTCAACGATGCATGACTGCGAAACCGAATGTATTTCTCCCAAGTCTATTATTTAAGGCAATATCTGCACAAAGTCAGCAGATTTTGATATTAAATAAGCATTTGCAACAACAGTATCTTGTAATATTTTAGTCTTCGTATTTCATCGTAAACTATCAAATTATGAAGTGAGCCAGAGTTCCAATTATATTATAAAATACGAATGGAAATATTAAAAGAATTGAAATGTAACGAACTCATTAACTGAATAGATACGTTACTCTATTAAGTAACATGTACAAGAATATACCATGCAAGTTATTATTTAGATTTTTGCAGTACATTAAACTATTATCTACTTAAAAATAAATGTTCATGAACTAAAGACTAATAACGAGGTCACAGTACTAATAATAAATGTTCAATGATTAAAAGCGTAATCAATGACCGTTTCAGCGCCAGTATGCCTCAGTACTTACTTAAACTACCAGTACGGTTGGCAACCAACGACCCGTGGAGTCGCCATCGTCCTTGCCAAGGTGCAAGGACGCCGGCACGTGAGAAAAGTATTTTTATAGCGGGTGTCCCGATCGCAAGTGTGTAATTGAAGCAATTTCACGGATACTCCACCACGGTCGAGTCCCTTTTTGCAGAGATAATGACTAAGCCTAGGCTAGGCAATCGATCTCCGTCAGACTGTCTGTGCCGTCCCGTCTCTCAGGAGTCTGCTCGAAACCGCTTGGTCGAATACACAAAAGCAGCCTAAGCTTCCTTCCCACTCCCTCTTCCTGGTCACGGCGAAGCCAAACGTCTTTGAGTTTCGATGGGAGCCCTCTTTCTTTTTAGCTAGCCGAGCAGCAGTTTCTTAGCGGCAAGAAAGTAATTAGTGCCGCTTTTGGAAGCGAGAACATACTGCACGAATTGGTGTAAATCTCCAGCTAGACCGGAACAGTAGATTAATAGTTATCGGGGGGGGGGGGGGGGGGGAAACCAAGGAAAAGAACAGTGTTGTTCTGGAACCAGTTTGTTATTCGCGTTTAGATCACGTAGCAACTTTATGCTCAGCACGAACGAGTCTGTTTGTGGGGAGCATGTTGAATGGTAGTCAAACGAATTGGTGCCATTTCAAAAGGAAATTGAATTTGGTTTTATTTGCTCTGTGGGTATCATTGACTAGATTAAAATGTCAATTTTGGGTCGAGAAACATTCCATATCAAATTTTTTATTGACTTCCATGAAAATTACGTTTCGTTTATATGTTTGGTATAAATCCTATTTTTCTTTATTTTGCAGGTAAGTTGGAGCCTTTCTGGTCTCGCTGGGAACGCGTGGCAGAAAGTAAGCACTATTTATTTATTCAATATCTGCTCTTTGGGATTCGGAGTATTGTTCAGTTTCTACTAAATTTATAACATTAGTCATTAATGGTGATGTAGTTTTAGTTTAGTTGAATATATATTCTGGACTACTGCAATAATATAAATTGGAATAATCGTAATCCTAGAAAGAAACATTTTACACTACATATAATTAAACTCGTGATTTTTACATGTATAGTATTAAATATAATATTATCAGCTATCATTTTCATTCGATCATATAATATTTCTTAACTATCGGACATGATCAGTACATAAATGCAAATATAAATAAGGAAAATATTAGGATAATTGCAAGCTGAAATCTATGCTTATTTCTTATTTCTTGCAAATTGTTTAATTAACAAATTATTGGTCAGACATCAATTCGTACCCAAAGTACCCAGAATATGTCTCTAGGAGACAATAACGTTTCCGCCAGTAATATCGACTTTTCCTCTCATAAGGCAGAAGCGCGAATGTGTATCTCCCGAGGGAAACGAATAAGCCCAACTTCGAGACAAATTCAGTAAATCCTGACACTATAGGATATTCCGGTAAGAACAAGGGGAATGGCCTCCCTCGGCTAATAAGAAACTATTAATCCAATTGCAGTGGTATCAACGGCGCGCCGGCTGCTTCTAAGCACAGAAATAATTCTACCGCTGTTATCGTCTGCAACGACGCCGTATAGGCGATGCTCTTTTTGCGGAAATTCGATGCGTGTGCTTCTGTATGTATGCCACGCGCAATCATTCACGTTTTATGGTGGAATTTCCGAAATTGGCTTGCTGCTAACGAGAGAAACGGAAAATATGATACAGGCCGAAATAACTACTTTCCGTTTTAGAGGCTAACATTGGGATATCGAAGTTCGGATTCCATTCGAGAGAATTACTGTAGAAAGTCAATGAAATTTTATTAGGTTCATTGGCCAACGATTTTGTTGTAAATATTTCATTCGCGTGTATTAGATGGTGATATTTATTTCTATAATGATAATTATTATAATTATAATTGTATTATTTATTTCTATTATGTCTATGCATGATAATTATTGATTCACATTTTCATTAAAAAAAAAAAAAAAATACCGAAGAGGCCCAGGAGTTCGCTTAAAATATTCTGCATTTTTATTTGGACACCCTCGAAACTGCATTCATCCTGCGTGAAATAAATCTAAATAAATGCTTCCAATTTTAAGCTCTCAAAATACCACCAGAAACCATAACTCTCAAATAAATTCCCAAATGAGAGATCTTCTACGCCGTTGAGAAAGGTTCGGGAGACGCCGTGCGCCGTTCAACCGCCTCGGAGATCTTGTCCCCATTTTAATTCGAGTCGGCTGTAATTCGAATCAATCCGTTTATCTTGGATTATCGAGACTTCGCTGTATCGCGATCAATATCCTCACCGGGGGTTCCGGTACGTCTATCGCCCCATGTCGCGTCTATCCTTTCAGCGATCGTGGGCCACCCCTGCTGCTATAACCCGTGCCGAAAATAACAACTGGCAATAAGCCGTTGCTATATCCGTTCTAGCTTTTCCACATATTAAACCTGGCTTTGCCAAAATATTTGCCTGCTACTGTAAAAAAAAAGAAGGAAAAAAAAAAAGAAACCGAGGTCTACGGTCGAAGGGATGAGGGTCCCTGCAGTCGGGGATTGCGGGAGGGTAGGGAGAGGGGCATTATAGGAGCACGAGACACGAAGCGAGGGAGAAGGAGAAGAAACAGCATCGAGAGCAGCGTTTAGTAGATCCTGGGATATACGCAATGCGATATTGAGGCGCGCTCGGCGTCATTAAGCTATGGCGTTATCGGAAGGGTGGCTTGGAGGGGTAAGTGGTGGTGGGAAGCGGAGAGGGAAGGGAGAGAGGGTATGGAGTCGGTGGTGGAGAGTGGAAAACCGAAGAGGGGATCGAGACGGGGGTAAATTGTCGAGAGTGGCAGTCAGGGAAAGAAGCCTAGGCGCGGGGGTGGATGAGGAGTGTCTGCTACGCGGTCGGAATAAAACAATGCCCTTCCTCGAGAGATGCTGCCGACGCCGACGTCGTCTCTGGTCTGTGTTGCTGCTGGTGCCAAAGCAACTTCTCAGGAAAGAGAAAAAGGCGGAGTGGCTGCTCGAGACAGTCTATTTATACGTACACGGATATATATATATATATACATTTAGACATATATATATGTATATATGTAGAGGTGCGTTTGTGTTTGCAAGGGTATGTATCGGTATATAAGCCGTTGAAAAGATTTTTGGGGCATGGACCAGCTGAGTGTCTTCGCGATAATGATAAGACGACAATTACAGTCGTCCCCTACAGTGGCGGGGAAGGCCAAGCGAGGCGATGGCGTCTCGTGGTGGAAAAAATCAGCGTCTTGGGGGGAGGGGGGAGGGGGGGGGGGGTATTAAAAGTTTTTTCGGTAAATGAGATGGTACGATGTCTGTGGGATATGTATGTGAGTATGTTTGTGCATGTACGTTTATACATGTTTCTCTGTGCATATATGTTTGTGCGTGTATATTTGTGCATGTCTGTTAATAAACGTAGGTTTAGTAACGTATGTTTATGTACATATGGTATACACGATTGTTCATGTACGTGTGTGTATGTTTGTCCATTTTTGTCCATGCGGATTGCACATATGTATACTCATACACATGCACATATGTATGCATGTATGTATGTTTGTACGTATATAGATGTATTTGTCTGTTCGTCTAAATGTTTTCAAACGTTTCCAATCTCCTCGCGAACCAACAATGAACCTATTTCTTTCATTAAAATATGCAAAAATGTAATTTCTTTTTTTTTATTATCTTCAATTATTAATTGCGGTACTTTACGAAACATCGTTCGTGAAACACTGGAATATAGAGTGAAAGAATGTGGAATTTCTTTAATTGGCGGTGTGTTTGTACAAAGTAACAGTGGTAGCCATAAATACGCTCCCGTGCGAATGTTTCCGGACAGTTAACTCTTCTCTGCGTCGGATGGAGACGGCTGGAATGAATTTTAAGTAGCGGGAGATTAAGAGGCATTACGAAGTAAAGATGAAAGCGCTAGCCAGTAAATGTTTTTGTTGCTTGTATGGGTATTTAAGTAAGCCCGAGTGTATTATGGATGCATGCTGAAGTTCCTGAACACTCACGCGGTGAAGTCTTGGATTGTAACTTAGCTTTCATCAAGCTTCTGCACGGCGATAGGACTTGAAACACCCGAGCAAATGCGACATACTTTCAGTCTTCTAACAGACAATCTGCACTTTAATTTTGATATATTCTTTATAGATTGTTTATGTATGTTTTATAAATTGTTAATATATTGTTTGCCAATATCTCCACTGAACAGGCTATGCAAAATTAAATTCTTCAAGTCATCTTTATATTTCTCCTACATTAAACTTGACAGAGTTACTAAAAAGTGTGTAAGTACCGCTGACGTGAATTCACGTCGCTTCAGATTCTATTGCTGTTTATGAAAAATGTATGATAATCTTTTTATATCTTTTTAGAAACACGTAAAATATCTGCCGGTTTCGAACGTGTCGATATTTATTTATTTATACATTTTTCTCGCATACAGTGTATCGATACATTTCAAATGTATCAAGCACAGACAAACTTTTTCTTCTGTTTGGTAACTTCTAGCCATGTGCGACCCCTTAATAGACGCTGCGGTGGAATGGCACGGTCCATCGGCATGAGGCAGAAAGCTTCTTGCTGGCCGATTTTGTCGAAACACACGCGGACATCGCCGGTCCCGCTACTCGATCCCCTTGCAACCGTTTCAAAAGCTCCCTCCCAGTGGCTATCGCCATCATTGCCATCTGCTCACTCGGGAATAACCGTTTTACGAGCGTATCCGCGCGGAACTCGCGTATACGCGTCGGCGAAAAAAGCGGTAAACCGCTTTCGCTGCTTGCGGATTGAAATGTCGTGTCCGCCGGTGAGCCGGCTACGCCCAGATGCTACCGAATCGACGATAACGAGAATTAGCGTACTATTCGCCTTTCGCCTTTTTTTTTAACCCCCTCCCCTGGAAAATAGTGGCTCATCGCCAGTACAGAGAAGAGGATTTGTAGCTTGGAACAAATTGACAGACTCATCTGTCCGATACCATTCTCAGCTTCGATCGCAACGAAGCAACGGCTTCATCAGAATATGTGTTTGATTAACAGAGTCTACCTCATTCTCGCTGTTGCATTAAATTATGATTTTTAGTCAACGTATCCGAAACATATCCACTTCAGTGAAATGAAATAATAATGGTGTTATATTAATTTAGGAAAAATATTCTGCGTAAATTTTGCATGCTTTTTTGGTGCTGGGATGTGACATAAATTCACGTTGCTTACAGCCAATAATTTTCAAATCAAATATGGGTGAGTAATCATGGTGAGAGATTTATTGTTGTTATAATATATAGTATCGGAATTCCAAGCAATTATCCAAAAATAAGAATTATCGGGACATCCGAATTAAAATAGAAACTTATTAAAATTCCAAACACTATGTGCATTGAAAACACACGTTGTTATAAAGGTAAATATCTTACGATTATTACTCAACAGACCGTCCTGTTTTGTGTTTACGATGGAGAAGCATCGAATTACCATCGAACCACCCTGTTCATTTATGTGTTCTGAATACTCGTAATATAAAAATGAACTCCTTTGGCCTAAACAACTAGCAGTTTTCCTGACAACTCAGCGAATCCCCGCAGACATGGTTCCAAGCTTCCGAGAAAGTCAGTGCTTTCTACAGGTTGAAGGAAAGTCACTTTGCATGACCGAGCTTAGCTGAAAGTTTGAGATCAAACTCTTTCTACCTCCTTTTGAAGGAATTCGAGTCCGTCGAAGAAGTCGATGGCTTCGTTTGCTATCTCTACACGATTCTACGCTGTTCCTTAGAGGAAGCAAACCGACCCATAGAGGATGTTAGTACTTCTCTCCCTCTCTCGGTTTGCTCCCCCGACGAACTTAGGTTGGTCTGTTCGTAAATTCGTGTTCGACAAATCGACGTTTTGTTGCACTCGTTCCGAGGTAAATAAAAATTCCAGCGTGTAGCGGGTTATCGATGTTTTCATTGAAAACCAGCACTCTCGAGGTTACATTTTGATTATTTCTATTGTGCGTGTAATTGAAAAGAAGTCAACCGATTTTAGATAACATTTCAACTATGTCCATTCTTTCAAATAATTTAAGCTCTGTGAGACACTTTCGTTTCGAAACAAATCAAATTATATGTATTGTCAATATAATTAGAGAGTTCAAGTAATTTAGCGTTGATCCTAAATAAAGATATAAAAGATATATCAAATAACTTTACAATTCAATGGGTACTTTTCTGAGTTAATTTATCCACTCTATGCACACAGTCTCCAGGATTCTCTGTTCTGCCTCACCTCTATTTGTAGCATGACCACGAAACGTTTGAATAAAAGAGAATCCTCGTGCACGTGTAAATAGCGTTAGCAATCAAACTAGCTTGCAGTCGTCCTCAGAGTATTTTCGACCGAATTAATTCATCTTCTTTATTCCTGGCTCGATACAAGGCAAAAGGGAGCTAACAACGGTTGAAACTCGAAGGAATGAAAACAAGAGCGTTTCCCAGCGAGTAATTCCTCTTTCGAAACGAAGACTGACAAACGTTGCTGGAAGTATCACGAGTAACATCTGCGATTGAATTGACCAGGTCTGTTGGTTTCGCAAATTAAGCACGATCCCAACTGAATTGACATAAATGAGGAAAAGGAATCTGGAGCATAGGTGCGTGGCACAATAACGTTTATTTTCAAAGTAACGAGCCATCATAAATTAGCACTTTGATTTACTGAATTATTCTTTACGAATTTTAATATTGGTAACATTTGTGCCAGTAACTATGCTTGACAGAACTCTGATTTAAAACGAAGAAAAATGAAAGAAAAAATAGAGCGTATCCCAGAAATACTAAAATAATTCGTAATGTGTGGAACATAGGCAAATGTATATTTATTTTGCATCTTCAAATGAACTAAAATGACGCAAAGCGTAATCAACGGTCCTGTTCCAAATAATGCGCTCAATCAGTGATTTCTTTTGGTCCCTTGGGTATTTCCATTCCTATGCATTATTCAGTTTTGTAATATTTTCAAGAACAATATTCTGTTCTACTAACGAGTTTCATTATCATAAAAATCCACAAATTCGTGAAGCAGCGAAGTTCTGTTACTTATTTCCTCGAAATTTATATGATTATTTTTTTTTTTTTTAATTTTTACTCGAATTACGTTCTTCGCAATCAAGAATAAAAGTTTGCACGTAATATTACAATTTTAAATCTATTTCACAGGATAACTCATTTTACAGTGAACAATAACAGTGAAAAGCGGAACGAAAATCACTTTGAAAATAAAAATAGACCTGTTAATTAAATCAGTATAGATTAAATTTAGCTTTACCGTTGAATTTAACTGTCGGCGTTAGGATGTTGTAGATTACAATTCCATGTAACTCGTTAATGAAGTTGTTTGATACCGATATAGTTACGCATTCCTTTTAATGGCAGCAATGGTGTTTTTTTTTTTTTTTTTTTTTTTTTTTATACAATTTGTTACGAGTTACAAACTCCGTGGAAGCAGAAAATTGGACGTGCGGAAATCCTTGTCACGATTTGAATTGGTCGATTGTGGAAATTAATTCTCTGATTGATCACCACTCCACTTTCAAGGGACGGTGCAAGTAGAAGGTGGAAAATAGTTTATCAATACTTTTTCCGATACGATGAGAGAAACTTCCGTAGAAGTGTTTATAATTTTACATAAGTCTATTTACCTCGAGGTTATGTACCAGGAGTCTGGTACATCGCAAAGATCGATTTCCACAAGTCTGAGAAAATACTCGAAAGCTATTTAAAAGGATCCTATTTAAATTCTGTAACGCAGCCAATTGCCATAAAAGACGAAAACATGCATTGATTAAATGAATATGGCTCTGTTCATTATTGATAACCCAAATAAAATAAATAATCATTTGTACAGTCTGTGTTAGGTTTCTAATAATTAATGTTATGCTTAGGTAGGTTGAAAAATGCAATCGAAAGGAGCGTTCCTCCATAATAAATTGCTCGAATCGACTAACGATTTATCGGTATATTTATACAACCACAAGGAAATCTACATGTTAACATAGAGAACGTAAGTAGACACGCGAGAATGCATTCAGTCAGTCACAGTCAGTCACGAACAAGTATATAACGTGGCATGCGAAAACATCGAACCATAATATTTGTTTATAACTGTTTCAAAACACGAAATCGTGCACAGAATTTTTTTTGAGACATAAAGAATCTGAATCCTAGATTATATCGAATTTCGTCGATTAAATTATTCTATTATCAATTAGAAAATGAAAATATAATTTATCATATAAAAAAAGATAGGTACACCTCTAACAGCTTATTAACAGTAAAAGTTTATTAACTCTTAAACATTATGAACGTTTACAAAGAGTGAAAGTTGAAATTTTATATTCCTTGAATAAAATTCTGCCCATGCCTGAACCGACCGAGGCTTTATTTGCTATCTCAGGGAATCGTCGATCTTTCGTTTCATCAGGGACTGAGCTTTATAAATTATTATTAGCGGAAATTACGGGCGCAGATTCTCCCCCGTCGACGCTCGCGTTAAGCATGGTTAATGCGGTATCTTATTATGCTTTCATGGAGTTCGGGCACTAAACGTTCGCTGTAGTATGGACGTTTATCGTCGGTATTGTTTTTTCATATTTCTTTCCTTCACTGCCACGGGAAAACTTGCACCCTTCGACTCTTAACATGTTGAGTGCCTGACAAATTTTTCACGCATTTTCATTCATGACTAACATCTTAGAAACAATGTGGGTTATTTGCAGTATTTCTTTAGATTTATACAATATATCGTTATTTTAGTGTAAGAACAATTTTTGGGAATTACATATATTTTTATTATTTTTTATTATGATTTTTCTTCATAAAATCTACTTTACCACGGTACCACAATGTTGGTTTAAATAACAGGTTTAAAAATAACCCAAATAAATGTCCACCAATCAGCTTCAACATTTATTAACTAAACCAGGTTTCAAAAACCAGTAAACAGTTTAAGTAAACAATCTGTACCTTTCACATGTACTCAAGTTTAACCAGTTCGACATTAACCGCGCCACGTCACAACTCTCATCTGAAGTCCCAAAGGGTTAAAAATACGAATGTCAACAGGGTTAGTGTCCCAAGGAATAACGGTTGAAGGGATCCTTAATTTATTCACCGATCACGAACACCGAGAGTCGATGAAGTGCAGTGTCATGGACATATATCCGGCGAGTGCCTGTGGTTTTCCACCGGCCAAGTTCGAAAAGCGCTACCCTCAGCTCTCGGTGCTTCCCCATGGCACGTTGGTCCTCGACGTGATGTCGACGCGACTGATTCTCCTTTCCTCTTCCCTGGTTCTGTTCTTCGAGCTTTCTATGTACACTCTGTCCAGGTGATGGACTGAAATGGGTCTCATTCGAAACCTCGGCGGAAAGTTAAGAGTGTACATACACCGTAGTCTACGTGGTCGTTGCTTTCCAGGCGGTTTCTTGCGTTCGTTGAACGACTGGCGAGAGCCGGTTACCCTAACCTATCTCAGCTTCAACTGGTTCGTTCTAGCAGTTCCAGCTCGATCGTTACCACCGCGATCTTTTCTCGACGGTATCAGAGACCAACGGGTCTCTTAGCGTTTTCAGCAATTGATGCCATCGCTGGCATCGGACGCCTAGCCCAGCCTCCCAGGTAGAAAGGTGTCCGAGGTAAAGGAGGACAAAGCAGGAAGAAACAGAGACGTAAACCTGTAGAGAACAAAACTGTTCACCGTGTAGGTATTGCCCTATTCGCTATACGTGCCGGAGTATTCGCGTCGCAGCTGCCACGACTGTCGGGGCAAGCCATAGCGAAAAGTTAGCCGGCTTTTGCTATTTTTCCATGCCATTAACGACCAACTCGAACGACCTCTATCAATGGCTTTATGGCAGTTGCCTTTTATTCCCTTTTCCAACAGTACCTACCCTTTGGCTCCATCCACGCCCTTCACTTTCTCTTACGGCGAACCTGCCAACAGTGCATTGCAACATCAATGCTCCCTTTTCTCTCGGTTTTTCCTTTTTAATTCTAGCCAATGTGGCCGCGTCTTTTAGCGAATATTCCATGCGGAGGATCCTGGCAGAGATCATGGGCAAAAATTGTACCGTGGGCTCGTAATCGTCGAAATTCTTGAGAGTTTGATGCAAAGGTGGCTTTGAGATTAGCACTTGAGATTTTAAATTGGATACTGCTGAATCATTGAATCTGTTGACTGCTATTCGGATAATGCTGATTCAGTATTATTCTTGAGATTCGTTTTAGAAGCAGCACTAGAACCATAAATATTTTTCATAGGGCTAGATGAACAGTTTCTACCTCTATTTATTGAAGAGTAATCACAATTTTCGTATAAAATCCTACCAGTTTTTTCTACATTTTTCAACATAAATTCATGGATAAGTGAATACTATTTACGCGGAGAATTCGTATTGGAACGTACAGATCGATCGATAGACCGTAGATTGTTGTACGATGATTCTAGACCGACTTAAGAGCGGCTTAACTCGGTTAACCACAGAGACGTCTACGTCACGCTCTGCAGAATTCTACGAGCTAGCACCTGTGATTCCTGTAACTATGACCAGTGCTGTAAACCAACGTGTGGATTCGTGGAAGCCGTTAGTGACGGCCACGCAAACGAATCATTATCAACATTCGTCTTCGTGTATCGATCGGTGCCAGGATTACCAAACAGACGATCAGATTTAACCTCTTCGGGAACACTGGCATGAGCCTCCACGGCAACTTTTATTTTATGCTGCAACGTGCAAACAGAGGTGAGAAATTTCTTATCTCGAAAATTTCAGTCATTGACGTACAATGATTACAATCGAAATTATAATATTTTTCCATTTGCGTTATATAAAATATTATTTTTAAGTTGAGAACACAGTAGAGTATATCCTTTTAAAAGAATTGCAAATGCAAATAAATTTGAACTTATGCATTTTTTATAAAATGATATTGTATTTCAATATTTTGTTCTCTCAGAACAAAATTACGAACGTACAGAATTAATATTCTCGTTTTAATTGTGATAAGTGAAAACGTTTAAATAAAAAACGCTCGTGTTGGGATTGAATAATTATTGAAATAATTTCGTTTTATTATCGCGACTCAAAAAGAACTTGGGGCAATTTAATTATCATACGTAAGAGCGTCGTAAATTAATCAAACGATTCAGTTGAGGGTGAAATGAAACACGTTGCACGAAACGTGACTACGAATGTGTGTAATTCACATCGGGCGATTTCTATCTTGAAATGCATTCTAGAAGTTACCTGAACAGTAGACGGAACAAAGATGATAAAACGAACAGCTTAATCGGTCTTATCTATAACGCACATATAACACACACGTAGATTACACTGTTCAAGGTACAATCGTCGCTGATGAAGAACCACTAGTGTCTCGATAATGGTGTTAGATAGTTCAGAGATATATTCCTTACCGTGTTTTTCAGTGAATAATTATGGTAACACACTGTGCCTAAATTTACGCTTTATTGAACACCTTCTTCGAGCATGGAGATTAATCTCATTTTTTAAATCAATAGTTTTGCAGGAACAGAACCAACAGAATCATTCATGTCTCATTTTTTGCTCCTTTCCTAGTTAGAACCAAAATACTGAACCGTATCATCAATTCAGTTTACCATGCGGATTTCCATTAAATTCGTATTAATCACAAAGTCCTCCAGATCAACGAAACGTAAACAACAAAGAAAACCCAATACTTATTTCCCCTACTATGTTTTCCATCAACTTCGAATTCAGTTGAAGCACGAAATCAAGAGCCAACCCCAGTAAATCTGTTTCCCCAGCTGGGAGCTTTCCTTGCAGCCATGGTCTTTTCTAAGGCTGAAGTTTCTAATCCAGACTAGTCCTGAGAAATCCGTATACATAATGGCGGCACGTCCCAGACCCTGGAGCATCCTCATTGAGCATTCCTTCTACAACTCTCTCCTCGATCGTCTTTTCTCCATCCAATAATGTCTCTTTTCGCCTTTCTGTCTCCCGTTCCAGCAAAAATTCACGCGAATTCTTATTCTCGGCTGTTTTTACGATCGAATCCTATGTGGTCGACGAATCGCGTGACCGTCAGCTTACGGACCTTATCCCGAGGATTTCGAAAGCTTCTGTTCTGGAATTTGGCGTTTGATCGCGAAAACGGAAGGTGGATTCGCGAGTTTTCGTTGAACGAACGGGTTTTCTGAGTTGGAAAACGCTCTATTGAGTTTAGCTTGTCGAAAAACTGGCAATGTAAACGTTGTCGTGGTTATGGTAGTATAGAGTGTTTGTAATAAGTGGGTTAACACGTTGATATACGTATTTTATTTTTATCTCTCACGAGGAATCAACAGTATTTTCTTATAAATTTTATATTTTTCTTTAACACCTTTTCGACAAACTTTTTCACGAGAAAATTTTTATAAAAGTGAGTAAAAATGATTAACAGCTCGGCCCTGTATTTTTCAAACAGTTTCGAGGACGATGTCATAGACGAAATCACCCTCATGTTCACTCAGAGTGCTTCATGCTCCAGCTTGAACAAAATGTGCCTTATCTTTGATCGTACACTTTTAGTCGAATACTTCTTTAAATCCTCAAGCGGGGCAACAATAAGCGACGGCATTCGATCAGTCAATTTCTTCCCGCAGTTTTCTCGATCCTATTGTAATTGACTAGGTTGTATACGCTCGAATAGGTCGTTAAAGGGGACCTCGAGCAAACGACCGTCGACACGCGCTTTCTCCGCCATGACTGTTACATTCTGCCCACCCTTTTCACCGCCATCTTGGCATATTTGTTCCTTTCGTCGTGTTCTCGTTCATCCATTCCCTGTTTCAGGCATCCGTGCCCGTTCCCCTCGAGTTTCCTCCATTATCCAGCGCGTAATGCAGTATGATTTATTCGGGCTCTTTGCACAGTCGACAGATAGTGAAATTTTTTTTTCGAAGGAGCAACAGAGAAGGAAAGGGTGCACGCCTTCATCTGGTTCGTACTCCTTTCTTCCATCCCTTCTTCTGTTTTTTTTCGTGTGTGTTTTTTTTTTTATCGCGAAAGCATTGCCGTGCCCGGCAATAATTCACAATTACGCGGCTTTATGGGCCACCATAAAGATACGCGGTGCGTGTCGGTCGCGTGATGGCCGACCCGACTGAATTTTTATTGCAGTCGCGGGCATGTAAGACCCCTTGAGAACGCGTGGTTTCTTCTCGACCTGCGTATCAAGCTTCCTGCAATTCGCCTTTGGGCGCGGAATGCCAAGTCGGAGTTGGATCATCGCACAGAATGCGACGTTACTATAGCGCGTGTGCGCGTCAAGATGAAACGAAAGGCGGGGTTAGATTTCCTTGGATTAATTATGACTTATAATAGCGGAAAACGCGGGCTTTTATGGTGAAAAAATCTTAGTTACAGTCAATTACAAACTAAACATTTTCGACCTCAAATGCAGGTCCTCTTCAGGGTACACGAGCATCGTCAATCCAATACAAACTCATCAGTAGTATAGCAGAAGAAACAACAGACCTTATATTTTTCCTTCTGATAAGATAATGAACTAAATCCACTTCTACCACCACGCATTATCCAAATTGTGATAAATTTATTTCTATCGCGAAACGAAGGAGGGAGTTCCGGGTTCAGAACGTCGAGATGAGGACAAACAAACTGCCGCGTCGGGAATCGAAACGCATAAAACTGATTAATTTCGAGGAGAGGAAAAACGTCACGTCCTTGTCGTAAACATAATCCACGTTACTGCGCTGTGCTCACATCGTAAGCTCGACCGTAGCAAAATCCAAACAGTTTCGCGGCTCTGTCACTCTGGCTACCGCCTCCGCTTCCGCTTTCTGCTGGCGTCTCTTTGCGAGGCTCATGATGACCCCGCATTTGCCGTCGAGCTGCGCGTCCACGGCATGAGAAATTTAGATTACGTACCGTGCCTACTCCATTGCCTGCATTCAAAGGCAGTCGAACGTCAAAGAACTGTCGGTATACTTGCTACGCCAGGCTCTCTCTGGGGAAAAATCAGAAGCAAATCATGTGTAAAATTGGGCTCCATCCAGTTAGAAACGGTTTGTTTCAATTTCGTAAATACATGTTGAAACAGTAGTTAGTTGAACGCTTGAGTAATGAAGTTATTAATTATTCTACGGAGAGATATGCCTAATGGATTTTTTTTATAGGAATATGGTTCGTTTAAAGAAGGATAATTTATATATAACATTTATATTGAATGTTACTTGAGACTTGGGAATATGACTGGTAATACTTTGTAAATAAAATTTAATTGCTTTATTTAAAAAGGAAGGGATCAATATAAGAAATAGAAACGTAAGTAGGACAATTCTGAGGGAAATAGTAAAAATCTAAAAAAAATTGCAAACGCCCCTTTATGTGGAGAATCTTTATCTATTGCCTCTTTACACTGACAATTTATGGAAAAAGTGGTATTTTAAAAAAGAAAATTAATTCTTAAATTATTCAATTTAAAAATCTGGAAATCATGCAAAATAAGTACAAACGAAATAGAAAGAGCTGGTAGGAATATTAAAAAGAATTTATCACACGTTTTATATATTCACATTTATTTCATTTCGTAATATTCGCACACTTTTACCATTGCTATTACGCCTGTGCGTTACTCGTTTCCCATACAGTTTTGATTATCAATGGTTATCAAGATACGAGCAGTACAACGTTTTACATGACCACTTTCGCGCGCACGTAAATTCGCAAATCCAATAAGTTATATCTTTCGGTTTGTACCTTTTGTTTATTTTCCTTTAACGCTCTATTTGCATAGAAACGGTGTGTGCTATCTATACGGATAAAACGGTGTTGTATCTGTCTGTTTGCTACCGCGGGACGGGCAAACGGCTGCAACGATCGCGATGAAACTCGCACAGTATGTGTAGTATAGTCCGATTTGAAATCCAAGGTATGTGACATCGCAAAATTCTTACTTTAAAGAAGGGAGGGGTTACCAACCATAATGTGCGGGATATCTCGCTTACCAATGCTTCTACGGCAAATATATGTGTAATAGAACTTGGAGGGAATTAAATTACGAATTTATTCTCTCTCATACAAATTTTCCGTAGAATCGATAGTAACCGAGATATAGTGTTTTTATTATTACTTGTGTTACGAAAAGGAAATCTCTATTTTAGAGTTATCAAAAGAATATGAATGTTAAATGAAAAATATTACTAAAAGATTAATGTACGTCGCAGTTCATTCAATTTTTGGGTTGTTGAATAAGTATTCCTGATTCATGATTAATAAACTGAACATGTTTATGCAAATTCATACTTTTACAGATTCAGGTAAAGAGTTGAAATTAAAATGAAAGTATGTCTTATCTTCTAAACAGTTTAACCATTATTTTATTATTGATATTTTACATATTTCTGCATTCATCCACGTCCTTATGCATATAGTCACATTTTCACTTGCCACAAATGCATAAACATTCACAATTTAATGATTAGAGCGGTGGTAGGCGTCAAAACGAAATGTCCCAAATCCCAAATCAACCTAGTAGCCCATTGTTTCAATTCCACGAAGGTAAAGCCCTAACCGACTCATCGAGCGGAATTTAACGACGGCTGATCCTGGAACGGTAATTCCCCTGTAGGGATGATCAGTTGTCTAAGCGTCGCGTAGCATGCGTTAACCTCGAGCTGTATGCATGTTGAGCGCGTGCAGACGTCGTATTTCCTGATCATTATTGCCCACTGTCGTTCCCTCCTCCTCCCACACCTACTGCTTACTCTTATCATTTAAATATTGCCTTCGCGATAGCTGGTGTCGACGAAAACGTTCGCCGCGGTAAACGCTATTCGCACACGTTGAATCGCCAAGCTCTGGGAACGCGTATCAACAAAACGATACTGGTTAAAAATGTAACGGAATGTAAAGAGAGCGGCCGGTAAACTTTTCAATAAAATACGCGGAACACAAATATTCCGAGACTGCAGTAGTTACCTCGCTGGCTCAGTTAGGTAGCGAGGAAACTTTTCAATATCTGCTAAATTATTCATTGGCGCGCGTGTTTCGGCTCCGTGTCGGTTCCCTCGTGGTTGTTTCTTTCCTTTCCTCCGCGAAGGATCGCGCGTTTAACGTTCTGGCTTGCAAAATCGGAACAATTAAATTCAGGGACGACGACGGTTGAAATCATGGACTGGACGCGTATGTGGAGAACAGAATTTATTTCGAGTAAAATTAACTTTGTTTGGTTCTTGCACTTTTATTCATTATTTACATGCGTAGTAATATTGTTAAATTGAGTTATTCAGGAATGATTAATTTTGAAATGATATTAAGGCAGTAGGTCATCCCATGTATTCATGTCAATCCTTCTATAGATTATTCATATAAAGAATTGCCAATTCTCCTTTTAAAAAATAATGTTTTATGACAGAATTAGTGCAATCAGATTCATCATTGAAATACAATATTTTATATAAAATTTCACACGAGAAAATATATCGAAAAATTATATTTTTTCATAACAATTAAAATTACGTTTCAAGTATTAATTTGAATAGCAGAATAATAAGTGGCATGAGCTTAGGGGATGACCTAACAATTGAGCACTTTCAGATACATTATAATAACGAAGTTGTGGGTCTAAAGGAACTCGAGATCAAAGAAAAAGATGTATAATTGCGTTCATTTCTATAGGATAAATTTCGTCGGGTAATGCGATGCCGTCCTAGTTTCAGAAACATTCAAAGCTAGTTACACGCGTATAATAAAATCTCATAATATACCCTTATCGCGATACAGCAAAGTGCGAATTATAATCAAGGTTTGTTCGCTACTTGTTGCATACATAATTTTATCGTTGAGTATGCCGCACAGAATGGTCGCATTGGACTTCTTATTGTAGGTTCGCGCTGATTAAGATAATACTAATTATTAAACCACTTGTAATTACGGTTTACAGTGCTGAAATTACCTTACAAAATTGAAGTTACTTTTAAACAACGCTCGAGGATTCCTCCATGCTTCGATTCGCCAATTCGCAGATAATTTAAATAGCGCGTCAAACGTTCTTCGCTAATAACATCAGCTTAGCCTGGCACTTTCGCCAGTTTCCATCCCTAATAAAAGGGTTAAACGTCCGTCACTTTTTTTTTTAAGCTCTCACTCGGAGCGGAGAGGATGTGCATGGGCTTCATCGGACGAGGAGGAGCGGAATCCGCCGAGCGAAAGGGCACAAAAGAGACGATAATTTTTCTCAATTACGGTCGTCTAAAGAGATTTTCTTGAAGAGTAAATGTTATCCGCCGGGCTTAAAGCGCCACTTTCGTTCTCGCGCCACGAGGCTGACAGTGATTTAAGGGTGCGGTTTTTTTTTAATAACGTTCGCGTTAATACGGAAAGAACGCAATGTCCTTTGCCGGATTAATCGAGTTTATAGTTAATTTTCAACGAACGTACCTCTCCGCTTTAGTGACTGCGC
This sequence comes from Hylaeus anthracinus, assembly GCF_026225885.1. Classification (NCBI taxonomy): domain Eukaryota; kingdom Metazoa; phylum Arthropoda; class Insecta; order Hymenoptera; family Colletidae; genus Hylaeus; species Hylaeus anthracinus. The sequence goes on along the minus strand of NW_026534330.1, from coordinate 6,693,335 downwards.
TTCGCCACCCCTCGCCCACACCCCCTCCCTCTCTGTCACCCTTTCGGTCGGCTCGTGTGTACCGAGTTTGCACTTAGTCTCCGTTGCCTACGAGTCACCCTCGTTTCCACGGTGTCCATGTGTGATACGGTATGCACACCGCCGTATGAAACTTTAATTGTGTCATTATGGGGATGAAAATTTGTCCGCGTCCTCGGGCTCGAAACGATACCGCGCCATGTGCACGCGTAGTCATGCATTCATTTCGGCATCCAGCCAGTTCGGACTAATGGGATTGTGGCTGCCCATAATACCAGATATTGTTTACTGCAGTTTATAATTAACTAATGATTTTATGTGCGAGAATTGCAAGCTGTTTTAACGGATGAGGTTGCACAATTTTCGGGAGCAACCAGCACATGTCAGAGTAAGGCGATACGTTTGTTATATAAACAATGAGCTCTGTTGGTAAATTGTAGAATTTGTTTTAACTTTATTTTAAATTCAGGATTTGTTTACAGGTAGAATGGTTTACATCGCCACTGTAATTTGTGCATGTGAGAAGCCTTCTCAGTGTAAGGGATTTCCTGCAAAAGCCTTATCGAAGTTCACTATGTGACTCAGCACGAAACGTCAAATGCTTTGAAGGGGAAACGATCGTTTTCATGAACGTGTATTTACGAGTGTCTAGCTACTTTCTCGTAAAAGTAATAATGTTTGTTGGTAATTTAGCATTAAACCTATATTTTAGAAGATTGTAATGTCTTGTTAATTCTTGTTTATATTTCTTTGGAAATTTTTGTCCTTTGTAAATAAGATATAATTTTTTATATGCATTTAAGCTGATCTTCAGAATGGTTGGTTGGCTATTTTTTTTTTTTTTTTGAACAATCACTTCATTTATTTGTATCAATCCCATTACAACCAGAATGAAATCGTTATGAACAAATGAATGAAATAAAGAATTTCATTTAAGAGACAACTCCAAACAACTCATTTTATTTCCGATAAAACTCTGAATTGTATCGATGGAAAAGTCCCCAGCGACGATCAAAGCATCTCCAGTTAAAGATCGAAGGAAAGATCGAATTCCGTTTCGAACAATCGCGACGAGCGATATAAAGATGATTTCGTTCGTTTTTCCGTTTAATTAAACATACCTTCAGATTACGCAATCCGTTCTTCAATTCAAAGCAGCCTGGAAGCACCCCGTAAAGCATGCTGCGATACGAAATCAATCCAGGTCATCTCAGCTTTGCAGCACAGTTATAGCTCCATTCCTCGGCGTTGCAGGTAGAAACTCGTCGTGTATCTCGCATGCAAAATCAAGAGAAGAGGTCCCGTGGAACGGAATATTTATTGCACTGTCTTATCGTTGTATGGGAAAAGCGAACAGCGGCGAACAGAAGGGGAGATTCTTCAGTCCTACGAACGTACGCGTTTCTTCGACGATATAATCGTCCCGTCTCTTTCCGTTTCCTCGTTATCCGTTCTCGTTTGTAGCCACTCCCTCTGGACTTTTCATCGACAATACGTCATATTGTGAAAGAAGCGGAACGGTTTTTGTTGTACGATCCAATGGAATCGAGAGGGAGAACTCTTTGGTCAGGTTGAAGTTTACCTTAACGATAAACATTGAAAATGAAGGATAAAAAACAGATGGTAATTCTGTTTTACGATTGGGGGGGACGAAACGAACATCAGCGAGGGACGTTCATCGTGTAATTTCAACTAATAGGAGACAATTTCGCATGACGATTCCACGTTCCACGATGAAATCAGATAATGTATTCCAGAGAAATTTAAAAATGTCCTCTCGCAAAGTACGTAATATTGGAATGTTTGTTACAATCAGTATTAATTATTTAAAAATATTTTTGAATGAGGAACCACTTTTTAAAATATTAAAAATGAATTCATGTCCCTCTGAGTCATTCCTGGGCGATTGTGAACATTTAGTCATTTAGTATACAGTACTCGACTGACCCAGATCTCACAGAAAGTATAGTAACAGTTCAGAGGTCTGGCAGGCGAATACCTTTCAAGGAATAGGTTTCTAACCGAAGCAATTTTAAAGCTGTACTTGCATTCATAATATTACAAAATTTAACACAAAAAATATTTACTTATCAATGAAAGAGTCTTTATTATTCTACACAAATGTTACTTATCACAGCAACGTTTAATTTCTGTCTGCTCCGTAACCATCGAAAACCGCAACACCATACGTCTTGAACGAAAAAACGGTGGCTCTATCTCGAGCTATGAAAGATCACCATTGCGACGTAACGGCGAGTTTCAGCGAAAAAACGCGGAAGAAAAAAAACGCGGCCGGCAGGAAATTTCACATTCCTCCGGGTAAATTATACAGTCCGCAAGATTGCACAGGCTCGTTTCTTCAACGTCGTATTCGACTTCCTACGTCCGTCCTTTCCTATTTCCGCTTTCGGGTGTGCTAGCAGGGACCGGAAACCGTGTTTCACGCGGACGTCCGTCCCTTGGTCGGCTTGCGGCCCCAAATGCCATGAATTATAACCGCGGAATAACAGCGTGGTTTTCAGAAAATTCACGAGAAGGAAGGAGAATGTGACGGAGCAGGGAGGAAAGGGCTGGTAGAGACTGTTCACTGTTGGAAGCTGAAATCGCGGTGACAACGGTCGTCGTCCTTCGCGTCTCTACCTTTTTTTCCCTCGGAGGCGCTGAAAGAAAACTGGCAAAACATTCTGGCGACTGTGCTGTATCAGGAATTAGTGATATCTAACCGAGGGGATAACGGAGCGAATAATGCTGGGTCCTTCGTGTCTTCGTTTCGTAACACTGCGTCCTCGTCCTGCTTTCATTGAAAATGGGTTTGGTTGGTTTTGAAGTGTTCATCGAATATGTTGTGGCTGTTGTATTCCGAGTCCGAAGCTTTTCGCTACCTAGTGCACAAATTTGCAATGTCAGATCGATGAAAATCAACGAACTGGCGAGTTATAAAGAAGTATTTAAAATTGCAAAAAACGACATTACTCTCCAGTCCTAATACTAGAGAATTTATCATAGATCCATGAGCTTTTCCATTATAAAAGAGAACAGTTTTGTTAAATTGAATTTATGAAAGGACAAATAACACGTTCCCCAAAGGTAATAATGTTAAATATTTCATATTTAACTGCCTTTCTCGAGTAGCAATTAAACAAGGAAAACTTTCTATTTAATAATGGAAACCTTCCAATCCACCAATGGAAAAATCTCAGTCTAATGACGAAAAGATCCCAATCGTCTGATCCTGCCAGTCAGTCCCTTCGGTGCTTTCAGACCACGGTTGCCAAAGGTCCGCGATATTTTCGAGAAAACGTTGAGGAGGAGTTGTTAGACAAGGAGGACTGGAAGGTAAGAAGCATGAAAATGCTAGGGGGCTGTGCTGTCTAGGAAGCATCGAATGGACGTCGACAGGAGAGATCAAGGGAAGCAAAAGGGGAATCCTTCAATAGCTTATTCGCACGACCAGTCAGCTGTCCGTCTTCCTCTTTCTCTTTTCTCCGAGTTCCCTTCCTCTCCACGAGCCTTTTTCTCGCCCTCTTCGCCACTTCTATCCCACTGCCTTGGACCCACATCGTTATCTTGATGGACGTACCAAGGCGGTCACTCGTAAACCTAATAATCTTGGTCACTTCTGACAAACGATGCCGTCAAAATGTAATTCCGACACGCTCACTCACTCGCTCGGTCACCCTCGTCTAGAATTCCAAATGGCGGCGATGCCTTCCTCGCAGTTCGTGGCACCCCCTCGTTCTTCTTCTTCGGATTTTCTCCTCGTTCGCAGTTTTCGCCTGCCCCCGATACCCTTCGTGGCTCGGTTCAGTGACGAGATTTGACAAGCGACGTGACTACCCCACGTTCGTTGCCTGTCGTACGTAATACCGAGCGTTGATTCGCCCTTGTCGACACGAACCTCGGCGATTATTTTTTCATCTTATTAAAACTTTGGTTAATTAGGTAGAATACAAAATTTGGTCAGTTTCTTAAAAGGGGCTTCGTCAGATATTTTATAGAATTTTTCAGCTTCCCGCGATAGGCTTGATTAAATATAATTTATGGATATTCTCAGCTTCATAAAAGAAATGGGATTAAATGTAATTTGATAGAATTTTTCATATGGTTTCAACGTGAATATTAAAGATCTTCATTTATTTGACAATATTTTACACTTGATGTAACAATTACTGACACTATTTTTGCTTGTGGATGTTCGTAGAGAAAGTCATTATTTCATTGTCGAAAACGGTCGAATGCCCCAGGCAGGGTTATTTGTGGATGCTGTATGTGAAGGGCGAAAGTCATAACGTCTAAGCAAAAAAATAAAAGATGAGAAATGATGAAATGAAAGGAAGAAACACGACGAGTCACGTAGCGGGTAAAGAAGGTATTCCACCGGCATACGAATGTCACAGCCACCAAAATTATAACGATTCCTCGTTCTTTTCTATTTCACCCCTGGGTATCCAAGTCACTCTGAATAATGTAAAGCCGCGCGCTTTGTAAATTTTTATGCATACATACTACGAAATGAAATACGTTTGAGTTTGCGTTCTCCCGATACGGGAACACTTCTGCACAGTCGACACCTAATGCATTTCTGTGGAGCGTAAAGAAAAAGGAGAAAACAACGAGTTCTCAATTTTCACAGCTTTTTCTATGCTTAGAAGCAAAAAATAAATTTCGTGAAATTTTACATGCAATAATCAATCTAAAATTTGACGAAATAAATCTTTTACATTTAAATGCGTACAAAAACATGTTATTCTCCATATTGCTGTCTCTAATATCCCATTAAATATATTTCAATTATTAAAATTAACAAACTTGTGGATGAATCGATATTAATCAAGCACATTAAAATAACAATTAAACGATGACGTCCTAATATAGGTGTTTATTAAACGAATTCTCCTTGAGGTATCTCAGTTTTCGCTAGCTGTGTCAGCAGGTATGAATACCATCCGAGGATCACTGCTTTCGCTATGGCATGCAATATTTCTGCGTTAATTACAGACACAATTCTCCGTGGACGAATAATTAACGAGACAACTTAAAGACCGTGGGACGGCAAGCTTTAAACCTTTCGTGGTAAATTGTTTTTTCCACCCCCGAGGGATGCGCTGTCGTGACAAAGAAACACGACACGCCTCTGATGCTAACAGCTTTCAGTGTCATAATTAAAACAAACATCGTTAAGCGCGATGAATATCTTTGACATCGACGAATATCTTGACCTTTGCCCCCTTTCTGTTATACGTTTAGCATTTGATCCATACGTATGAATCGGAAGATCTTCGATGGAATAGTTCTTGGATCAGCGAAGTTTAACTTCGCTGTCGGTGAAGTACTAACTGAAGTATCAATTTAGCAAATTCTCAGTGTCAGCTTAACAAGAGTCTCTAAAGAGTATTTTATTATTATCTTAAATCATCCTCTACAGTATCAAATTACCCAATACCTCAAGACAATTTGAACCCCATAAATTGCCTGGTACTCCATTTCTTTCATTCGAATTAAACAATGAAAATTCAAGAAACGCCGTATCATTAATAACGTGCTAGAAGAAATTCGTGGAATTTCTAGAACACTCGTTAAAGCAGTATACTTCGACGCCTGACGAGGACCAGCAACAAAAAGCTCGAAATACTTTAATAACTACTTTGACGAATGTTCTGGAAATTCCCGAAATTTCTTCTCCCGTTCGAAAGTGCCGCAACTGACCCAAATATCGTCGACTCCGACATCCAAACGCTTATAACATTCCACGAGGAACTTACACCGTATTATGTTAGCGCGCATTGTTTCGTCAAACTGCGAGGACTCGACGTAATGCAGCGGCGTTGAAAGGACGTGGACACCTCGAGTCGGAAGTTCCTTAATTTTCCGCAAAGCTGTAGCGTCTGCGGAATTCCGAAAACGCGTAAATAATGTTAATTGAAACGGTTTACTTGTCCGTGCGATGTAAGGGAGAATAGTTTCTCTCTCGGTGACCGATAATCTCACAGAATGTCGAAGGTTCACGCGAATGCGTGAAATTACATTCCCGTGAAATTGCGTGGAAGAATTCGGAGAAAATATACTTGCTGTATGGAAACCGCGAGCGGAACGCGTTATTGACCGTAACCACGATGACGCGCAGTGTTTAATCGTGGCCACGTCGGTAATTTGTTTACGATACAACGCTCGCCGCTCATCCGAGTACATCCATCGAAATTGTGTTCCGCTGTCAAAATAATGTTTGAGAAAAATTCATGCAGGTAAACCGCGGAATTATTCATCGATCTCTTCTCTTTATGTCGCCTCGCTGGAATTAATCTCCGCAGGAAATATTCGGTAGTCGTAAAAATTTCTGTACGCGAAAATGGAGTTCCAGAGTAATACATTATGGTCGGAATTAAACGTTCCTTGAAACTTGATTTCCGATCGTTTTAGGCGAAACGTTTGAAATATTCGCGGCCCTCTCGTGGAAAATGATTTTTCTTTATTTTCGATCATTTTTGTTCGTAATGTTTCTTAAAATTAATGCACTTTAAACTTTTGTTTTTGATTTATTTGGGTGATAAATTCAGTTGGTATGGTAGAGCACTCTGGCGGCAATGCAGAAGTGAGAGAGTTCTACATTGCCAGCAGTGCAATTTGTCTTGTCGACCGAGGTCTCTACATTAGAGACAGGCATATGGAATGTAGAAGCCACTTTCTCGAGGTACAATATACTACAAAAAAAAAAAAAAACAAACAAACAAATCTACCGCCATAAACAGAGCAGGACTCCGCGATGTAGAGGAACGCTGGTTCAAATGCAGCAATATGGAAGCCCTGCTCGTCTTAAACGTCATTACGTTAACGTCCCAAGCGCCGAGCGATGGCGGCGGCCTCATTGGGGACACAAAACACGCCCGTTGACCCGGGCCAGCTCGAAAGTAAAATTATTCAATTAGCTTAAAATTGCAGTCGCCGGTGGCCTCATTAAGATCGGGCTAAGAGGATTTCCCCGACGAAACGGTTAGCCAGGAGCAGTTCATGCGGGAAAGTGGGCTGGGCGGTAGCAAAAGGTAATCCAAGCTTCCTGTATCCTGGCCAGAAGTTAAGATTCAGACACCAGGAAACCAACGACTTTGTTCTCCAACGCGGTGGAGAGGGAAGTGTGGAGGGGATGCCTTTCTCTGTCTGGTCGTCTCTCCTCTCCGTAGGTTATATCGTCAGCGGTAACTGGCTTCCGTAATTCCAGGATTCCTTATGTAAATGGTTATCACAATAGCTGCGAAACGAGAAGGCGGGATGGCGGAGGATGGGCGAGGGTGAAAAGAGAGAACCAAGCTGAAACGGGTGGACAGATAAGAACTCGGCGAGCTTTTCCAAGTCGTCCGCGAGCTGGCGAGGACTTACGGAGCTGCCGCTATCACGAACTCCGTGTAAAGGGCGCAGTCAGAGTTTATTGGTTACGACAGTCGTAGGGAAGCAGGACACGATCTGCAGAAAAGATTTTCTCGCTCGATCCACTTATGCCGGCACTAAAAACCGTTCCGTTGAAATATCTCGAGCGGAGAGCGTTCGACGCAGATACGCGGCGACTTAAACATTGTATCAGACAAGGGAACGGAGGAGTCCTCAGGGCCGTCGATTTCTTAGGTGAACAGGGTATGATTGTTGGGATCCTGGAGTGGTGACTTAATCATTGGAAATCATTGGTAAAGGAAAAGAGAAGATGTAATTAGGCTTTCAGGATTTCTGGATGGTTCGCAGTAAAGCTGCTGCCGTAATTTTTAGTTCGAATTTTTTTTTTTTGCATAAATCAAAAGTAGCATCGCAATTGAGATTGGAATAACGAAATTACAATTCATTCCGTGAGAGAAATTACAATTTATTCATATATTTCAAACAGTGCTTAGTCTATGAACTTGACCACTGTATTTAATCTTTATACATACCTTTTTTAAATACCTAATAGTTCATAGCCAAATTTGGTCAAATGAGAATAGAATTTAGCTTCCGGTCGTCGAAACCCGATTTAATTATCAGGATCGAAATAGAGAGATGCGTATGAGAACGGATTAGGGGATTATCGAGTTGGTTTTTCCTTAATTGGTTACCTTTGGGCGATGCTGCACTGTATATCTGACCGTTTCAGTAACTTCACAAAGGTTACACGTGCAGTATCAAAGGCCACCCAGAAATCCTGAATGTAAACCTCTTGGACTGCTCATATCACAGTATCTACGATTGCAATTCTCCGAGGATATTACGAACGGAGTAGTAATAGTTAATTCCGTGATTAAATTATGTTTTGAAAGTTAGAGTACCGTAAGTCCGGCCGATGAAATTAATGTTTCTCTAAACAGTGCATAAAGCTTGTGTAAACTTAACTTCTCCAATGTTCTATTATGTATCTTGAAACTAAACTGGACGACGTAGTACGAAAACTTGTACCAGGACTATCATGACTGATGTAACCATTGTTTCTTTAATCGTGGAATTATGTTTTGAAAGTGGTTGGTGAAATGTAAAATACAAACACAAGGTATGAATTTAAGATACAAAATACTGGTGTAAATACAAAATTACAAATATAAACTATGAATAAAAAATATTGCACAGGAAATATTAATGCTAGATAAAATTGAAGAACACGTATACAAGATACAATTACAATTATAAATACAAGTAGAAAATAAAAATAGGAGATCCATATAGAAAATTCAAACGAAATCCACAAATGTAAATACACTTATAGAATACACACGTAAACCCATTAATTTTGTTCAACATGTCATTCGCAATCGTATGCAAAGTGAAAGAGAGGAAGCAAGCGCCATACCTAAGAAATCGAAGCGATGCGGAGGCTTTTCGATAGCAATATATACGCAAATTTCTGTGCGCCTGTTTCTGAAACAGCGGAGCTCGTTTCAGATCATAAAAACGATATCGGTTAAAGCATAAAGTTTTTCAAGCGTGGTGCGAAACGAACGTAAAGATTCGTAACTCCGGTCTTAAAACGCTATCTAAAATATACATCCTGATCAAAGTTCCAACAGAATTTCGCTTCAGTGGAGCAGTAAGCGTATTTGCTAGATAGATATTGGCCGACGAACGCATCGTGCACGCCGATAAAGTAACTTCAAAACGCAATGTGCATTTCAGTCAATAGAGCACACTCTTGAAAAAAAGGAGGAAGAAATGGAGAAAATTTCTGAATGCATAGAGAAAGCCTATAACTGCTTCTATAAATGTGGTCCATTGAATACAATATAAAGGTTGGATTTATAAATTAAATGGTTCACAATTAACACCACAAATTTAATTGTTAAATTGGAGTAGGTATGCGTTACCTATTATTCGAATAAAGTTTTGCTCGTGTTTGTTTACTACCCTTTCATAATTAAGATTGTAAAACTAATGTTAATTAGATTATTTTTGACTTAATGAAAAATTATACAATACAACATTGAATGTAAGATTTGAGATTGTGAATCACAAATAATTACATCCATTTCATGAATCTTCAAAGAGCTGTTGGGGAGCTGTATTTCTTCAATTATTTTCAGTTAATAAGTGAATCAATACATGATTACTCGCTGAATGATTGGGTCGAAGCAGTCCGTACTGGCTACAACAGCTTTCCAGAAATGGTTCCCTACTTGCGAACTACATCCAGTCACGGTGATTGCGTTTCTTCCCTCTGATTCTTGTATCTCCTCTCCCGAATCTGACAATTCAGTCCATGTTTATTTAGCCTCCCCTGTTTACGAGCCGAGGGCTACAAATTAAAAGCGACGCCGCTGATGATTCAGAAGGGACTCTCGTTGTTCGATTTTACTTCCTTCGTCTAGCCTTATTCGCTATCCACTTCCTTGGTAACTGTGCCTCCTTCACTGATCGAAAGACCCCATTTCGTTGACACTGTTTAGAATGGGAAAAAGCGTTGTGGAAGTCCTGAATCGAGGCACTGTGCCTTTTAAGGATAGACGAAATTGGAATACAATTTTGGGATTAGTTCAGTAAATTACATTTTTTGTAGACAAGATATCAATTTTTGAGGGGTTTATTAGGTCGAAGGTTTTACTAGATACTGTAGAAGTAGAAATCATTCATTTTTTACTCATCCCTAATGAAGAATTCGTTTTATCAGGTACTGTAATAAAATATAGTATCATTGTGTCAGTAGCTTCTGAAACACTTGTGAAACTTGTTTAAAAGTAATAGTACAAATCAAGAAGTCCTTTATAGTTTGAAATATTAAGATTCTTCGTTAAAGTCCTTCTAAGTCTTTGCTACTCCTGTCCAACATTGGTTGACGCATGGGGACCTCAGCTTTAAAACTAACGCGTGGGCGTTGGCAAGGATAACTTGTGAGCGTTCCAGAATTAGTGGCCTGGATTTTCTTGAATTGTCCCGCTGTGGAAAAGCTCAAAATTAGTTCCTTTTTTAATTGGACAGAGGAGACAGCAAATATCAGACGAGACGTTGAATTTTCGATTTTGTTTTATCTACTTGATAATTTACATAATGAATCGTAACGATACTTAACAAGGAAAAGGATCAATCATAAATCACGAAACTACAACAGATTCAAATAATGTCACATTTTTCTCAATTGGAGGTGGTATACTATTATTAATTAATTAATGCTTTCACCAAACTTGTAAAGTCCGTAAATTTCGAGTTTAGTACTTCCATTTTATTGCATGCATTTAATTTAAATACCGATTCTATGAGGTACATTAACTAAATTGGCTCGCAATTAATTCTAACCATATCACACAGAAAATGCTTAACACAATTTTTTGCAATTTTCATACAGCTAAAACTTTCCTCGATAACTCGAGCGTCATTGTAAAATATATCGCGAGATATAGGATCAAACTGGTGGCGCCACTATTTTTTACTATGCACGAATAATCTCGCGCCAGGGGTATGCATCCTCGCGTGCATCCTTTTACCTAGATTCTGTCAATGTACCGTGTGCGTTTCACGGTATTGTTATCTTTCATATGCATACGCCTGTGGTTACGGTGCACATTTGTCTCTTCGCGGGTACTTCTATCGGGGTAAGATACGTTGCTATTCATCCATTCATCCGTGTACCTCGATTCCGTCGTTGATCGTAGCCAGAGTACAATCGGAACACGATGTGTGACAATAACAGAACTACCGCACCACTGGCGATTCAATCTGCCTAGCAGAAATTCCGTCTGTAGCTCGATTGGAAATACCCGAAGTGTGTCGAGCGTGAAGGTTCAATTCTCGGATATTTATCCATATCTTCGGCCAGATCGTTCCCATCGAGAGATATCGACCGATGTGCTTAAAATAATGAACAGATGATATTGCATATATTCAATATTTATTTTTAAGGGAAAGAATTCATTTTTATGCATTAAATGTGAATATTGATGTTTCATCAAGACTACGTTGACAGATGTATGTTATTATTAAAAAAACAATATCAAGGATTTAAAAAAATGTGATTTTGATATTTCTTGTTATAATATTTTTCCAAGCATTTTCTACCAATTTAATTGGTGGTTTTCTTCAGTACTTTAAATTGTTCAATTATCATTCTCTACAAAAATTATTTATTGCGAGGAACCTTACAAGGTTGTACAGGAAGTTTGTTTCTTTTTCCAATAAAAACATGAGGAATTTTTTTAATTGGTTGCAGGAGTTACAACAGGTAACTGTAAGAGACTTTTTCCATTAATTACTAGAATATACCCAGGTTTTAAATCGTTCGTGAAAATTATTAATTGGCCCATACTTCGAGAAATTTCAAAAACGAATATCGTTATTGGTATTTGTCTTTCATTCTACACGGTAGAGTTAAATAAATATGTGTGCTTAATGCGTGGGAAACGTACATATTTATACAAAATGAAATATTAGAATTACATTAACGAAATACTTATTGACATAAATTTTGCACATGTGCTACATTAGCATATGCCATGATTGTGTATCATTTCCCTAATTAATAATAAAATTCGGAGTCTATTCATCACTGATATGATGTGAGTAATTATAATGAGGAAATGTTGTCGGTCTCGCAGTGCTCGTTAAAACCGAGTTTGATTGTGTCAAAGTTATGACTATGTAAGAATGTTATGTATAGAATGTTTTGAAAAGAGTTCTTTTGAGAAAAGAGTGAATTTGCTGATTAGTTTTAATCAGAGTCTGTAAGTGTACGAAATGTTTTTGTCTTCTTTTTCGTTCATCATCAAAAACATTGTCCTCGGTATACAATAAATTTTGAAAACTGAAACATATCTATTCTCTTATAAAAAATTCTTCTTAAACAGCTTTCAAAAATTATTATGTAACAAAAAGAGACTTACATTCTTCAAGATTCTTATAAGAATTAGTGTGTACTGAAGAATACTCAAAGCATAGTGTCATCAAAATTTTATTATAATGCTTAAATAGACTTTTCACGCCAAGAACTATTATTTAAAAACATATATAATCTATTTTTAATTTTACCACATACAAATTAACGTTATTCAACTTGTCAAGCCTTTTTACACAAATTTGATGTTACACCGTTTGTGTAACAACTAAATCAAATTTTATATCAACAACCTTCATTTCGATCATATATTCTCAAGAATAATTCTTCCTAAACCCTATCAATCAATTAAAAAGTGTCCTCTGCAAGTCTGTAAGGTCTCCACCTAGCTCTATGTACACGATACGAAAGTTTCGATGCCCTCCGAGTGAAGATGTGTCGTCCGAAACGATAATATGTTGATCAGCTGTTGGGTGTTGGGTGCCATGTAAGCTGGGACCGTGAACCATAATTTATTCGGGGACATACTCGTATCCGTTTGTTCGGAGGAAGCGTTGACGTGTACGACGCTGGTATCCAAACTTGTATGGGTGATCCTGGGTACGATAAAGTTTCCGTTTTCCGTATAAATAGGCTGCGGTGTCTCACTCACGGCGCAGACTCCGGTGTAGCCTGGACACGGTGCAGGCGTTAAAGTGGTATCAGTAATTACCAGCGAGTTGGCAAACAACTAGGCCAGGAGCTGCTGCTTCCGAGACGCGCACACGCAAGTATGCCTCGTAACGGCGCTATAGTCGCGAGAAAATCAACTGGGGGCCGCCCAAGGCCGTCCAAGAATTATTCCCACCCTCTGGTTAACGTATCACGTATCACTTACAAGTAGAGTGTCATCATTTTTTCCGTAGTTTTTAATAGAATCAATTCGCTATATTGTTTTGCATGAAATTTTCAAAATAAACCATGGTCAACAAGAAATAATATTATTATACTTTATTTCAGCGTGAGGGTAAAAATTGACACCCTTCTTGAGGAGCGACAGTTGTTAGTTATTATTAATTTAGTTTCATAGTGGTGAAAAGTGTAATATATTGTAGCAAGTCTTCGTACTTCCACGACAGTATTATGAATGCTATACTTCATATGTGAACAAACGGAGGTGGGCAATGATATTAACTTTAATTAACAGGAACACTAAAAAACATAATGGTCCCCACATGGTCGGACAAAAGAAAACAAAAATTATTAAACGAAATCCACCAGTAATCGGTTTAAGTAGCTTCAAGGTGGCAATGGGATTGTGTGTGACTCAGCCGTATGAGTGACCCAATAAGCTTTTCCTTCCATAAACAGAGGTAAGAGCTGTTGGGCATGGCGCGGAAGTACGAATTGCGGTTGGCGTGACCCACGGTTGGGCAAGTGCACTTGAGCGGCCAATTAATTTCGTTTCAACTGTAGGAAACTTTGAGGAGTGTCCTTGTGGCTCGATTTTAACATCACTACCGACTTTTGACGCCTTGATCTCGAATAAACGCACCTGAAAACGACCCTCGTTAGTACTGACTGCGCCAGCCAGCCCGCCTTTGTGACGTTGGAACTAGTTTGTTAGAGAAAGTTGCGAGTAATTATTCGAACAGAGTAGTATTTGCCGAGTAAGAGAATGTTTCATTATTTCTGCGTATTTGTTTTTATTAATCTAGGGGATTATTATGTACGTAGAAGTAGTTACGAGTGTATTGTCTTGGTCCTAAACTTCAATTTCACCGAGAATTTCGATTATTGGACAAATTTGGACTCGAATACCCTGCAATAATCGATGTATTTAATTGAATGAGTAGCTCCAGTTGGTCCATCTTAATAATTATGACTTTATCTGTACCTTTGTCTCTTCAGTTTTCGAATTCATTTTCGACACAAAAACAGAAACTTCATTGCCAGAGCTGTTCTCGAAGGTTCATTTGACTCGAGTAGGACTTCACTTTCGAAACTTCATAATCTGCGCATATTCAGGTACCCTCCAAAGTCAAACGATATTCCCCTATGATACATTCTCTCATGAAGTCGTGGTTTAACCGCTTGCAGATAGCTATCGTCTCTTGAACGTCGGAGACAGCCCGTACGGGCATCCAGATGGACATGCTTGCTCCGGAAGCAACTTTTGCCTCGCTTCACTTGGTTAACAAAGCATCAACGCACACGCGGGCAGACTAACTCGTTCATTTCAAGGGAAGCCAGCAATGTGTTTGACTATTGTCAGCGTGAAAAGAGAAGAGAATCTGGTAGATCTCTAAGGGGGAACCCTTATAACAGTGTCGAGTGGAAACATGAAAATCAATATAAGCTTATACAGATATTCGTAATGCACTACTTACCTTACAACTGTAAATAATAGAAATTAAGTAGCACGGTATAATTCGGCAATATTAACGACAGTAACGATAATATTAATGACAACATCAAGGATACTCCCTTAAGTTAAAAGTGGCATTGAGGACTACCAGAGCAGAAGAATGACTATATCTTCTGAGAATCTTTATTTCTAAAATTTATGACAAGCAACCTCATGGTGCGAAACCGTCCTAAAAAAAATAACCTGGATTGTCAAAAAGCAAGATTACAGAAAAAGAAATGGAGCAGTCTCCAGGGTCCACTTCCAAGCCACCCCTAATGACCTGCCGGTGGCTACTGCCCCGCGATTGATTCCTTCCCTGCAAGCACCTCAAGCAACACTTACCTAAATACTTAAAAAAGGACATACCTAAGAAGTACAGGTCACCGTCGGAACAGAATAACTCAAAACACGGGGTCGGTCTGAAAAATTCACCTAGGAGGTGCAACATTAAATTCGCTAGGGCGCCCGAAGTCGACGCACCGATAGACAGCGAATCAAACTTTCAAACGTTCACCGCAACGCTTCCACAGGCAAAGGTCCCTCGGCTCCTGGTAGGGCACCACGTTTCCGACGGTCTTCATGTATGATAGATGATCGTCCAGCCTTGATCACCGTCACCCTCGCGAGCCTGGATGCATATTTAATCCTCGATGTGACCCCGTCCAGGCTGTTTTCCTGGGCGCACCTTCGCCTACGCACCCGTCGTCCTACGACTCACGGAGCGTTTGTCCGTCGGGGAAGGCAGAGCTTTCGCTTGTATAATACACGTGTAGACGAGGCGCGCGACACCCGCCGCCGACGTCTTTGTGCTTTCGAAAGCTTGCCCCGAGGCTTTTTCCGAAAGAGGGGCGCTCTATGAAATATCGTATTCATCGTTACACCGACCTTTGCCTCCACTCCGTGCCCCCTCGTCCTGCTTTACCAGCCGAGCCCGCCCTGTCGCTGCTTCTCCGTTTCACCCCCCTGAGACACACGCGGGGGAGGCCGGGAGGGATGTGTAAAGGTAAAGTACAACAGACGCGACAGGGTACACGACGACTAGCGAGGAATGAAAATCGATCGCGAGTGCTACTCGGATAGAGGCCCTGTATCATCTGATGCCACCGTGTAGTTTGCCGAGGGTGAGGGAGAATGAACGGAAGGTAGTTACGTTTTGTGAAAGTCGCGAGTAGGGGGGGGCGTAGGTACGTTGTACAGGGTGTGCAAATATATTTCACGCAAGCGAGGACGACCTTCACGGGTGAATAACGCGCTAAGGTCGGGCGGGGCTTGTCAACCGCTTGACGGGCAACTTTTTCTTTAGATTGGTGGTTACTGGTGAAATGGGGTGAATGGAAACACTTTCATACCTTTTGGAGACCTGATACATTCTTATCTTTGAGGGATAAATGTAAAATATAACTCAAATTGTGAATCTCAGTGGTTTAAGAGTATGTTAATTGTAGGTAATCTTACAAATAATTAAAATTATGCAGTGAAATATAACACTTTGAAGTTACGTTTCTATTCGCCCCATTTTATGGCAGTAAATAAAAATACAAGAAATACGTAGAATTACGTAGACTTCGCACAGACATATGTTTAAATAATAATTTGAGCTTTAACAACTATTTTACGTCCAACACTATATATCATGTTGGAATTACGAAAAACAAATGAGAAGTGACATTATTACAACTAAGCGTACTTTCCACTTCTTCTAGTATAATCCTTCTCGAAGACTTTTTTGAATTATTGATCCAAGTCTTGCGTCTACTTCTCTTCGCGTTCGCGTCTCTCACTCCCCGCATTTTAACATCTCATAATCATTAATAACCACTTTATGAACTCCACATCACCCCCCTCCGGAATACCAGGCTCCAGCGGAGAAGTACTTATCACTTCTGAACTTCCTCATTTTAAATTTGAACCCATGACTCTCAATAATGTTCTTACGGTCCTTAAAACAACCAATTCAACTAACTTCATCTGGCCTCCCTGACATTTCTCCTTTTAAGAGGCTTTGTTATGACAACTCCAAACATTTCTGAAGCGTTCCGCTCCTATTCCGAGACTCCAATCGAGTCGGTGTCTCCCCTTCGCTTTTCGGGACTTGGTATTGCATGCGTTTGACTAGGATTGTTGCGTTCTGCATAATATTATCTCCCATATATTGCCAGGAAACACCGTTTTCCACAATCAGTCTCTGACAAGTTGTGATATTCAATCTGAATTTATTTTACAGAATATAACAGGTAGAAAAAGAATTGTCAAACTTATTCTTTAAAAATATCTTTCTATATTAAAACGGTGTACTAATACAAAATAGATGTTCTGTTATGAAGTAATGCATTTTTTTCAAACTTGAAATAACGTTATCGCACAAATTATTACCCATCGAAATTTATCGCTTGTAGAAATATTGGCCACCTACCCTTTAATTATCAAACTATCAGTTCTCCTGAATGTTGAGATACAAACACGTGTTTAATACTTCCACTCGCGAAATTATTTTTATTGCTATACTCTAAATTCTACTCCAACGTCTCTAAATTCTGCTCCAGCTCTAAACGTCTGCTCCATTCTTTTCATTGTGAAGTATCAATTATTTCCCAGAAAAGATACCTTACTCCTCGAAACGCATCTTCCTCTCATTCTTCTACCCCGGTAGTTGCTCGCCAGTGCTACCTGGCGATCCGAAAGTCCACTGGAACGAAAAGGATCCGCGTCAGCGGGGCCCAGCGCCGCGAGGAGGACGAGCCAAGCTCGCGTTGCCAACTCCGTGACATCCGGTCGTCCCGTTCGGAATAATTGATAGAATTAATTGTATTCTTAGCGAGTTAGCCTTTCGACGATTCTCGGGCGTTGAATCCATTAAGAGATGGAAAAGCCGTGGATGCAACGATTACCATTGCGACCGGGGTGATGAAGAGAGAGACAAGAAAGGTGGAAAGGAGTAAGAAAAGACAGAGAACGGAAGAATAAAGACCAGAAGTGGCAGGCACACTGCCAGCCAACCAGCCATCCAGGAGGCCCAATCTTTTTTAAACGCCCCGCTCATTCATCGCGGCCAGACAGTCTCACGATTATAAAGCGCAAATCCTTTTATTCCCCGGTTTCGTTCCGCCTCTGCTCTTAGTTTTTTGTCACCCGGCTTCCATCACTTCCTCTGGTCAACTCCCTCTTTCTGCTTTCTACTCTGTGGTCCCTCCGTACCTCCCCCACCCCCCGCACCTCTCCTCTTCTTCTTCCACGCCAATATTGTTCCACCAGTCGCGAAGGCTATTTCATAATCTAATTACTCTCATATGCTTGGCAAAAGCACAATCGTGAAGCCTGACGCCGGCAAAATGTTGGTGACTTAATTAGTAGTCTCCTGACAGATTCTAGCGCCGCGTTACCACGGTGTGAGAAAGTAATGAGGGCTCATTTTGGCCCGCTAATGCGCGGTCGTCGCTGATGTCCGCCATTCTGTTCGAGTAACACATTTGTACCTCGAAGCCATGGGATGTCATGTCCGATCTGGATGGTAATTGATTTTTCATGGGCCCCTAATGGTCTTCTTCCTTTTCTTTCTATGGAGAAGATTATTTCAATGCCTGTCTTTTGTTACGAGACTGATTTTGTTCAGTTGACGAAGGCGATGGGGATCTTTGGAGGAGCACGCCTCTTTAGCGGTCTAGATTGTCGTTTCTGTGAATCTCAATACGTATTTATCGTTCATTAGCTCATTGATTTTTATCGATCTGCCATTGGAAATTTGCCCACTAGATGCCAAAAGGTTGTTGATAACGAGGATGATTACGCAATTAATTAAAAAATTAAAAGTTATTAAGAATGTATTTTGTTTGAATTTAATGTAAAAGAAATGACATAACTTTTCGATATCTCTAATATGAAGACATGATATAAGAATGTATACAAATATAATATCTTAAATTAAATTTAAGATTTTTCAAAAAGTGGAGTTAATCGATTTGTGCAGTGAACAACTAATATATTAATCATTCCCATTTTAATGATTGTTTTTTATTCATTTAATAATTGCCTGCTCCAAGTTTTGTTCCTTCTCGAGTCATATGTTTATCCATTGCTTGATCAATATTTATTACAATCGACATCGAGAGAGTTCGAATTGAATTTTTCAATTAAATACAAAACGGAATATGTTCCCTAGAGCCCGCTGAGACGCTTTTATTTGCCAATCAACTAAAAGGCCGGCGGTGTACACCACAAAAATAAGCACTTGCAGTTTCGATCATCAAACCTTTATTTTATTGACGTTTGAACTCCTTGAATCGAAGCATTTTACAAATCTGTGAATAGTAACAATTTGTATGATTAAATTCAAAGAGTACGCATGGTTGATTGGATTATAGCAAAAACATTACATTATATTAAAACTCCTAATATTAATCCTTCATCCTGAAGTCCTCACAATCCTTCCAAATACTATCGTTTCCCTCTAAGCCTAAATAACCATATGCTTACACAAATGTTTAATGAAGTATAATATAAAAGTCTACTGCAGTCAATTTTAAATCTGACTCAATCCAAAGAAACTCCTCCAAAATAAAAGCTTGTAATTCAGACTGCAATTGTATATTCCGTTCTATTTACCATTGTTCAAGAAATTTTTCGACATCCTCTAAATAAACAACGACTTCTTCGTAATATATTTTCTTCCCCTAGCGGTGTAAACTTCACACAGGTTACGCAGACTTCGTCCGACTAAGGAACTTCGCGGATGTCTCCTTTTCTGTTGCCAGAAAGCCAGAGGATGTAGCTTTAGTTTCGTCTCCTGTTCTTGTTGCTCGTTTGAAACTTCTGCATGCAGATGGAGGAGGATCTTCGGAGGAGGGGGGGGGGCGGGAGGATGCTTTATATATCATTAGAGATTCAGCATATTTCGTCTACCCATTATTCATTGTGGTTAGCTTTCCTTTGTTCTTCTTTTATGTACTTCCTGCGCCAGGAGTCCGCGGTGTACGAACTGCTTTTTTTTTGCCCGCTTCTAAAGCCTTCTTAATGCGTACATATGTATACATACGACTGCTGGTTGCCGAGGGGTATCGTTTATTGAATCGAGCCCTTAAGTCCGCGACTTTTTCCTGCGACAAAAAAAAACCCTTCACTGGCGGCCGGACCGAGGGACGATATAAAATTCATCGTGAACGATTTTTACGACTGCCTTTGACGCTGTGGAAATGTTTCCAAGCACTGTGTTCGAATCAGTTAACGATAATCAAGTTCCGAATGAAACGAAAAGGGACAGGACATGCTGCTGTTCCTTTCTCTGTTCTTTGTTTTATTTCTTCATTTATCGTCTATATTGCGCACGTATAATGCAACGGATACGGGGTAGTAAATACAAAATAACGACGGCTGCATTGAAACGTTCTGGAATTGCACGAACGAATAACAGTGGAAATAATATAATGAGAGGTTTGCGATAATATTTTTGTTTATCAGTTACTGTTTGATTTTTCATTGAGATCTATTACAAAAATGAATGCCGTGTGAAAGGAGATGTTGTTTCTTTCAGTATATACTTCCAATGCTCAGCCTGTTTATGTGTATAGAAGGCTATGGTGCCGTGCACACACACGAATTTAGTCACCGATGCTTCAGGCTACTGGCTCTGTACGTTTTCGTTAGTATCATACATAGGTCAGTTACCTTCAGAAAGAGCTTAAGGAAGGAATGCCAATTCCAATGCGTATATAATACAAGTAGTATAAAAGGAATTACAAGCTGAGGACTTATTTATTAGATCCCATTTCCTGACATTAAAATAATGAAAATAATCCATTTCGTTTGAAAAACACTGATGACCTTGAAATCTCGGAAAATATGAGATAACTTTGTCGTTTATCTTAGTATTCGCCTCTCCAAACCAAACAATGTTTTCCTCTAACGTTTTTTCTATCAGCCACTGCCTCAATACGCTTTGCACGTGGTATTATCGTTCTCTTTCCCTCTCTCTCTTTCTCTCTCGCGCTGGCTACTTTCATGGATCATGGTTGCACAGCAGACGTGGTCCATTTGTTATTTATCACGGCCACGGTTTTGCACGACACGCAACGCTACCTTAACCCCTCGACGAACAATGAAAGTAGCCAGGGATCGAGGGAAACAATCGTGGTTGCACGTACATGCGCGTGATCGCGATCGTGTGTCAAAATTAGGCGCCCAGTTAAGACCGATAAATCATTTTTCCCATTGGCGCCCACTTCTTACGCTCGGTATATTGACATGATTATTTCATGGCTCGGAAACGATCCTTTTTTCGCGTGTCCCGTGCGTGTTTGCTTTCGTTGATGAATTTTTGCCACCTCGGATGATGTATGAATCGAAATCATTTTGAAGGATGTCTTCAAATCCTATTGCAATGGTACATTTTACGATCAGTTTGTATGTAAGGAAAAATAATTGATACAAAATTATTCAACTGTAATGTAATCAAAGAATATTATTAACTATGTGAAAATATACACAACATTACTCATAAATAAACAAAGTATATAAGTTTATCAGATATCAATTTTTCTTCCATTGGAATTTTTCCAAATTCCCCCTTTTTTATCCTTAAAATACATAGGATTAATTCTAATGGATTTAACATTCTCAGAGCGAAGTGTATTCGCCGTTCAGCGTTTGTTATGGATGAAGAGAAGGCAGAGTATAAAAGAGGTGAAAAGTTTTAGGTTAAAAATTAGGTTACAGAGGAGGTGCGAATTTCGGTGGCTGCGGTAGGTATGGCATTAATGAACGTCTAGTTCAAAGGGAACGCGGAGATGAATTGAGGGGCTTGTGTAACGAGAACACCATGTACGGGATGAAAGCGCAACTTTCACACAGGGAGTGTTCCGTTTTAATTGATCAGCGCGAATATCATTACAGATAGAGATTGTCGACACAAAGTTGCGATCGAATATTGCACGATCACTTCTTTTTATTCTCGCATTAAATTAGTATCAATTTAGTTTCATGTGTTTACTAACAATGTGTGTATATTAGTATAAAATCAAATTGTAACATGTAACCTATATACACATGAAATTATATTAAACTTATTGCAATACGTTATCTTTATAAATACCTGAAACCATAAACATTACAATAATATACAACGCATGTCCCAACGTGTATATAAAAATGTTACTAATTAAAAAATACGGCAAATAATTACAATACGACCTAATGAATGACCCCGAATGGTGTGTCCGTCCACCAAAACAGTGCGGAAAAACTAATAAAGAATTTTACTATTATTGCCATAGCAACGAGAATTCTTTATGATGCGCGGAAAAATGAGCAGACGAGCACGATCGGTAAACTCGTTGTCGTAAAGCATAATAAAACTTATCGCGCGGCGAAAAGATCGTTAACACGCAGTCGAACATTTTATTAGCACTTCGGCTCGGATCAGAGCCATTATGGTCGCCGACCATTCCCATGGTTCCTCGCGCCGATTGACTGGAACGGACCGTTTTCGAAAAACATTGTAAATTATAGCTACCAAAGACGGCGCGAAATAATTGTTTCTCGTTACGCGCTTAAATGTTTTTCAGATCGTGTGTCTTTTTTATGTGTCACGAATACGAAATTAAATTCTCATCAAGCGACCGCCAAAATAAATAAAGCGCGCGTTACTCTCGTACGAAGGGCGTTGGGTGATTGGTGTTTATTATGTTAGCAAATGGATGAAATTATGCGGAAAATGAATATGGCGGCAGTATTGTTTTTTGATCATCCACGAGTTATTGTTAAGTGTTATAGTTATGGAATGTAATACAGAACAGTGGTTCAGCTTGTAATCGAGTTTTTAGTAATGTATTCCAGTAGTAGAAATAATTATTGGACGTATTTAATAGCTGCTTTTTAAAGAATTTGAGAAAAATATAAATATAAATGTAAATAATATGCTTAAAAATTAAAGTTTTAAAAATATTCTCGTACAGTGAGCACAGATATTTTATTCATTTATTGTTACGAGGACTCGATAATATTTAGAGAATCATGAACATGATTCTGAAACATGTAGTCGAATGTAAAATAAATAAAAACGCTAAGTTAAGATTATGGTTTAAGCTAGAAAATCGTAGACGAAATAAAACCTCAACTTTGTGTAACGTATCGGGTACGTAAAGCGTCTGACTATGGCAGGCAATTACCACTTGCACTCTGCTACACACTTTCCTGCTCTTTAGCTGAACAGTAAATAAATGATAATCCTTTTATGTTACAGGTAAGTTGCAGCGCAGCAGTTCCCATATTCCCATTAGGAGTGAGTAAATATTCCAGAATTATTTAATAACTGAATATTATATTTCAATTTTTTTGTTTTGACCATTATGATACAAAATATAACAAAAATAAATATAACAGTATTAATGAAAAAAAAAACAATATTTAATTCCTACGAAAAGGAAATAAAGAATTCAGGGGATGAATTCTCGTCATCAAAATTAAATATTCTAAGAGCGTAACTCTACAATCTTTACGTATTCTGCTCTTCAACCTACTTTTTTGGTTCACATCTGACAATCACACGTTTCTTTAACTAGACAGTTTTTAAAAAGCAGCTGGAAACAGTAATCAAAGCAGTCGTTGATGGATGGTGAAGGGATTGGCAAATAAACCACGAGGGCTAGTACGAAATCGCGTGAGCAAAGATAACTATAGGGGTTAAATGCATAGGGTGTTCCGCGTGTCATGTTCATAAATCTGCGTTAAGATAATTAAACGAATTAGGAGTTGCGACCTCGTATCTCTCAGCCGCCCTTTACCACGGTTATTTCGTAAGTTCCGTACTAATATTTTGGAACCCGCCTGAAAATGCTTTACAATCTTCCACTACATGCAAGAACGAGCCGCGTGTACTTTCGAAATTTCGTATCTCGCGTGGAAGTATCCATTTCGAAACAAAACATAATTTTCATTAAATTTTGTTATGGTTTACCAGCTCAATAAATAAAGCGTATTCAAATGAAATCGATAGAGATTTTTCTTTTGAAAAAGGTACAGAAATATAGTAGTTTTCTCAATGAAAAATTCTCAGAGGTGTCCACTATTGGTGTTTCTATTTTATCCTTAATATTCTATGAGTGAATACGTCTGAGATTCGTGTGAATATAAAAAATCTTACTCAACCACCGTGTCGCGATGAAACGCGCTGTGAACCTTGCATCGCACCTCAAGGATTTAGGTCTGCCACCTGCAAGACTGCCTGCAAGGATTCACCTACTGATCCCCGATGGGACGTATCACGCGTCAACGTGGTCTACCAAGCTGGCTGTAAGAAACGATGACACTATTAAGCTCCATCTGGCAGCGAAGGTGGCCTAAAAAGAGGAATCTCAGTCGAACCTAATATTAAAATCACCTTGAAATATATAAGGATCGAAAGAGTAGTCTGTATAAAATAGAGGCATCAGTAAGCGTTCAAAATTGTTGCTAAACTACTTATTAGATTTGAATACAAAATCACTGGATTAATTAATCTTTTCCTTTAATTATTTCCTGTATTTCAATATAAACCTGAAACTCTGATCGATGTGAATCTTTAAATTAAAGAATGTAGATAAATTAAATGAACATGTGATATTGGGAGATACAACTTTAACCTCGCAGTAGTCGATCACCCTATTCCAAATTATGTCGAATTTAAATTTCATCCTGGTGGCCATTACGAGCCCAGCTCGAGGCACTAAACTCCGTTTACGATGGAGTACGCTGGTCGAAAAGTTCGCTTTACGCAAATACATTCGATGCAAAACGATGTTTCGAGAGGAAATGAACGATTCCGCATGGACTACTATCCCGATGCGTGGACAAAGTTGATTGCGAGTCCACAGTTAAAACGGGGCCATTGTAATCCGTGACGATCTCGCTTTTTACGAGCGCCGTCATGCCGTACACGAATAATGGAATTGTAATGGCACGAAAATTGCCGAATAATTAAAAGCGTAGTGGCCGACATTTTTTTAAGTCTCTATCTTCAAATGGTTTCGTAATTATTCTAGGGGACGATTTTCTTTCGTCCCTTCTTGCTGATTTTCCGTCCATTCTCTTTCGTCATTACGTTGTTACCAGCTCTAATTGTTGTTAAGGACGTGTGCTCGACGCGGACGTCATTTCTCTGACGTAATTTCAGATTAGCACTTTGAATGATCCCTGGAGAGCTTCAAACTGTCATTCAGGTATGAATGACTCGATGTTTGCTTTTATTTTATAATTGCAATTGACTTGTCAAACTTATAGGATCACATTATTACACAATGAATGTGCAGTGTTTTCTCTACAGAAATATGTCTAATTACGTCCTTATCCTAACAGTTAATTATGAGCTGAATAAATTAGTTAATTTTATTACAATTAGTAATTCATAAGTTATTGTTAGTTTTATATTACATACAATAGAAAATGACTAATACAGTTATAAATCCTGAACAATTATAATAACCATAGAACACTATCGTCCCACATATCATTAAATCTATCTTGACAACCCATACACCTCAAAAGCCTGTTTCACATAAAAAAAAGAATTGCTCGCTGTCTATTCCAAATTTAAATAATTTTTGTCCACTCTCGCCCATTGTACTTCTCCCGAAAAAATAACCAGCATAACATTTCCCTCACGCCATTCATTTTCAAGAGAAACGTTGAACGATAATACGAACACCCCGTATAAACCCGTGAAGTGGAAGAGGAATCACCGGAAGCGGAGTGAGGCCGTTGCCGAATTACTAGAGTTATTTTTGCCGGTGACGGAGCGATTTGCATTTAAACAAGCCCGTCGTGTCCCACGGGATTGTCGAGGCTACTGGTAATGGGGTTATCGCTGTCCCGTCTGTTGTCATCTCGACACCAAAAGCAGGGATCGATTCGCCAAGTATCGACTTTAACCGCGGTTTTACCGTCTTCTTCGGCTCGTTTTGCATCGGCGCGCCGGTCCCGACCTCTTAATCTACGTATTCGTGCAGACGTCGACCAAGAACCCAAGGACTCCTTACGCATTTTTATTGGGCTATTATTCCACCATAATCCAAATCCATCGGCAGACCGCTGGCAATATACCAGCCACCAGGCTGGATAAAAGGCCACGGCGTTTCCTGAAAGCACGGACGATGCCGGGTAGGGGAGTATTTGCATAGATCAATAGCTTTCATCGCGGTGTGCTCTCGTGAGGAATTAGCGTCGTGACTGGGGCACTTTGGAGACTATCCGGCCGCCATAAAACCATAGATTACTTTTATTTCGTTTCCTTCCCCCTCGATATTTGCGCGTTGTAACGTAATTTCGAATTCGGAACGTAGTGATAACTGTGCGCTATAAATTTTCAATGTCAGAGGGGAAATGTGAGACGTTCCTTGGAAGGTATTAAATTTTGATGAAATAACCGTGTTTACCGAAATGATAGGAAAGCATAAATGTAATATAGACTTCGATTACATTAGAATTTACGTCCTGGAGGACTGTAGCTATTCTTGATTGTAGGTGCGGTACCGACTTAGCGATCTCAAGGTACCCACGCTATAGAGATACCACTGGGCTTCAACAGATATGTCACCACAGAGTATATCTATGTTCTGCATTCTCGATCTCCATGGCTAGGCGTGAAAACGTTCGCACATGTTTGCACTTTTTTCATCGATATAAATTCTATACCGCGCCGAAATTGGAAAGTTTGGTCAAACAGTTTAGAAACACCTTGTATAATTTCTGAGGTGGTTATGTAAATAGGGACAGCGAAGTTTCCGAGGATAGAGCAACAGTTCGGAGTTGGAAACACAAGACGGCAACCGGGACTTTGCTCCAGTTAATTATTGTAATGACGCGTTGTACGTAATTTGTGTCCTTGTGCCACTATACGGAATAAACTATCGGACACTGATATGTGGGACGTGATCTCACAGAGTGTCCTTTGACAAACACTAATTGATAGAGGACGTGATTCTTGTGAAAGCTGAAAAATATGATGTTAAATCTGTTAGGCGAGGCGAAGGTTTCGAAAACATCCAATTAGTGTAGTTGCTAGATGACTGAGCCGTAATTTTACGCTTGCGTATAAATTGGTGGCTGCTCGGTCTTGTGTTCGCGAACATTGATCAGTTGTATGTTCAGATCATTGGTCAGGTCACTGGCGAGTGAACATCAGCCAAATAATTGGTCAGATCATTGGGTAGGTCATTGGTCAGTTTAATTCATTGGCTTACCCAAAGCTGATGGCAATTATAAAGTCGTACGTTACTTTGCTGGTTTAGATCTAGATAATGCTGTAACATACTCTAGTAAGGATAAGATATCCCAAATAATACTAGAAAATTATATTTCATGTATCGTGTATAGCTATTTTCAATAATTATCATTCTTATCTTACTAATATAGGCATAACTTTTTGGATACAGCTCCACAACTAATGTTAGTTTTTATTCATAAAATGATACTCTACCATTTTGTTGGGATCAAGAAAGTGGGATTCTTCCCTTGAAAGAACGAGATTATATAATTTTCTGATAATATATTCTAAATAATTCTGTTATTCTAAAATAAGGTGTACCAGATATTATTTACAATTTGATAGGTATTTATAATCCTCGTAATAGGTAGTCCTTATCATAACTATCACTGACCTGCCAGACACTGACAGTTCAACCAGACAGTAAACCAGGATAAATGATAGAAAGCTCATGATCTCGCCAATTTACAATCACAGAAACGAAGAGAATGTCCTAGACAGAAACTGAAATCTTCCGCTCGCTTCTAACTCATCCCCTCCTCGACGGTTCTTGGGGAAGCGCAGTTCATCGCCGAGCTCTCACCTGAAGGCATTGATGTCAGGTCCTCTGGGAGCATCTTCCTTTTCTTCAGGGAATGGCGAGTGTAAAGTCCCTGACTCGAAGTCACCAGTCATCGTCTAGCGCTCTAGTTCATATAGATAATAAGCCGGTAGAAATGGTAGAAAGCAAACCGTGATCCTGGCAATTTATGCCCACAGAAACGAAGAGAAATGTGTTAGAGAAGAATTGAAGTTCTTCTGCTCGTAACTCATTTGGCCCTCGACAGGTCTAACTACTGTTCCTCGCAGACCTCTCACCTGAAGCCATTGATGTCTAGCCTGAAGCCACATACTCTACGACAATTTTCTTAGAATGAAAGAGCATACTACTACAAGTGTGAACCAAAGTTAATAGCCATTGTCCAAGACCCTAATTCGTATACGTGATAGAAATGAGCATGATAAAAAACATTAAGCATGGTAATTTGTAATGAGAAAGTTGAAGAGAAATTGAAAATTCTATCACGCAGACCTCTCACCTGAGGCCATTGATGTCTAGCCTGAAGCCACATACTCTACGACAAATTTCTTGGAATGAAGGAGCATACTATTTCAAGTGTGAATTAAAGGTAATAACCATTGTCGAGGATTCTAATTTGTGTAGTTAATGAAGTAGTAGAATTGATGAAAGGCAAACTATGAACATGGCAATTTGTAACTAGGAAGTCGAAGAGAAATTGAGAATCTTAACAAAAAATCTTCTCACTTCTAACTCATTTGCTTCTCGCCAGGTGTTGGGGAAGTGCTGTTCTTCACTTATCTCTCACCTGAAGTCATTGATGTCTACCTTGCAGCCACATCTTCTACGATAATCTTCTTGCGCATTTTTTTCCATCCTCACAGGTATTCTCAACTACTAGAATCTACTTCTGACACAATCCAATATTAAACCAGGATAAATAATTATATACCTTGTCGTTAACTGGCGAATGAAATATATATTCAACTATACTTATCCACGATATAATATATAAATTTTTCAGACTGTGGTTCCGTCGCAATACGCAGTTGTATGATGTCAGAGAGTGTCGTGGTTGCATAGTTTTTTCATGAAAGCAGCAAAAGAAGCTACAATCGGATACTCGTTTAATCCCCAGACGGTCGGGGCAGTCTTTCGGCGCAAATTGCTAATCCATGGCTTTATTAGAGACTGTTCTTATATTACAGCCGGACGACCGGCGTCGAATATACATATATAGAGGATGCTTTAATGAATAATCTAACGACTTCGTCGTAAGCACGTACGTACGTCCTGTCCATCCTAACCGAGTCGCCTACATAATCTATTTTGCATATTTCGAGTTGCGTACGACGGGTCGATGTAAATGCGTGCAGTGCTCCGCCAAATGTTACATGAAACTGGCCGAATATTCACCAGGGGCCACTAATTAAGTCGAAATATTCGTTCATTTAAATACAGTCGCTGCCGAACGGCGGTCAACTTAACGACACCAGGGTGTGCATCTTGAAATTCACGTGTAGGTGCGTTAAAGATAATTTGCCAAGCTTAAATTTGTATCCAATGGAAATATCTTGTAATACATTAATGAAATTGAAAGTAGAGGTCTTAAGAATAAGAGGAGAAAGAATATTTAATAATTTATACATAAAAAAGTCGGTATATGTAAAAGTAAACATCAAGTTGTAAGTTATTATCAGGTTTTCAATTTTTATAATGTAATACTAAAGTGAATATTCTTTTCTAGTTTGGTTTTACTTAGAAATAATATTATTCAAAATTTAACTATGTAGGTAAGATAGAGTACTCAGACGGTAAATCACTGTATACTTTCGATAAAGTTCGGCAATGTAGGTGGATGGACCGAAATATTTACCGACAGAGTAAACTTAGTTTATACAAACTGAAGTATCCTCTGGAATAAATATTGATTCGGATAATAAATAAATTGAATAACAAGAACATCTACCGAACTCCAATGGAAACATTCTAGCTGTATTTATTATACAATTAATTTCGAATGGAATTCAGGGCATTTTCTTCACTTCTGTTTTCAACACGGACCATCGGATGATTTTGGCATCCTCACGGCAAGAATGATATTTCCCTTATTCCTCATTCGCAGCTGGATTTGATTCCACTTGAATCACTGACTCTGACATTTCCCGGCCGTCTCCAGAGAATCAGCCCAGTAACGTATACGTACATCCGCGCAATTCGCTGGGGAAATTCAGCCGTCTATTCCGACGGTGCGTAAACTTTTGCGAAGGATCTTCCATCTGTCGATTGGTCGGAAGGAAAGAGGAGCCAGAACGCTGGGCGACCCTGTGGGACTCGCCGGGGTGAACGAAACACCTATCACGGAACGGTGGGGGATCGCAAAATCAGCGGAACACTGGATTTACAATTGGCAAATGTGATTTGGAAAACTTATACTCGCGGGAAGAACCAGAAACGCGAAACTTAGACTGTGTCAATGTTTTCTCCATAGCTCGTCACGTCGTATTTGAATGTCAATACTTTTGGCGAGGAAAAATTGCGTAAACGAAAGTGGTGAATAAAATGATGAGAATACCTGAAAAATAGGCTATTGAGACACGAATCTGAACGCTTTATCGACTGATAACCTCTTAATCGGCTTATGGTTGCCGACGCGTACCGAGTGATAGCCTTTAATATATAACTTATCATTGTCTTGTTTTATGTTTGTTTGTCATAACCTTTTTTATTTAATAGGAATGAGAAAATAAATTAAGGAGCAAAATAAAAGAGCAAATAGATTCCATTGTCTACCAAAACAAAGTAAAAAGAAATGATCTTAAAGATTAAGTATATATTGAACCTAGCGAGTGCCACATATTGCATATACAATATGATTATTTTTAACACCGAGCACACCTACTGTCTCTTAAAATAATATTTTTCTTCCCTGCTGCTGACTTCTGTTACCTAGCAGTTCATTCAATGCATTACGTTCTCATTGTGCTGTCCTACAAAACGTGGTTCGAAGGAGAGTCCCCATCCGGGTCGAAACGTCAAATTGACTTCGATTTAATCCACGTAGCTTGAACTCCTCTATTGTAATCCATACTTTATCTCGAAGGAGACCAATTCGACCACCCAACAAGGAGCTACGCGGCTGTCGTGGTTTTCGATTTACGAAAGTGTTCGAATTGTTTGTGACCAACACGCCGCGGGACTCGGAGCATGGTCTAGAAACATGTATCTTAAGACCGTGTTTACTCAAGTCAAACTCCCTGGACGGCAATTGGCACATCGATTTCCTTGGAAGTTCTGTCATGAAGGCAGCGTATCCGACGACTCTACTTTCGTTTCTTTGCGAGTTCCTCGTCTTTATTCCTCCTTCCTTTCTTGGTACGGGATTCGGAAAATGACCCTTCGATATTCGTCGTTGGATTGCAAGGAGCAAGGATCTTGATCTTGGAGTTTGATGTAAAAAGTTCCTCGAGGAAAGGAAATTTCGAACTGGATGAGACTCGAGTGGGAGTGTTCGAAACCCTCTTCGGTTTATTACAAGCACAGTTTGACACAATGAGAATTGGTGGACAAAGAATCGTTGAATTTTTTTAGATTTTTATTGACAATGTATGTTGATATTAATATAAGTAAAACTTCTCTACATAGATACAAAATAATAGTATATAGTATGCCAGTGTTTTTCCTCTGTTCGAAAGGAAGAATTATTAAAGAATTATTAAAGAAGATAATGCATACTATATTTTAGTATAAAATTAGCGCTTAAATTACCAAGTCAATTTGACCCGTTTACGTCTGACTTCATTTTAGAGTTATTGAATTATTAAAAATGCTTCTGCCACAATTCTAATTTTTTAATAGAATTAAATTGACTTGTTTCTTTCTCTTCCAATTTAAAAGATGCAGTATCGTTAGGTGTGCAGTGAGAAATAATTCATTACATCGAGATTTTCAGGTCGACGACTTAACAAATAATGTATTATTCTTCGAATTAATAGCCTGTTCTAAATTGCACGTATCACGAGCCACTAACGCAGCATGAATTTGACGTCGTGTTTCGCGCAACGGGGTTTTCCCGATCGTTCTTAATTATTTGGTAGGAAAAACGCTGTGAAGGGTCGTTAAGCGCCATACCTTGGGCGCAGTCCTTAAAAGACCAAACGAAAATGTGCCCTGAGTGAAGCCAGAATCCTTGACGAGGGAAAAAAGAAAAAAAAGAGCATTAGCAGCGGAACGAAAAGAATGCGCAAACCGCTCAGGGTGTGCGCAGGGTATTGGGGATGATTAAATACCGCGATAACTCACGGCCAAGGGGTGATATTTTCAAACTGTTGCCGCTTCTCGAAAAAGTGCGCTGAGAAACGCTGGAAAGAAAATGCAAAGATATCCGCAAAGTAGGCAGGAAAGTCTGTCCAAGTCGATTATTAAAGTTATTAAAATATTTGTCGAAACTTGTTTCGCGAAACGTCAACAGCGCTTAATAAATGACAACAACTGCTTCGGCGACGTGAAATTCGAGGAAAGCTTGGATAATGAGTTCTTGATACAGGAAGTTGTGAGAATCCAATTGTTTTCCAAGTCCCGAGTTCTGACGGTTCTGAAGCTTAATTGTTTGACAAGTACTAAGTCTTATTTTGATAAGTTTAAGTACATTTCAACGAGATCTAAACAACTAATCAACGACTTTGAATCCAAAATTATTTTAACTATTTATATTTCAATGTAGTTTATTGATTTTAATGGAAGAATTCATGCAATCAATGTTAACGTTAATTCTCTTAAGTAATTTTTCAATCAAAATATTTTCAGAGAAATTAAAAGTTTTCAATTTTTCTATAAGCAGGTACTGTTAAGATTAAACTTCCTTCTCAACTCTTACAAAATTTATCCAAGTTCATATAAAAATATTGTTTCTTGATAAAATTACTTTCCTTGTTTAATAAAATTTATCGAATGCGACATACCGACACTAAACTCCAATTTAAATAATAATGTACTTATCCTTCTATTGCACTATATGCCTCACTCAGAATCCAATTAGAAGAATCTGCTCGTAAATTTCACTGAAAAAATGATACAGGATTTCTGCTTCAAACATCATTGTTAAAGGAATGTAATTTCTCGTTCTAAAAATAAAATGAAATTCATGTAGCGAATGGATTTCGCGTTAAAACGCGACAGTGTCTGTGTTTCCGTGCCTATAGCGAAAATCTGGTCCATGTATTTTTAACAAATACGAAGGCCGCCATGCTACATAAGCTACAAGAAACCAAAGCAATTGAAGAAGGAACAGAAAAGCGAAAAGACAGAAGAAGAGGAGGAAGAAAGGGGAGGCCTTTACTTCGCAAACTAAATCTCCGAGGAGTTCAAAACACCAAGGCTATTCCACGCACGTATCATCGCTCCCACCTGCAGCCCCTTTCGACCCTCTTCAACCCTGTTCACCCCTGTCTCTCAACCCCTTCCAAGAAAGCAGCCGAAAGAGACGGAATGTGCTTTCCTTGGTCTTCGCATATGCTCATCCCTCTCGCACGTCTGCTATCTAGCCTTCCTCGTCCGCCCTATCGCGTCTCAGACATGAAAACGGTTGGTCGGCGCGCCTTGAAACGTTTCGAGGCTTCCTAAAAGATGCACGCGTTGCCTCGTGTGTATAGTTGAAGGAACAAATATAGTGACGTACTTGAAGCACTCTTGAGAAGTTTGTTAAGCGATACTTTCGCTGGTCACGACCCACCGAATGTATTTTTTCCTACATAGTCTGTTGATTCGTGAGAGGCACCTAATGGATCTTGGTTAAGGTTATCCTTTGATACATTTGTTTTTTCGTCAGGAATAATATTTCCCTTAAAAATTCGAAAGTAATAAGTTGTTCCAGTTTAAAACTTTAGAAAAAACATAGGTAACATAGTTCTTGTACTGTAAAAGTTGTTTGGTTGCTATGATGATAAAGTTTTGATTGCTATAAATTTAGTGTGGAATGTTTATAATATTATGGTCAGCTCTAAAGAATGTTAGAATGATAGATTATTACCGTTACTCTATGAGCTTACTATTGACTTTCTTTTGAATATATGAAATATTTAAATATCCTAGAACAGCAACCCCAATTGTTTCTCTTTCTTAGCAGTTTAAATGTTTTAATTGAATGGCATAACTTCTATCCAAAATTAATTTTATTCGTTTCATATATATGACGGACTTTAACGATATGTATCTAAGGTGAAACCAGCGTTGAATTTCCCTCCTACCGAACGAATATTGGTTTAGGGGTGCTAGAAATCGGCTTACAAAGTAATCAGTCGTATGTCCCATGGTCAGGGATCCGGAACGCGAGAACACGACTGCCTTAGAAACCCATGTTACGATGTTTGTAGGTAATAAAACTAAGGCTCGAGGCGTGAGTGCTCTTCTACTCTCGGTCGCGCAATTTTCACCTCAACAGTAGGGGATGTAGGAGACACGTCTCTGTGTTTCACAAAGAAACGAAAAGTACAAAAGAAAAAGTAGCATTCAGAATCACTCTATATACGGTGACTCACTTCGTTCGTGTGGCACTGACGTATTCACTCATCCAGACCAGTGATTTTCAAGCTATATTGCCCCATAAGTAAGTCGCCCCACACAAGAGAAGCTTTCGAACCCGATAATTCTGATTTAAATTAGTAGAACTTCTGTGCTTTACGCTATTTCTTCTTTCTCAATCCTTGACATGGTAACACCCATCAAGGGTAACTCAAATTTTTTTATCGAAAAGATATCACCGACTCGAGCCCGCGAAAAGAGGAAGACATAGTTCGAGGGTGCTGTTTGCCTAACGAGTTTCCTTGAATTTTCAGAGAAATAGGATTACCTGGAGTACATTGCGATTCGATGCTCGTGGTGTGCCTTGGAATTTTTTAAAGAATCTTATACCTTCTGTCGCTGGGACTTCCTGTGAGCGTGCGATACTGCAACAAGCCTTTGTTCGATTCTATTTATCAAGGAGTACCTAAAAACAGAATCGAACAAATGAAATAAATATCATGCTTGCAAATATAAAATACTATATTATTAACATTGATTTTCCCTGGATATACTTCCACTACTTGTTTAGCAAATGATCATTTATAAATAATTCAATCAACTTTTATTGTTCTATTAATTAGCTGAATGTCCTTCGTACCATCATGTTGGAAATAATATTTCTCATCGAGGCGAACTAAAATCAATAAAATCGATAGGTATGCCCTTAATTCTTTAGAAAATTCTTGGACCAGGAATCTTCGAAGCAATTTAGACTCGAGGGCAAACTTCTCGGAGGCAATAATTTTATAATTCGTACTCGTGGATTAATCCAGTAGAAAAGTTTGCGAAACGAGACCCTCTCCCCCCCCTTCCCCCCCTTCCCCCGAAGCCACACCAAAAGGGTAGAGGGAGAGAAAAAAAAATACTAGCCGGTCCACTAATTGGCCAATTCAGTAAATCTTTGGCGAATCTTGAAATTTCGCCGGAAGTGCCGCGAAGAGTCTTTCTTTGTGGAAGAACCGTAGGAAAGGGAATGAAAAGAAGTTTAAAGGCGAGTCTGTGTGAAAGTTAGGGGCAGAAGTTGGATGACTGGACCGGCTTATACGAGAGAACGGAGTTGAGCAAAAATTAGTGTCGCGTAATTAACTCTGAAGAATAAATTCGCATTAAAGCGGCGGCCAAGGACCAAACGAGAAGAACGAACACCAGAACGGAGCAAAAATCGCGGGTGTAGAAATTAACCATTTTAAACGTCCCGCCCGGTGTAACGAATGAACCTCTGGCCACCGCTCGTTTCTTCTGGAAAAATACTGCGAAAATGCCCGTTCCCGGTCGTATCGGCCTTTGCCTTTTCCCTGCTTCCTTTTCCGTTTCCATCGTCGAACTTTCCATCGACGTGTTGGATTTGTGTCCTCGCGATCAATGGTACAGCCTGTGCTCGGAAAAAAAATACTTCGGTGTTATAGATGGGGTGTCTAAGCATGAGTGATGCGTACAAGGACGTAAAATTGAGGGAGACGTCGTTTATCATTATTGCAATTGTTCCAGGTTATAGTTATTTAAAGAACGTGATATTCAATGAAAAATATTTATTATTATTATTGGTCTTTGTCTCTCAGATATTCTTAAATGCAATGAAGGAAATTTAAGAATATTTAAGAATCTTCTTCGTTAAAAATGATCTATGATACGAGGTTTCGTTAGCATTATTTAAATTGTTCATCAATTGGGAAAATTTCATTTGAAATCAGATATAAATATTATGTATACTGTATATAAAGTATATAGAGTGGTATACAGATTTATTTATGAATGTATTCATAACATGCAAAAGTCATTGATATCGCAATAAAAGGAGAATTTTAAATATAACAAAAGCTCTATAAAGAATACTTAAAATAAAAACATTCTTATTCATGACTTATGTGAATTGTAACGAAATCGATATGTATGGGGAAACCTGAAAAAATTTGTTTAGTCAATGTCTGTGCCTAGACGATGATTGTTAATTACGAGATTTCAGAATCTGCTCGCGCTCCACCAAGGAGCTGTCTATTTGATCCTATCCCCGGCAAGTTCTCGGTTCGCCATTGATTTCATAATGTAGAATCCTTGAGTTCACTCACTCTACCTCTAAGACAGGGTCTTCCAGCTGACGTGATGGCACTACTAATGTAGCGGGAATGGTGATAGAAGCGGCATCGCATTTTGATGTCTCCAGCAGCCCTCTAGAGGTTTTCTGCTGACTTTTGTGCATTAGCAGAAATTGGTCCCGATGGTCCCACGTTTCACCATACAAATTCTGAATTTCTTTTTTGTATTTTATCATATATTTCACATTACAATGTTAATACGTTTTTATTTATAGTATTTATAGTAGTTATGTACTTTACATTCTAATCTCAAACGCAATCATTTCATGTCTGACTTGAATTCGAGAGATTTATTAAAATCTTCGCTATGCAAGACAAGTACCTATCAGTGAATCACTCGATTAATATTAAAGATACTGAATATAGTAGAAACTTCAAAGAAGAAATAAAATGTACAACCTTGGGAGCCTAATTTATATACAATTTCAGCGATGTGCGATAGGGCCATCTGGTTTTAATGAATGAACGCCAACAGCAACTATTTCAGTAGCCAACGAAGATTCATGCAGGAGTGTATAGGGGGAGCAGTTTCTGAATCATCGAAGGATTGATCGTTCCGCGCCATTAAAGACTGGTTATTCCACTACACTTTTTCGATGATCCACTTACCGGGCAGAATATAAACGCGTTTCTTATCAACGAAGATACTAGGATTGCTAGAAAATATAGCTATTCATGTCCCAACAAGATGGATTACCGGCATTATCCATTTTCTTCGCAAGCAGCGCTGAATAATGCATTTGCAGAAAAATGAATTGAAAGAAGAGGTTGCTCGACCACCGTGTTCACTAGATATTACTCCGCTTCTTTGTTTGGAATTTTGTAGAAAGTTGTGACGTCCAGAACTTCTGGAGGCATCAGCAACAAAATTAAAGAAGTTTCAACTGGTGCCACTTTCGAAACTCTGATTGGAATTTGATACGGTGAATTGGTTTGTTCGTCAAAAACTTGTCGCAAAATTTTTCTGTTACGCGCAACACGTTGGGAACTGATGTACTAAACGAACTCGTGTATGAAAGAGACGATACGTCGAGTAGTGTTTCAATAACTAAAATATTTGATCAATTGTGAGGAGATCGTATAGAGCATAGACAAAAATTGAATCATTATTTTTAATGGAATAAGAACGCTTTTGGGGGAAGAGTATTTTTTTGGACATGGACATCATACAACGGGGAAAAAAATCAATCATAATTTGTAATGTAATAAACAAACTGTTTTCACATTTAATCACTTTTAAAGAGTTTTACTTTCATTAATTTATCTGAGCCAGACATATCGATCCTCGAACTTATGTCAAAAACATCTCGGTACATCCATCGTGGAAATCGACATTTTTTTTTCCAGTATCTGGATCGATTTTCTATACTTAAATTAACATTCGAAAGCAACGCATCCACTCGCACGGTACGAACGGTGGAAGGTTTCGAAGGTGGGCCAACCATTCGAAAACTATTCGGATTCCGTACACAGGAGGGTAGAAGTTACGAAGTTATAACTTTGAAGGAAAAACCGATCAGATCCGCTAGTAATTGAAAGGTTCGAAGCTTTCGATGGGGGTGAGCACTCGTCGTTCTCGGGGTACAAGCGAGAGAAAAAGCACAGGAGGAAAGAGAGCCGTGAGACGGGGGCGTGAGCTAGACGTGACGTGGAATTGGATTGGTTTTTTACTAATTAAAATTTCAAACTTGACACCTGAATGTGCCGTCTTTAATGAGAAGCCGTCTGGCCGTGGGTTTCTCTCATTATTCTCGCGGGTGCCGGTTACACACTGCCGCCTGAGAGAAAAGGGGATCGAGGAAAAGTGGTGTTCGAGAGACAAAGGACGAAAAGAGACGAAGATGGAGATGGTGTTAGCCACACAAAGTAACTTTATGCGCGTGCCCCTTTTGTTGGAATTTACTTGTTGACACTTTCGGCACGAACCGCTGAAAAACACGCGAATCGAGACCGGTTGGTTACCGTTTCGATATAAACTTGCGGGATGTTTAAATTTTCGTGCCCGTGTATGGAAATGTTGTTTACGCGATTGGCAGTGTTATTGTTTCAATATAGACTTGTAGAATATTGATATTTCTGAGTGCGCGTACGCAGACTCAGTACTACTGGGAGTGTTATTGTTGCAATGTAAACTAGTTAGATATTGAAATTCTCGAGGGTGTATATATGTACATACGTAGATTACGCATTTTGTATATTATATTTGCGTCCAAATGCGTCACATTCCATGAAATTATCACATAAACGCCAAATTAGCATAAATGGAACAACGAAAATTTATTATATTATTACTTAATTATAATTAATTTTCATTTTAATAATTACTACATTAATTTCTTCATTGCAATTATTTTAATATAATTCAATACAATATCCTTATATTGTTTCATTTTATCTAATTTCCAACTAACTTGCAATAATTTTGAAGGCTTCAAAGATGCTATACAATTTGGAAATTTATTTTTAAATTTCTCCAACCAAAAATAAAATATCTTCGATCCTCTAATGCAGCTTTCAGAAAATGCGTAAACTTCCCCGCAAAGCTGGCAGTTTCATAAAGCTTCGAGTACAACATAATGCATAAAGGAACCTATTTGGTTTTAGTCTACGGTATAGATCCTCACGAGTGAGCTTGGCTTCATATTGGCTGTTCGAAGCGAAGAGAAATTATGCAAATGGCACACTTTGCTTGAGCTAATATAATATGAATTGGCATCGTAAGTTTAACAACACTTTCCAGCCAGAAAGAATGCTCCTGCTGCTTAGAAAAATACGTGCGCGATTAACGCAATCAATTTCCGCGCGGTGGACAGGGTTGCGACTAATTTCATATTCTGCTCGAGAGTTAAAAGTGGGATAAAGAATAAAAGAGCAGAAGGGAACTTAATCGCGAACGAAACTACGCCCATCCAATTTTCATTTCTGTTCCACGGAATTACATTTTCGCCCGATCCTATCCAGTTTCGCAATCTTTAATCGCAAAAAACCCGCGCGAATTCCTACTATCCCAATCGAAAAATTCGTTTTCTTGGTGAAATTTATTGTTAGACGATGCGAGGCATAAATTCAAGACGAAGAATTTAAAATTGTTCAATTACGAGGAATTTTAGCGTAGGAAGGATTAGTTTCTACGTCGTTTAATCTTCTACTTCGGTATCCAGTTAATTTAAAAAATTCTTCTATTTTCCAGTGAGCGTATTCAGCTTACTATTATTTGCTTTTCATTTCAGATGTTAGAGACGTAGGTATTTATGTTTTAAAATGGCTAGGGGATGGTCAGGTAAAATGTGATGACGCTGAGAGGTGAATTTAATTCAAGATGGAGAAAAGTTTGTGAAATTTTCTTGTTGTGTTTGCAATGGTATGACTATGTCAAGCGCTTAAGATAAGTAGTCTTAGGCAGAAAAAGGTATTCGACGTTTAAATCTGCTGGAAGAAACTTTAAAATGAAAGCTTCCGCATAAATTAATGCGTTGGAAAACAGGAACATTTTCTGGTACTGGTATTTTCATGAAATGTGTATTTTAATATAAAATTATAACATATGAAGAAATTGTAGATAGATTTCTTTTTTCAACTACTCGATATATCAAAATTCATTTGACTTATGCAGCAAACAGATTCCGGCCATGTGTTTGATTATATATTCATTATTAATGATTTTTTGTTTGCCATGCTAGCATGAAAAATTCAATAATATTAAGATTAGAGCCACTTCATACTTCATATTCGTTGAATTTATATTCAGTCATTAGTATAATCACCATATTTATGAAAAGAGTACTACCTTTATCTTTGTGATTTTTATTTATTATGTTTGCTTTGATTTCGATATAATTGAAATAATCTAATTTAACACAAGTTAAAATCTTGTAATAATATCGATATTAACCTAAGGCAATGTTTGTTTAATATTCATCTATAATTTGCTTTGCGAGCCCAGTAAACATGAATTTGTAAAAACCCTTCAGCAACGAAACATAGACCAGGAAGACCCCCCCCCCTCTCTCTCTCTCTCTTTCTCTCCTTGACTTCAGATCTACTCCCAACAAAACGTACGGACACTTTCATCAAGCAGTCAAAACAAAAATAAACGCGCACGGGCAACTAAAAAGTCGCCAAATTTTCATCCATTTCCTCCTCAGACGTTCCACTTCTGGAAATTAAAGAGCCTCTTTTCGCAAGAATTATAGAGACGCGTCGGGCGTTTTGATCAGACAGAAGCGACCGTGGTGTGTATGAAAAAGGCTCTTGGACCAACGCGGCCGAAGAAAGGGAGAAGCCGGCAAAGCGCTGAAGGGAAACATGAGAAGCGGAGATTTGACGGTCTTCGAGACGTGTATAGCCATTTTTATCAAGTTTGCGAACGCGAATCGCGCGGTGTACAGAACGGGTGACAATCAAACGTCGTTCCGTTTACGTTAACGCGTCGCAACATTCAAACTTAAATTTCGCAGACGTGAACGTGCTAGTACGTGTCAACGTGCCCAGATTCCTGTCACAGAAGTGGACAAGTCGCCCGGAACTATCGTGTCGCGGCCAGAACATTCTCCCGAAGAACTTGCTATACCTCAAATCTCGTTTCAAGGATCACAGATCGAAATTGGCGAGAGAAGGTAAACAGAGGGGTCTACTTTACTTTTTCTTTATTAGTTTTGTTATAATAATTCATGTTGCCCAAGACTATCAAAAAGCTCATAAGGGTTCCTAAATTTCGCAAATATCATCTCGAAGTAAAAATAAAATTAAAATTATTATTAATAATCGTAGGTATTTTATATATAATAAAAATAAACATAAGCAGTCAATATGAAGTAGACACATATATATAAATAGCTATAATCAATGGTACAATAATTGCAATAATGTTGTACGTCATCGCCGATATCCTATTGGTTTTCATGTTCTATTCACATCTACATTCTTCTACTTTCACTACAATTCTGTCTATTTACCAATCACTACTAATTTCAATACTATTTCTACAAGATTCTCAGTTATATGCTCAAAGTTTTCGAATCAAACTCACCAATGAGAAAGCTCCGCCATTTAATGGTTGAAAATTCAAGCCCCAAGACCAAACACGTACTCCTACGTTTTTCCACGTGACTGTTTACCGCGTTTATCAACGAATCATCACCTCGACCGTGTAGCGCTGTGGTCCGAGTCAACGTGCCATAATTCGTGTCAGCGGGCGTTTGAACGCGCGGACAAGTCTCGGGGAAGCTATCGTGTCGCGACAGAACACGAATAAGTCACAATGCCAAAAGTCTCTCACCGACAGCGAGAAGCAACAGAATGGGCGTAGAAATTGGCGAAAGAGACAACAGACGAAAGAGAGACGCGTTGGATGAAGCTATTAGGCAAAGAGGGGAAAAAAGAAGGAAGTTTTCCGGTTGTGCGAAGACTTTAAGCCCGTTTAGACTAGGGGAACGAGCGCTAAACTGACAATAGCGCTTTTTTTCAAGGCTGAGCTTGCTACACTTAACAATGCTACAATCCATTCCTGCGCTCACCGTGTACCCCAGGTTCTCTCTCTCCTACGACCGTTCTTCACAGCGTACACTCGAACGCTCGTCCGAATCATCCTCTCGCATCTTCTCTGTGCGTACTCGCTCACACCCCCGAGCTTTATTTTTCACCCGCAGCGCATCCATCCAGCAGCGAAACCCTCTGACAGCTTCTCAGGCTCGCAGGTCTATCCGCGAAACGACTGTCGAAACAATGAGCAATGCATTTTTCTGATTAAAATTTAGTCAGACAGCTGGCTGGGTATCTCCAGGTGCATCGTTCTCTTACCTGTGGCTTTTCGGTGTATATCATTTTTATACGGAAACGTTCGAGATCGAGGAAAGATTTTCGAAGGTATAGTGTCTGGGTGAAGCGATTTCAGCGTTTGCAAAGAGAATTTTCATTCTTACTTTGAGGAGCACCCTCTGGTAAATGTACTGTCAGTGGCACAAAACGTTGCATAGTGTTTAAATAGCGTATTTTGAAAATCAGGCTTCTAAATTATCATTCTATACATAATCCGAAAGTAAAGCAAAGCCTCATATAATACGTCACATATTTTAAACTGGCCAAGATAGCTTAATTCAGTATCCAAATTGCGGCTCATTTATTACTTCCTGTTCGCGTTTAAAATTACAGGTACATGAATTCAAAAATCAATAAATGTCAGGCAATAATTTTTCGTAAGCTGGGATTAAGTGAAACAATGCAACGTTGCTACAAGAAAATCAGTCGGTCATGAATTATAAATACATTCGCCGGGTTGATCGTATAAATGTGGTACTTCGCTGTTAAATAATTGATGCATTCGTAAAATAATAAATTAAATTAAAATGACACGTAAATGTTAGATGTAGAAATTAATTATCTGCCTTAATTACACAGATTGCTTCGAAATTTGGTTTTACAACTATATTCTCTTCGAAAATGTCACTAAGGGAAGTTTAAAAGTTGTACAGTTTTGCTTTTAAAATAAATAGTACCCATGAAAATTCAGGGAATAAATTTCCACACCTAATAAAATTGCCAAAATAAATTCCATCGTATTCCGGACATCAAAGAGAGTGTACGCCCGGTCAAAATGCACGTCAATTTCTCGAGTCTTTCAGACAAGAAGCTTTAGTGGTCTGTAGCATCAGGAGAGCTCCTTCTTCCATCCTTCTTTCACGATTTCCTCTTGGACGTCCTTAACCGCCAGGGTTGCGTAAAAATTCCGCGGTTCTATGGGCAGAATACTTGAAAAAGGGTGGAGAGAAGCCTCGATGCTTTGCGAAGGGGTCGAAACACGGAGGAAAAAAAAAAGCGATTCGGATAATGTAGACAGAAGACGTCGGTACAAGGATAAGAGACCAAAGAGAAGAGGCTGGAAGGAAAGGAAGGCAGACAGATGGCGGAGAATGAAGGATCGGTCGGGCAAGTAGAGATTAAGGTGTCGACTCTTAAGCCTGATGCCGAAATTCTGACTGCGAGACTTTCGTCGAGCTGAAAAGGAATGAAATACCTACCACCCACTACACCGTTGCCCTTCCTAGACCAGTCTGCTGCGCATTACTCGTCGACCTCCTCCTCGTCATACTTCGCTTTTACTTTACGCCATCTTGCTGTGAAAATTACATTCACGGCTCCGTAATTTTCTTGTTTGAAACGGCGACGTCCGAAACGCGAATTCGTTCAACGATAATTCATTTCCTGGACGAACTCAGACGAATAGAGCACTTCCCTCGGTTATGGAAACAATTTTTTCCCAAATAATTGGTATGCGAACTCCAGGACTAGCAGCAATGAGGGTCTGGTAATACAAAGTTGAAAATAATATGAATTATACGTATAGCTCATCTTCACCAGGAAATTCTGGTTATTCCATAGATAATACTCTCATACAGGTGTAACAAACATGATAAAAATATTTATTTTACATTAGCTGACACTTCGATACGCCAGCAGTACCTCTTTGAAGTAACCGAGCTCATATAACGGGAAACGTTGCTCTACGTCACCAACCTTCGAAGACCAAGATAGAATCTTGA
The DNA here is from genome assembly GCF_026225885.1 of Hylaeus anthracinus. NCBI lineage: Eukaryota > Metazoa > Arthropoda > Insecta > Hymenoptera > Colletidae > Hylaeus > Hylaeus anthracinus. The sequence continues at coordinate 6,649,686 of NW_026534330.1, read as the reverse complement.
AGATACCCACATTGAAATTATATTTCCTTCTCCTGAGAGAATATAAATTTCTACCACAACATAAACGAGTGGTACCACTCGACAAAATGTCTCCCTTAAAAAGTCCCAAGCCTTCTCCAAAACTTTCGTATCTTCTACAAAGACAGAAACGAACCACGAGAACCAGCTGAATCACCCAGGGTCGATTTCGTTCTCCCTTCAGCTTTATCTTTCGTCAAGATATCCCCTTTATATTCCCAAAGTTTCATCATTTTTGCGATAATCGAGTTCAGGGCCCCCTTGGCGATACGGAGCCAGGCGCAAAGTACCAAGAAGCCGTGTTACCCGTGCAACGCGCAATGTTCTGAGGAGAATTCGCAGGTTTTTAGCGGGTGATGCATGTTTTACGACTCATAAAACGGGAATGGCCGCGGCGCGAAACTTTGAAACGAGTTTCTGCAGTATTCATAAAATCGGTTGCGTATCGGCGGCGGTTCGATTTCTCGCCTGTCTCGTCCCATTAGAATACTTCCCACGCCTTGGTTCGTCGAAACGCAGCGCGCGGAGGGATGGGAATATAATGGTTGCACAATTTCGATCAAAATACGTTGTTCCCTCTCTGACCTGGTACTCGATTAACGATGAATTTGAATGACGTCTGGCGACAGAGGAGGCACCGATTTTCGCCTCACCTCGCTTTTCACGAATTACATTTCGTAATCGACGAAAGAGGGAGCGATGGAGAGGGGCGGGCCCGAGGGAAAGGGGGGAGGGGGCGAGCGCATGAAGTATATGTAAATAATGAGGGTGGGAATGAATACGTTGGGAGCTGTGGCTGCACTAATGGCGGGTGCAACGGTCGTTGAAGGGCTATCCGAAAATAATTCCGTCTCGCCAGGAGAATCCCCCTCAGGCCACCCAATTATCGTGAAATGCCTACCTACTACTTCGCGCTTCAGGCTTAAGCAAATGAAGAGTGACGCTTGTCCACGGGACAATACAATCGACGATAAATCTTAGCGGGCGTGAAAATCGATGTTCGTTCGGTCGAACGTCTTCGAGATGATGACTTCCATTGGTCCAGGTGACGGTTTCTGGAGGAGATAACGCTGTCGGAACTAATGGATAATATCAGGGTACGCATTATCGAATGTGCGAGATGGTGAAAAGTGAAGGGTGAGGGTGGATCGTAACGGGCAAGGGGAATGTTGATATTTTTAGGGGGAAGACAAGTGTCAGTAGACTTGGAGGTAAAGTAGCAATCATGTATGTAGGCTAAAATAGGTCAGCTTTTTGACGTTCTTTTGTGCTTTTGTAAGACCTTAAGCGACTTGATATTCACTCATTCGATTGTTAAAGCTGCTAGATCTAGTTCAAGATTGGATTTATTTCAGAGACAGGTCAAATATTCTTATATTTCGGGATATTTCAAGAACCTAATATCTAGGATTTACAAGTGAAGTGGAGATTATTGCAATTATTGCAGTGCCTAGAATATTGTTACTTTATCAGATTTTGAAGATATACATTTTGAAGCCTGTTAAGCTTAGGAAGTTCAAGTTAAATAAAATCCTTCTACAGTCTTATTTCTTTGAATATTATTAGATAACCTAGCTAGGCTACAGACTAAGGCAATATTATGATTACCAAATGTACTACATATTTCCATTTGATAAAGCTCCTAGTTAGGTAGCCAGGACAAGTCACCGAGAAACTGCTGCATCCTTCATCTGACTTAATCCTACATTCAACAAGCGTGTTACGCGTCAAGTGATAATCATGCGAGTCGCAAGTGGCTCTTTGTGTAAATAAAGGGTGCACGCACGAAGGCATCAATCAACGCGAGTTGGCAGCATTGTTACTAAATTCCTGCGTCAACTCGACAGTTCATACTGATGCTGCTTGTTTCGATCGCTACAACAATCTCTACACAGTGATACCATAATGCCTTTGATGCATACGTTATTTTGACAATTTATCGAATCAACATCGGTCGAATTACTGGAATCCTAGTATAATAGAAATACACACAAATTGACAAATTTGACAAATGTATATTATGTATGTATAAATGTATATATATATATATTAATACATGTATATTAACACTATCAAATTCAAGACTATATATACTGTAATTTGTATAATCGAACATGTGCCATATTATTCATGTTTGTAACGTTCTACCAAGTGCACAAAACCTAAATCTATTTTCTGGAACCCCTCACGTACAGAATTAATTCCCCTAAGTTCCCTAATGAAAAGCCCCGTCACCCATGACGCCGACGGTTAACGAGTTAAAACAGAAAAGTCTTTCCTCGGCGTCTCTGAAACTTTGATCAACAAGCGTAGATTGAATTCGTCTCTTCTTGCAAACCGTTTTACAGTGACCACGTAATTTACCGTCGTCGGGAAGTTGTAAGCGCGGAAGGAGGACAGTCGAGAAGTCTCGAGGATTCAATCGGCGAAAGTTTATCGGAAACACTATCCCGTCGCACTTCGTTTGCAATCGCGGGGGCTGCATATATAAAAGCTTGGGCGGAACTTTTTTTGAAGGGAGCCGTAGTCGAGAAGCGTGCGTGACGATCGAGCACGGTCCCGAAGAGAAGATGTAAAGATAGAAGCCCGGGGGGTTAAGCAGAGAGCAGAGAGGAAGGGTGAAAACGATGAAAGAGAAGGTGGGCAAAGTCGTCTTGCAATACGCGGTTAAACTCCACGAGCAAGGGAACGGTGAACGCGGAGGGGGTAGCTTCTTAACTTTTCAATTTCCTTCCTCTCTTCTGTGTTCTGCTAGTCGATTCACCCCCATCCTCTCCGCCGGTCTGTCCAAGCGATTACGATGAGTCAATAGGAATTGCCCCGTGGCTCATGTAAAATAAATTTTCAGACGATTGTGGCAGTTTGCGCGGTTAACATCTCTGGTTAGTTGAATCCGTCCGATCTACGTCATTTTTATCGACCGGCACCCCCTTTCTGTTTTTAGTCCTTTCGTTCTTTTTCATTTCCTATGTACGCTGCAGCTCGACTTCGTTCGCACTTGTTACATTTTATTTTTTATTAGAGATATTTTGATCACTGTATAGCATTCGTGTATGTTTGTATTTTATCTATTCACTATATGTAGTCAACCCCATAAATATTCGTACCCTCTATGACTATTGAAAAAGTTTGACTAAACTAAATAATAGGTTCGAAATTTAAAGCTTATTATCATATATTAGAATAAGTATGATAAATACAATTTAATTTAACAATATTTGTATAAAATATAACAATGAACTTTTGTGTTAAATATAAATATAATAACTCTGAATAGAACTACAAACACGAACGATCTAAATTTGTTCAAATGCTCGAAGGTACGTCGTATAATAGACGTTATGGAGCTTAAGTACAGATTTTGCAAGTAAAGGTCGTACGAAGTTGGCGTTCAGTGACCGAGAGCGCAAATCGGTTTTGCTTCTCGAGCAGGGAGCGGCTGCAGTCTGAGGAAAAGGTAAAAAGGTCCAACCGTGAGTTGTACAGCGTTTTCTCTGTAGCATGCAACATAGCTTGGGAGAGGAAGCAGGTGACGAGCAGGTTTACGTACACCCATTCGCCCTCCCTGCAAAGTGAAACGTTTTATTTCCAAGTTATTGCATCGCAGACGGTGAACTCTTAAAGTCAGCGTACCAAGATATTCAGGCTTTAGAGGTATGAATTTTCGTTTATAGCCCGGTATTATCGAGTGATGCTAATTAGGGACGTAGCATACGTTTTGTGAAAGGCACGTACACGTTCCTGAAGCTCAACAATATTTATAACCTTTTAGGACCATTGAACAAATTCTATTTTTTAATGAAAATAAAGCCAGGAGACATAATACTGAAAGAAGGATACTCGAAACCGAGTTTTAGGTTCAAGCGTTGTTAAAGACATTTTCTCTTGGACTTTTTTTATCGATTTAGTACAGATAAATAATATTTAACTACAGCCTTGAGGATTATAAAGAACATTTTCTTTTGAATTTTTCCTATGGATGAAGTTTCGAATAACAAGATCAAGGTATCTGCCCGTAGCTACTAATTAAACAGAAATTTGTTGACTTCACTTCCATGTTTCTCGGATCGATGCGCTTTATGAGTTTATAACTTGCGGGACCATCTGCAAAGGACACGGGAAGTGGCGCCAACGCCGCCCAAAGGATTGACCCGGAACGTGTGGGTGTCGTTAGCTCAGTCACTTTGCTGAAACCGATCGAACACTTGAACCGATTACCATTGCCCTCTACGAACCGAGAGACTTTTTAAATTAACCAATATCCGCGTCCCATCCCGTCGTTCTCGGTGATTTAAAAAGAGCAGATGTTACCTTTGACGAACAGAGCTTATTTTAAAAAGTTGACGTCACTCGCGCCCCAAACCGTCAGCGAAGCCAGTTTTACAGCAATTTGTGTTTTATATTGTACATCTCCTGACAGGTGGTAAGCCGATTCTGCAAAACGCTTGATTATAAAGTCGTGATGACATTTTCAATATTATTGTTACCTTGTTTTCTCACTTTGCTTTTCCTATGATATACGTAGTTTATGTTTATCAATTTATATTTTCTATCGTTATAAGAAGTAGAATAGTTAAATGATCAAACCGAAATGTGTTGCTGTCCGTGTAAAAATGAGGAAGGTTTAAATCAGTATTTTGCTCTTTCTGAAATTGTTAAAAAAATAAATAGTTTCATATATTTACGTATATTATACTCACTTGAAGTGAGTCACTTCCATATAACATATCATTGGTTATTTCCAAATATTTCGTATATATTTTCTATTATCTTCTATACCTCAAATAAATTATATAAAAAGAAACCATAAAAATTAATATAATAACTTTCACATAGAGCACACTAAAGTTTTTAAATTTGTTTAGTCTCCAACTACCATCGTTTCAACCATAGAAAAAAGTAACAACCCACATAGTCCACATCGCTAATCAAATCATAACTCCTCCTGCACGCAGATACCTTTATGCCCCTTAAAAATAATGCAGACGCTATTTCCAATGAAAAAGAAGGGTCTCCTCAAAGGTTCGCGCAGCTGAAAGGTTTCTTCAAGGAAAGAGGGGGTGCACGAACGGCGAACTGGTCAGAATTCGCCCAAACAGGGGGTCGTCGACGTGAAACAGAATCGAATCAGTCGTGTCCCCCTCGGATGATAGGGGTCGTCTTGATAAAACGAGCTTTAATCACCACTCGATTATCCGTTCACGGATGAAATTTTAATTTACGGGGTAGTAAAGTTTCAAAGAGTTACGCCGCCGTGGAAAATTCGTTCGCTTTATGTGCTGTCGCCTCGAAAGTTTCAGTTTGATCGTTAAGCCCACCGAAGGAAAACGATGGAAGCTAAACGAGAGACAGAGAAAAACGGGTGACCTAAGAAGAGGGACGGCGGTGGAGGGTACAAGGGGTGCAAGAACTGCAAGGGGAAATACGAGGCAGTGGGGTCTGTCATATTAAACCGGCGGATTGGAATGTTAATTAATACTAGCGAATTATCGATAAAGCTGCGAGAATGGAAGAATGGGAACGAAGGAAGAAAGGGAGGGATGGTACAACTATAATTCGTTCTGTCGTTTCATCTTTCACGCTTCTTTGTCGTTCCCTTTAATATCTTCTCCGCGTTCCCATCGATCTACGAGTGGATCAGTGGTTCTCAAACTTATCAATCTCCGTGGACCTCTGCACTTCTTAGAGCTGGGAACTTCGTAAACACTTTTTGCCCGTGTCCACTCCATCGAAGCTTACCTTTCGTGGATTTTGTACTCGACCTCGAGAATTTTTATATACATTCCAATTCTTGAGGAAATAGGGGGAGTTTATGTCATCATTTTGCTGTTTTTGAAATTGTTTAGGGAATATAGGCTTTCAAGGTAGATAGTTTTTTTTAGAAATGAATGAAAGCTGCCTTTGATTGAATTGAAATATGTTGCTGTTTGTGTAAAAATAAGGGAGGTTTAAGTCAGCATTATACCACCTACCAGAAGTCGACATAGACTTTCCAGACAACCCAATAATATTTTTTGGTTTGAGAATAATATTACTGCTTTTATTACAATAAATTTAATAAAATATTGCTTTAGCCTTTTGACTAAAAGGAATGGTCTGAAAACCGTGGATCGAGACGCGTTGGGATAGTTTATACCGTAATGAAGTTTTGACGTTTGACGCCTTTGCTTTTGATGAGACCACTCCAACCCTTGATTCATCGAACGTCCCGTGATCCAATACGTATTGAATTGTGCGATTGCACGTTCCGCTGATCCCATTGTCTGCTTTATTGACATCTGCGTTTGTTTGACAGTACAGTATCAATCAGCTCCAGAACGAGTAGTTCTTGATATTTTGATCTCTCGTTTTGACTATTTCGACATGCAGCTGAACCAATCCACGTACGAGATTATTAAGTTATCCAAAAATAACGCGATGGTCTTTGAATCGTGTCACTAATCTGCTTTTGGTCTAAAGCGTCTAAACCTTCTTTTTAAAATCAGAAATTTTTAAGAAAATTATGCATCGATACAACGAATCGAGATAGACTATAATTGTTTTGTTATTGAAACAAAAATTCTTCAAAAGAGTCCGAACATGTTTTATTCGTGGTTCCATTTCCAATTCCAATTATTCTCTGAGTAATTAATTAAAATGTCGCGAGAAGTACGCCGAAATTGACGAGCTTTTCGGTCGATTTTACATAATTAATTCAACCAATCCGTTATACCACGAAAATAATATACACTCTCCGAATGCAGTGTTGAAGTAATCTCAAATAATTAATATCATAAAATGAGCAAGATTGAACGTTTTAAGTTGACGATAAATATTTCATTCATATCCACGAGTGAAGTCAATATTTTAATGTGAATTTTGAAATGCGGATAATTCAGTTCGTCGAAATAAATCCAATTTAACGAGAAGAGCTTCTGTTTTTGCGACAAAAAATATGTTCATATTTATGACATCAATCAGTATGGAAAGTTGGAACAACCAGCCTCCTTAGTGATTAAATTAATTATCACTTTCTTTATACCATATTCCAAAAATTCCTTTAATTTTATATATTTAAAAAGATTCCGCCACGTATACTTTTGAGTCACGTGTAATATTGTCAAAGCTTAGAACCTCTTATAGAGGTTATCAAAAATATACTAATACATTCAAGTCAAGAAATTCTGATAAGGATCGAATTTAAATTATTACATTTCAATTAGAAATCGAATGTATGCTACCGAATTTCGTGCCAATTTAAACGTTCAAGATGCTCTGTGGAAAAATAACTTTACCAGGAAGTATTTATGAGTTCTCAGTAGTTGGCAGAAATAAAGGCCGATAAAGAAACGCTGAGTTACGGCTGCATAAATTTCGCGAATTTCGGCCCGCCATTGTATGACATCAACGATTGCATCCTAGCAAAGAATTATTCGTCCGAAAACTTATGAGTGGTTCTGGACTGACTGTGTATCTCTGCATATGACTGGGTCATTTCTGCGGCCGCGCCCCAACTCGCACTGAAAATATACGCTGGCGTGCACGTGAATTTTTGTGATGCACTTGAACTGTAAACTTCGTTATACGTCAATCTCAGCCTTGTGCTTGTGAACGCACCGTGTACCGGTTCGAAACATGAAATTCAGATATGAAATTCACGAACTTTCGTAACACGGAATTCATTATTTCTCGATATCGTGTATCGTCAAAGCGATGAATGCAATTAACTTCGCATAAGGGAACCTTCCACGATTAATTCTATCGAAGTAATATTTGTTTTGATCGGGTTTCTTTTCTTCTGGGTTTGTACGTAGGATTATACATGATTTTTTATTTCACATTTATTTTATTCTTAATTATTTTGGGTGTTAATTTATTTTTTGGGTAACGGAAATTATTATATTCAGGAACAAATTTTACGGAATTTTCTAAACAAACTATTATTTATTTTAGATATTACTTACATTTATTGTATACAAATTGAATTGTATAATTCGAAAATTCGAAATAATTTGTACTCTGGCTGAAATGTAGCAATACCAACAACGTAACTACTATTTGTTTGAACCAACGACCCATGACTGGAAACAACCTAGCAATTCTGAAAATAAATTTCCTATTTTCGTATTACATATCTCGAACACTTTCTAATAAATAAAAAATATCAAAAAAGAATTTAATTCAAAGTTTTACCATTTTTTGGTATGTTACAATATGCTGAAAACAAATTTTCACCGAAAAATAGAAGCGGAAATTTCGAGTAGAGAATTGCAGAAAACAGAATTGCGTCGAATTGGACTGGAAAAATCCATGAAATATGCAATAGTCTAGTGGTTGTATGACTGTAGTGGGCGCCACGGATGAAGAACGCTTATAGTGTAAATAGAGGCAGACTAACGATGGAGAAAGTATTCTTCTTCTCCCTTTCCTTCACTTTTACCAACTTCTTTTCGTCCGTTCTTAAAGCCATGAAAGAAAAGGACTTAGCTTTTCCATGGACAGTACCGAGCCGAATCGAGCACCAGTAAAAGTGGAATTCTGAAATATTAATGTAACTTCCGTCCAACGCCGTAAGCCGATTCTTTGCTCTTCTCCTCCATCTTGTTTTTCCTCTTTCTCCTCGTTTTTTAACGGCTTCTCGTTTCTCCTCGGCGCGCTTTCCGGGGCAATCTCCTCGAATAGTACACAGACTCGTCGTCGTGTGAAACAAAATTTGAACAACGTTTCGGTTCGTTATTTGTTACTTCCACTTAAATTGGCGATTGTTATTAATAACAACAGTATGTATTGTACATTTTGCATCAGACTTACTCCTTTGTAAATAGTTGAAACCGTTTGAAGCAGATAATAACAGTCCGTCCATCAATTCTTGCAAGAACAGTTTAAGTAGAAACAGCGAGTGATGGTCAGACACGACAGTCAATTCGCTTTTGTATCTGATCGACTCTTGAAAATAATTTTTCTCTTTTATTAGGTAGTAAGGCTCGTATGGATAAATGCTACGGTAATTTTTATTCGCAATAAAAAATAATTTTTCCTGGTAACTCGGGCGATTTATTAACATTTGAATACAAAAATGACCCGTTCAAAAATGTCCTCTGAAATAAATTATTTATTATTCAATAGCGGAAAGAATTTTGATGTTTAATGGTGTTAATCTTTATTATTCAGGAAAATTATTATAAATGTAAAAAGTTGACTATATAAAGTGCTTTGACACTTAAATTTAAAATTTTTCGAAAAATAGAGTTAATCAATTTGTGCAGTGAAAGGCTCATATATTGAAATGAATATTTTCGATGTCCCACTCATGAAATATATGAATGCTGCTCTTGTTTCAACCAGTTCCTCTCAGACTTCATTAACTTTTAAGAGACGTTTATAGTGACAGTCATTGCACGACATTGCACCTATATGTGAAAAGGCACCGGCTGACGTTCGTTTTTTTTTTCGAATGCCTGTTTCAGGAAGGTGAGAGGGGTTACTTGGAGGGGCTTGCTTCAAGATATGCAGACCTCTTCAGAACACATTACGGAGACGTCCTGGAGCCACTCGAGGAGCTACGCCGCCGTGAAACAAATGCTTCCCCCCGAATGCCCAACACTCAACTCACCACCAGTCATTCACAGCCCATTTACGTGCCTGGAAAATACTCGGTGAGTAAATCCGTCTTTTTTTCTCCTACCTTGATCTCGGCTCTGTCCTTTCTATTTATCTTTATGAGTCTCTTTTATTTTGCCCTCTTTGTTCTTTAACTCCGTCGGAATTCTCTTCTACGTACGTTACCGTAATTACACCTATTTCACGGTCTCTATTGTTCGTGTTTCACCGTAAGGCGTTCAGAGAAATTAGTTCACGTTGAATAACACGAACAATTTGTTACAATTAATGCCGAGATAACGTGTGATTTTTGTTGGAAACAAAAGAATTTGATATTATTCTTGTCCTCAACAAGTGATGTATTTGTTTTTAATGCTTTTCAAAACAAAATAAAAATATTTTTCCGCTCTACAAAGAATACATATTCATCCAACGTGAATCCTATACAATTTTCGACCGTGCAGTTCTATAAGGAATAATGTTTAAAGAACCACAACTATCGTACGCTTCCAACATGGCGTATCCCTTAATCGAGACTCTACACATCGTAGCAAAGACGTTATCGGGCCCCCCCTTCCAGTTCCGTTAAATGATAGCCTCTAATGCCACGCAAGCAGAACTTGGTGGCTCTAGCCGTAGAAAGAAGTAAGAGCAAAAAAACGAGAGAATGTTCTCGATTTTTGTGCAGCCCTCGAGCTGTCTCAGCGACAAGGAGGAGGACGAAATCTATGGGTTCGGATACGGAGTTTTCAGCAGGCAGATGCTTCAGCATCGACAACAAAAGCTTGCACTCGCCGCACAAAATACCACTGCGATGACGCCGGCTGGACTTCAACAGCCTTATCAAAGGTAAGAATCCGTTTTCATGTTGCACGGTCATTACCGTTTTTATAGACCATTTATTGGAGACGTAAATGTCCTCTTCCTTTTACGGATTGAGGAAGTAACGATACGTTCATAAATCGGGGTTAGGCGCATTTTATTCGAATGAAAAATTATAAATAATGCTTGGAGTAAATTATTATCTGAACTCAGTTGTCGAATTATGATAAGTGATTAGACTTAAATAGAATTATATTTTAGCAAGAATGAACTATTTTTAATTAATTTTATATTTCTGAATTTAAAAGTAATTACTCGCCAAGAATAACAAAATCTTTAGTGAAGTGAATAATTAGGAAAATTAAGTAATCTGTAATTTGTTATAAAAACATTCATGTTTGCTCTGTTATCTTAAGATCTGATAGCGAATTGATGGCGCTTGACAAATATTAATTTATACAGACTAATCATAAAACTAAAAACACAGATCCTGAAACAACATCAAAAATTAAAAATTGTCCGTGTTAACTGTAAATATGAGAAATCAAACAAACACTATTACATCTCACAAAATATTCTAATACGCGGCATGTTTGGTAATGTAATTTACTGTTCACTTCCAATGTATGCTAAATACATATAACGAATTGTGTACACATTTGTTTATTCGCAACTTTCATTCTGCTCCCTCCGCAAGCTGCAAATCGTTAAGTCTATTATTTCACTTCGAAAAGTAGTCGGCACCCCGAGTTCCCCGTGGAATACTTTTCATTCTATCCGGTAAACATGTTCTCAGTTGATGGTGTTAATGAAATATAAACTAATTGAGGCCGTTACTCGTAGAATAAATGTATAAGTGGATATCGGAGTTTATCCAATTCCCGTGTGTAAGCAGCACAAAATTATTTTGGGGTAACAATCGATTGACGAGCGCTTGACTGAGTTAATTATACGCCTCTGTACATTAATTCCATGGATGGCACACGATGAGTAAATATTATACGGTAACGCGGTCCACATTGATCGTCCTGATGATCCATCGCAAATTCATTAGGTTTTCGTAAAAATTTCAAGCCCTCTTTTACTTTCGATAACAAGTTTCAAAAGTATGTGCGCCATTTCTATTAACCGTGTACAGCAAGGATAATTAGATGAGCAGCATCACTTGATAATGTATTTAATTTTGTACGAGATATATAATTCCTTTGCATTGAATCCTTAACGTTTATAATCTGCTTAAATATAACATTGGCAGATCATTTCAACATAACCAATTATAAAATATTTCATAAGAAAATATCGTGTCTCTCGTTATCAGAGAACTTGCTGTATATTTACCCTTCTACGCGTAACTTCGAAATTAAAACTAACCTCATCTAATTACGTGCAGATTTCGTTGCACTCATACATGGTTAATGTCCAAATGAGAATTTCATTTAATGATTAAAATCCAGTAATTAAACGTTGCATTCAAAACTCTCAGAGTAATTACAAGCGATATTGAATTTATCTAACTTTTACGTGTATGGAACGTGAATTCCAGATTGTAGATATAATGTATCGTTCAGAAAGTTCACATTTGCACCAAAAGAACCATTTCACTATGGTCGTGTAACAAACTTCATGATGCTCTGCAACACAAACACAGAATGGTGGTGGGCCATTGCAATTGGCGTATTCACGTTCGCCAGTGGAAACAGCTTCTACTAATTAAGTTTTTACGAAAGGTTATGTTTCGGAGGATGTTTATCCTTTCACTGTAATCTTTTTACTCGGTTATCGCATCTGATAAGTTAAAGGATCGCCATAGAGCTCATTTGCGTCGATATGGACGTGCTGAAGTGACGAATGGGTCGCGTGCAATAATTATTCGAGGCTATACTCACGAGTGCGTGATGCGCATTTGTCACACCGTTAATGATGCATTCTACGACTGCAAATTAATCACAAAACCTTGAATAAAGAATATACTTTCTCTGCTACTGTAATCTCATGAAGAATTTCTCCGTCGTTAGTAATTGGAATTTTAAAATTGAAAATTCTTTAAATTTAAGATTAAAGGAGAAACTTGGAGCTACTTACAGTGCTTACAAATTTGTAATAGCATAAATTGTTCGTTTAATTTTGTAGAGAGTATTTTGTATTAATAAGAAATTTCTTTCATTTTTTCGTTTTTTTTATTTCATTTTTATCCTTGTTGATTGATGTTTTGAAGAATATTAGTATAACAGTGTAATTCTGGTAGCAGTTAATTTATGAAAATTAAAATTCCACATAAGGAGAGGTACCTTTTTGAACAAAATTTGTATACTCAGTGTTCAAAGCTATTTAAATTCTCGAGCTACAAACAACAGACTTAAATTTAAAACTTTTATAAACGACTGATAATAGTTAATGCGGCGAGATTGAAATTTCACGAACAAATTTAATTTTTTGGAAAACATTTTTAAGTTTGAAACTGTTTAAACTCTTAGGCTGCAAATTGCAGATTTAAATTGAAAACTTTCATAAACGTCTGTACAGGTTTGACACAGCAGTGACGAACGCCGCGATTCGCACATAAATCCAGTCGTTATAACAAATGTCTCGCACGTGATTATACTCGAATCATGTTAATGCGGCATACCGAATACGTGCCGTTTCTATTTCCATGTCCGAATGTCCGTCCTGCCGTTGACTATAAATGTGTCTATAAATCTTCTGACAGCTAACGAAATGGTAAAACCTTTTATTTTACGAGTTTGATGATTATGACGTATTCGTCCTAGGACCATTAGATGATTCATCGCGTCTTAGGGCCATGAATGGAATGTCAGCGATGAAATGGAACCCATCCACGCGTAAAAAATCTCAGGTCGTTACATCTATTGTCTTTTCAAGCGTTCTGGTCTAGTAGAGGTGGTCGCCAGCTCGTTGCCCATCAACAATGACTTTACTCAATCGTGTTAACTTAAAGTGGCAGAAGGAAAACTTGAGTTTATTGCTCAATTTATTTCATTTCTTTTCGTGGACCGCGATACTGAAACTGTATCAAGCTACATTGGGCAACTTGGCGATCTTAATCTGTTAACTGAAGCAGACGACGTTGGAACGTCGTTTTTATTTGAATAGATGAGTTCTAGGTTGTCTAATATTTTTCTCAATGTCTTATTTCTTTTCTTCATTTTACTTGTACAATATATATGTAATATATTTTTCATAGAAAAGTACAATACTTTTATTTCAAAAATATTCCCTCCGGCTTTATCATTTAGCATTCCTTACATTAATTAGAAAATTTCTAAAAGTAGCCGAATGAAAGTAACTAGATACATACAATAATTGGTGTAATCTTTAAGGTTAGTGACTAGCCTAATAGAAGCCCTCCAGGACATACGGGAGAATTAAAGTTTCATAAAAAGTTTTCATTAAATTTACATTTGTAGTAAACTATGAGGGAAGTTCTTAATTAGAAATAAACAATTAACATTGTAACATAAAGTTCTGTTTTCATACTGGTGCTAGGCACTAGTTTGCAACGAGAACTTCGTCCTCTTGAGACTGCGTCTGGAGGTTCTACCAAAAAGCTTTCATACCCTGCTTCCAATTAAACGTTAGCTTACTGTAGACTGAATGCCACAGTACCCTGGCGTGGCCCCATAGGTTATTATTTCGTAAAACTATTGTCGAAACATTTCATTGTCTCATAACTGGGTATTTTCATGAATCCAACTATATACTTTATAATGCCTCAGTAAGTTATAATAAAATAAACATATATTAGACCTTAATTTATTCCCATTTAATAATAAATCAAACGACTATAATAAAAATATATATATATTATTTCTTCAAATCTGGGACATTCAAATTAATCATTCATTGAGAAAAATATGTACAATATTATTTTGATATAATACACGGTGCGTGAGAAGTACCAAGTGCGATTATACTTCCATAAACGTTTCCCTATTGCTTCAGCGACTGTACCTAGTGTCAAATTACGGTTAGCTAATAAACGGACATTATTTATTTGACTGTGATCGGTAGAACACTCACGAATCTGTTGAGGCAAGGGACCACTCGGGGCAGTCGTCCATTACAGATGCACCAACGATAGGAGGAGATTGGTTAGAGGATGCATTGAGTGGTCCACGGACGGTGGCAGAGGAACCTAAAGCAGAATTGCATCGCAGTTTGTCTGTTAAGATGTTAGCTTTTCATCAAAGACCGCCATTAGTACGCAGTTAGTACTACAGAACGATGGGTCCGGATACGTGGATGATACATCGCCATCCATTGCCAAGTCTCTGGCATGTGAGCCCGCTGATTGCTTTGTAGGGACGATCAATAGACTGGGGACCGCTGGATCGAACCAATAAGGCGATTAGTCTTACTGAACGCGACCCTTAGGCGGAAATCATTCTGCGCGCATTCCAACGTAATCTACTATATGGGGATCACTCTGGTCTCCTCTTCCCTCGCGAATACCCGGGATACTTGGACAAATACCGCGTGTAAAGCAAACGTGACAGTTAGTTTCGCTACTTTCGACAGAATATCGAGCGTTGTTCCGTTGCACACTTGTTTGTTGTTCCCTGGGTCTGTGTATCTAACGATTGTGAAAGCTATTCTAATACAAATCACATTTAGTAATGAATCAAATTTTTATGCATTTGATTAAATCTCCATGAACAGTTTCAAACTCACTAACTATTAAATATAGTTCTATAAGCGCGTTAAGATGTGTGTTTCTATATAAGTTTAAACAGAAATTTTAAAGTTAACACTGACGACAAGAATAAATTTAGCTTGGAAAAATCTGTTTTCATAGAGAAGATTAGGTGATATTAAGTATGATAAGAATAGCAAACATAATAATATCACATACAATATTATTTTAAATATGTTCGAAAGGATGTATTTAGTAACATGTAGTGTATTCTCTTTAATCACTAGCATATTTTTATTCTAATCGTAATATCTCTTTTTTCCAGTTGTCTGAGCCCGAGGTCTGCCTTCTTCTACGAGTTCCCACCTAATGGTAAGTCGTTGAATAATCTTCAGAGATTCATTTTGTCTGCTTAAATTCGCTAATCCATTTTCTTTAAAATTCAATGTAAATTTATTAACGTATAAGATTATAAACTTCTGGATATACATTATAATTTAAAAAACAATTATATTCGAAAATCTAATTCCTAAATACTCATAAAATAATAAACGTCACAAGATTTCCAAAATAAATACTATCCCCCTACAATGCAGTTAAAGTGAAATATCCTTCAAAAGTTTTTGTTTCCATCTTTCGCGATATTCTTCAACGTAACAGCGTAATTCGTTGTCACATCATCGATGCCACGCCATTGTAAGCCGAAGTCCAATGGACTCCAATAGAACAGACAAAGAAACCAGAGATCTGGTGGACAGTGAATGCAGCTTGGATTATTTAACGCGCCGACTAAGACTTTGCTGCGACGCATATATTCGCCGAGGCTGGTATAGACGCTTATTCCAAAAGGGAACATAGCTCGTTTGTATACGTCGCTCCCGGTGAAATATATATAAATGGTCCGACAATAGAACAGCACCATCTTCGTTCGTGCTACCATCCAAGGAGACTGCATCGTTATGCAGGCCTCGCCACGCGTCTTTGAGACTCGCTACTGCTGGACCAATGCATTTAATGCATCCAGGTGCTTTTGTGCGTGTTTTCTGTGTTCTGGATAAGGATTATATCCTCTGCCTTATATGTCTAGACGACGCGATGATAGAGTCAAGCACGGAATATGTGTTCATAATCTTGAACTTGAATTAGATGAGCATGTGTTAATGCAATTCCAGAGGTTGGGTCAAAATAGACCAAATCTTTTTTCTTATCGCACTATCTGAAGTCAGTGAATGAATGTCAAATTCTTTTGCAACAGTTCTTAAGTCTTCAATATAACAAAATAAATCTCAGGTGGTTCGTTCTTCAAATAAACAATGCACCATTATGAACTTCTTATCGATAATAACTTCTGTAATTATCATGACCCGTATCTGATTACAATTACCATAGTTCAATATTCGCTGTAACATTCTCCCGCGACAGAATTTTCACACGTGTTTCACAAGGCAAATATTTACATTTCGTGCTTCGATCGAGCATGCTGTCACCAATTAAAACTTACAGTTTAATTCGTGTGCACGGAATGCATTTTTCAATTTGCACGCGTTGAAGTTACATTTTGAATAAAAGCATCGTTAATGACGAGAGTCCGTCGAGCGTGACAGGAATCGAATTAACAGAACCTTTCATCGTGTAATTCAATTCCTCGTCGTGATTAATTGCTATTATACGCTTTTAATCCGCACGTTTGTTACCATCAGTTCCCACGGTGGAAAGTTGTCGTATTATTTTTATTGAACTTCGCGATTTCAAAATTCAATATTCATTTTCGATTCCTGATTTGACGAGTGCCATCGATATTTTCGACACTTCGAATTGGGAGTACTTTTAATCGTTTATGGCAATTTTTTATTACACTTAAGAGGTCATTCGAGATTATTAAAGCATTCCAGTCATAGGGGTTCAGAATAGGGGTCAAATAATATATAATTTAAGGGTTTGAAAACATCTCATATAATAAATTACAGAAGCAGCTGAAATTGTTCGCCTTGACACAGAAAGTATCATTATTGCTGTCTGACATACTTTTCTCGAGATGCCAGCTAAACATTTTCTTAGTATTTTTATTAAATTTATTCTCCATCACTTCAAACTTGACAATATCTCTGATGATTTATGAAAATATTATGCATCATGTCGTACCTTAATAAAATGAGTAAACACTCGATGGCTAACAAGACCTGGGAAGAACGTATCAGTCCGGGATTGTAATTCGAGAAAAGAAATAGACAAATCAACGCCAGATTTCCACGAAAGTAGCGATAAAGTAGAAACGTCGTGGAACGTGGTTATGCAGGAGATAGACATCCAGGGCTGCAAATAAAATCAAGAAGGAAGCCCACATCTTGCCGTTGGAATTTTTCGAGATATCGAAAAACACTTTAGATTCCATATTGGAGAGGCGGTTGGCACGCGAGCCAAAGGAGTTTGCTTTTATATTTCATTTCTATTGACTACACCCGCCATCCTCGCCCCATGGAGCCCCTCTTTCCTCCAACGATATGAATATATAATTAAGGCCAACTTCTTCTCGCGCTTCCCGTAGACATATGCATCTTTAACGACAGTCATTTCTTCGCTGCTTCGCCATACTCCTTTCTTCTCTTCCGTTTCACACTTGAATATCTGTAACCTACTTAGATCCTAACACCGGCGAAAAGAAATTCGAGTTTCTTTGGTGGTATCGAGCGAAGGTGATTGATTTGTTTGGTGTTTCTGCAACTTACATACCTTGGTACAGATAGAAGGAAAATCGAGTTTCTTTCGCGGTATTGATTGAAGTAGAGTGATTTCGTGAGTATTTTCCGCAATCTACTTAGATCTTAACACCAGTGGGAAAGAAATTCGAGTTTCTTTTGTGGCGTTGTTTGAAGTTCGGTGATTTGGTGGATTAGACTTATTTGGAAATGATTTGCTACATACAAAAGACATTAGTATCCCTAAATGCCAAAGAATAAAAAAAGGTTTCAATTAGACTCAGTGGAATGAACGTAACTAATTATTTCATTTTTGTCTCACGTAGACACCTTACGTAATCCTAATCGGACTGAAGCTAAGACGTGCTCTAAATGGCGCGCGTTTAAGGATAATTCCACGTAAGAGGCGTCGATGTCGGGCTGTTGGAGCCTTAGCATTTGTCAGATTGTACAGCCCAGCTACCGAATCCCGGCGCAAACCTAACCTAAAATTCGCGGAGGCTTACCAGAATGCGCAAACACACTCGCTCGGGTTGCTTGCTTGGCGTCAACTGTGACAGAGCAAGCATGTTTGTTCTAACTGAAACCCAAGCGTTGGTTGTCTGTAGCAGTGGTATAGGAAGAATACATTTACAGTGTGCCTCATTTACATGAAACCTCTATAGCAATATATGTATATTCTCCTAACAATCAGACACTGTCTATGTCTGATGATAGGATCATTGATGTATCGGAAACATATTAGAGGCGTTCAATTTTAATTAAAAGAACTTGTTCTTTAGGGATGTTTCAATGTTGAAAAATAAATACAAAAATTTGTTGACACTCGTTTTAAGTTATCCTCGAGTTTACAAAATTGTGTACTCGAGAGAAATCTGATATATAAATTATGAAGTATCTGGAAATGAAATTATATAAGAAAATAATATCAATTTTCACGATTTCTACATCCTATTACCGTAATAGTGTTTCTTATTCGTATATTTCTTTCGTATGGTGCATGCGAATGTACTAAGATATATTACAACATTTTTACTCGAAATGAAATTACCGATAAAAGTATTATCGGCGGATGTGCATTCCCTTTTAGTGGTTAGGCATTCCACATAAAAGCCTATCGCGCAAACAAGTACGTGGCGCAGAGGTACTCTTGAGAGGCTAAAAAATTAAGCTTTCTATATGAAAGTAGAGATGCAGCCCTTAATGCGATGGAGACGATAAAGCGGTATAAGCTTATCTTTCTTAGTGGCGCATCAATCGAAGATGGAAGTAGTAAAAAGGTACGAGTATATGCTTTTACCGTCATTCTTTAGCACTTTACAGCTTATATCGGTCGTATTTCATCTAAGTATCGTAAAACAAAGCACCGCAAATGAGAAAACCCGGAACTTCCTGATGTCCCTTAAATTTTCCTTTACACGTGTGAAAAATGTCTTCTCATAATATAGTTAGAATTCTTTGTAAAACATTGCTACACCTTCGATGGTGTCTTTTCACTGGGAATTAAAATATTAGAAGCAACATATTTATTGCAAAAGTAGCCATAATAGAACCTACTACAATTCGTTACTTAATTTAATTTTGTATTCCATTGTAATTGAGGCTTCCGGCTATTCAATTAAAATTGTGTATTTATGTCAATGAATATTGCGTTCGAGAATTGTTTTAATTTTATTCAAATACAATAATGTTACATTCAAACATTTTTTAAACTTTATCATCCTAACGTCTAAACATGAAAATAATTTAGAATGTCTTGGTTATTCAGCCCCTAATCCATTCAGCCATTGAAAGTTCGAGGCGCGAAATGTTTATCCAACACTAACTACGTAACAGTTTTTCTTTATGAGCCTCGTCGAGACTCAAAGTGACTATCAGACACGAAGGAACACAAAAGACCAGGAAAGGAGAACAAGTGATGGAACAAAATCGAGAAAGAGCCAGAGAGAGTGTGAACTAGACGCTTTTCAATTCGTGCAGACACGTGACGTTACACTTCCGCATAGCGCACAAGTGCTTCTTCCTCCCCAAGCCGGCTTTTTCCTCTACTCCACGAAGATAGGGGATGAAAAAAAGCGGCGTCCGTGGCTCTGTATAAAGGGTGATCCGTCAGGAACGGAACATTTATCTAACCCTCTCGGTCGTAACGGAATAAAATAATATAGAAATGTAATTTCTTATTTTTGGAAACAAGAACACGAAGAAAATTAAAATCTTTATGGAAATTTGTTGAATTTATTTATCGTTAATTCTCGTGAAACATTTGTTTATAATGAAAATATTTATTATTAGAGAAGAGTCACAGATTCTCTAATTTTTAATTGTTTGCATAACAGCAATTCTACCTGCACTCAAAGTTCGAACCGTTCAAACCATGCAATTCTTATAATTAATTGCCAGAGACCATCGTTACGTCTGCCTATTGTTCTGTCAGGTGCTGGAAAAGCTCTCGATTTGAATTAATCCAATATGCAGTCACACGATGACGAAGAATAAGACGTGGATGCGTTTGTGATCCACTCTATACGTGTGCAGCATCAGTCAACGTGGTGTTGTCATGGTAACAACACTGGTTCGCGCGTGCCGCTAGCCACAACAGTAGAGGCGTGAAAAATAGGGAGAAGAATAGAGAATGACGACGTGCCAACCTCTCGACAGGACTCTTAACCCTGGCTACCCCGAACCGAGATCGTTTGTACCTGTAACACCATCCGCTCTCATACGTTGTTCATTCAGCTTTCCTCTACCCTTTGTCACGCATCACTTTTTCCCTTACCTTGGCTCAACCCTGTGCAATATCGACCAGGTGTCTTTTGGTCACTAACAATTTGGCCATGAAGTCATCATAAAACCTTTTTGGATTTTTCAAAAAATAAACGATGTTAAGATTATTTATATATTCATGAATATATTAGAGTTAGACAATAGATAGCTGAATCTCCAGAGCTATTACCTCCTACAACCTCCCTTGAAATTTAGACGTCTCTTGATCAATGGCAATCTGGCCACAGGGTGATTGGAAAAATTAATAAGGTTTCTTATTCCTATCTTGAACTTCGTATCTTACAAAATAAATATAATGTCTGCTTATTCGTATGATGATGAATTAATTAATATTCAAGGTGAAGAATAAGCAACCAGTAGATGAATTAAAAAAAATGGCTGAATTAATAAATTCATTACGATAATCACAGCATCGACATTCTTCCAGTCAAAGATATTTATCGAAAGAATCTGTTACATGCCACGAAATTAATCAATTTCATGATAGAACGGATACTAATTTCCCTATTAATATCTTGAGAAAGATGGACGATGTCAGCTATAAATCTGCGGACTTTGGAAGTATGCAAATTTTCTAATAGCTAGAATAGTTTCGGTCAAGAGAAAAGTAGTAGGAAACTTTGCTTGATTATGCAGAAGACCGTCTACATCCGACGTCCTTCAAGTGCACACCCCCGGAGCTCATCCACACTTCACACGGAAGACTTTTTCTTCATCTTCGTCCTATTTTTCATTTGCCTTTGAATTGGGGTGCTTTCAACGTCTACATACGCCGTAGCGCGAAATTTGCTAATCAGTGGTCGCTGGGATTCTATTATTCTACTTTATGAAAATATTACGACACCTTTGAATGTTATATGAAAGGTTATTTAATTGTCTCAAGAATCATTTAAGCATATTGAAAATTAGAGAAAGAAAGAAGAGAAAATAACCGGTGATTAAATAAAGGTTTTTTGATTATAAAACAGAAATATTTGTATTACACTTCTGCCACATTATTCTTTTCTATAATTATTGTCAATCACACGTAACATCTAGTTATGAAATCTAATTCACCTGCCATTGACAAATCAGCAATTTCTTTAAAACTCACATTCCAATCGCGGCTATTCGACCCAGAAGAAAATAGATTCGCATTGGCCGATCCTTCCTGATGAAAGCAAAAAAAAAAGTGGAATTCAATACTGTTGATAGATCCGGAGATAAAAATTCATTTGTGCAGCCCGTTTCTGTCAAAATAGACAATAATCACAGACTCTGACGAGGATAGACAAAAATCACAACCCTGTATTTCCCAGGCTATCTCGAAATCAGCGAAATGATTACTCTAATTTCAGGTGAAATGCACCATATTTCAATTTGAGTTTGGAACTCCTGACGAGTGATCGAAGATTCGATGATCACTATTCTGAGATTCGTAGCACTTCGCACGTTTACTTCGTGTAGCTACCATGCAAACCGTCAAACGTTACACGAGAATTTGAAGCGCGCCGGCTGCGGAAACCATATTCCCCTCAAGCCGACAAATCCGTGAAACTCAGTGTACACATGCACGCGCTCACGCACCCAAATTGCCCGCCAACGTGTTTACTTACGACACGCGTCCTAATCTGCGTTTCCACACGCACCTACGATCCTCGTCTCTTATTCTCGGCCCTCGTGTTTACTTATAATTATCGGTTTTTGGTTTTAGAAGTACTTGGCGGTAATTTAAGGAATTTTTCATTTAACAAGTTGCATTTAACATCGTTCGTGCGATATTTCATTGAAATATTTCTCATCAAATTTCTGAGAAGGATATAAACATACAATCTTTATTGGCAAGTTTCGTATTTGATTATTGAACGTTTTCCGGTTGTTGTTTGTTACAGTGACTCAACGTATTGGTAATTTATATTCCTTGATTATTAATTTTAGAGAAGAAGGTAAAATTCTTTCTCATAACTTCCCTTTTGTGATCTTGGATAATCTTGAATGACCATGATTTGTGGATCACTGTAGTATTTTATTCGAAGGTAAATGAACAATGTGTTACTCCATTTGAAAACAAAAATAATGACCATGAAACAATTCTTTTTTTACCTTGAAAAATAGACAGATGAATTTTTATATTTTTATGAAGGTGATTCTTTTTTGTTAAAGAAACGTTTAAACATAGGAAGCATTAATATAATATTATTTAAACAACGCTTTCATCGACCATTGGTTGTGCCTTATTGAAATCAGATTCAGCCAATAGTCATGCTGCGAAAATAGGAACGCAGATTGGTTATTTACAGAGGATTTTTGATCCGGAATAGGTGCCTCGCTGTGTTTATTCGTTAGGTCCATTCTCCTGCATGGTTTGGACCTCGTCCAACTTTCACGCCCCCCAATCTCTTCCCTATCCTTTTCCCTCGGTTTCTGCAGTTCGTGCACTCCGAGCATCACGTGCAGCCGCTCTTGTACTAACTTCACAGGACGTAACCTGCGTAACGTACAAACCGAACTATCCCGCTGATAGCAGTGGGCTAATGATAAATAGATTGCGATTAGAATCAGTCATTGCATCAAGTACGTTTTCTCCTGATTTCATTTTCAGATTGGAAAGAATAGCAAAAATGAATATTAACCCGCTCGAAACTGATGCGAATGATCTTTAAGTAGATTTAGTATCCTTCTATTTATTTTCATTATTTAACCACTAAATACTTTCGTGTATTTCGTTATTTAATACAAGCAGGACACTAGTGTCTTGTATATCTCGATTTAATAAACATCTTTCGAACTCTTACTATTCTTACTTCTTCAGATTTGGCGTTGCTTCTTTAATAAATTATCTTGTAATTCGTTAAATTAAGTTTCAAATGGTCAGGAAGATAAAATACTTGATAGACTGCCGTGTGTAATGGAGTTGTAGCAAAATCGAATTTATTTTACAGCAACAGCTATGATAGTTCAACAAGAGCTTCTACTGGGCCACTCGTTTGCTCTTCCCGATTGATTTTTTCCACCTGACCCATTTTGAAATTGAAGGCTCCAATGCAATAACTGGGTACTAGCAATTTTCTGAATAGAGTGTTCAACAACCTTTGTGTTTTATTCCAGGACCAATGCAAAAGTTATAAAACTTCAATCCATTCCTTTTTAAACTGATTCCACTTGTTAAAAAATTATAATAATAAATGTATACAATGACATTTATATGGGTATATCCTCATCGAGTCTTTCCTTGATTGAGATGTTTATTTATTTCAAAATGTATCCTTTAAAATGACAATAATCTGTTCGACACACTTACTCCACATTTAAATCACCTCTCCAGGCTCATTCTCAAACTTGACGCCCGATATCTCTCAGCATCCCTACCTTATTTGTCTCAGAAAATGCAGATGCTTGGTTCCTACGAGGTTGATACCAAGCTTCCACTTCATCGTATTATACCCAAAGGTATAATATGTCGTAAGGTCACACCAAGATTTCGGATGTGTCACATCTCAGGGAAGGGTGGATCTTCGCAAGAGGCATTTAAGCTATTCCTGGAAGTGACCCCTGCTACGCGACAAGAAACGTCCTCGCGTTAACTGCCGGAGGGTCCACGGTACAGCCATTGTGTCTAAAAATCCCGAATGCTGAGAGCAACCCTCTCCAAACAGCTGGCGTACAAGACCCAGAAACTAATTTGCTCGTTCGAGTTTGAAAGCATGGTCAAGTCGGAACCCGGCGAATAAAGGCTCGTGATTTGCGTCGACCTGGCTTCGAACCTGCGAACCGTAACGACTTTGAAGCACCGTTACCGCTGGGTTGATGGAGAACCAGAAGAAACGTGGATGGAGAAGAATGCATAATCTCCTGACCCACATAAATGGGTAATAGATTGCTACTCTGCTCGATATACTCGGGCTATCTCGACTGATATCTATATCCGATCTCGTTTAGCGTTCTATGCCATGGTGTTAGGCTACTTTGCAAGATAATTTATATTTTAATGGAAATATAGAGAAAGCATACTGTTTATTCTATCAGTTCTGTTAGAGGTTTAGGCTCGCAATGTCAACAATTTTCAGCTAAATTAATCAGAGGCAAGGAAGACCTC
Source organism: Hylaeus anthracinus (assembly GCF_026225885.1). Classification (NCBI taxonomy): domain Eukaryota; kingdom Metazoa; phylum Arthropoda; class Insecta; order Hymenoptera; family Colletidae; genus Hylaeus; species Hylaeus anthracinus. Next base: position 6,625,061 of record NW_026534330.1, on the reverse strand, counting down.
TATGCTGAATAAATTTTACAATTTATATTTTAGTAATTGTAAAGGTTATCCAGAATGTGTTCTAGGATTTTGTTTTTTGTTTAACGACATCATTTCTGACATTTAATTATGATTATGTGTACTTTTATTTGAAGAAAAAATACTGTTTATGTTGCTCCAAGACGCCAATGAGAAGAGAAAAATTGCCTTCCAAAATATTTATTTCTTCGAAAAGTTTGCTTCGACCATTAATTCCAATCGATGACAGAATGTATTCCTGGTACGTGAAACTTAAATTGAATATCTCCTCAAATTCCCGTGAACTCTATTTTATAAACCGAAGTATCCATTACACTTGGAATTTATTGTGCGATCGTGTTAACTCGTTGCGCACTTTTCCAACGGGTTTAGGGCTTAAATAGTCTGCCGCGGAATCTATCGGCGATCATCATATATTTCTACCGATTATCGCGTTATAATTAATAGCGCGATTTCCACTCCGTTACCGTAGTACTCGCGCGATATCGAGAAAGTGAAAAATGGATGGCCCGATAACATCGGCATACTCTCGTCATTTATCTTCCTGTTCATTTATTCGATGTCGTTAATGGCGGGCGACTTTAAGCCGGTATTAATCTGACTCTCAACGCGAAAGCTCAACGGTTGGCTTTAAAAACGTCGCGCCATGAACTACTTTCAATATTCATGCACCCCGGGCCATTATCATAAAACAACCTTCGAATTTGACCTTATAAAGCAAGAAAATCCTCGAATAATTTTCTTCCACGGGAACAAAATTCACCGAGGCGAAACGCTGAGTATGGATAGCCGACTGAAATAGATAACGTTGCGATAATGGATTTTGAACCGTGGATAACTTACTCGCGAGCTTTATTCCGCGCGCGAAGCTCTAAACTCTGAATTGAAAAATATTTCATGACTTTCTTTTTTAACCTAGCTTTATAAGTACTTGTATATTTATCGCGATCCTTTCAAACGGTATTTTTTAAACATACTTTGTTTATGATGTATATTACATTGAATATAATTTTTATATATACAATATAATCGTTTAAAACCGAGAATTTTTATCCTCGTTTTCCTTTATACACGTAAACCCCTATAAAGTGTCTGATAACGATGGCAAGTGTCTCTTGCAAGATGATGTTTCTACTTCCGCAAGTTTTTATAAAATATCAAGCATCTTCGAATTATTATTTTAATACAGCAAGTTTGCATAACAGAAACTGATAAATGGGCAACGCTCGCTCCACGAGTTCGAGCAACTATCCAGCCAATAGTTATTGCCGGATCGCGTGCGCACTTTGTTATCCAAAAACCTATGCTCCTATCTTCCGCAACGTCTATTGGAAAATAAGTGAAGATGGAGAATAGCCGAAGGGTTTAGTAGAGAAGCATCCCTAAACGAAGTGAATTGTTGAGATGGAAGAGAATAGAGGAGAGGAATCCCATTACACAGACCACGAGGTATAACTCGATGCCTATGTGGAGTAGGGAGAAAGCTTCCGTGGCGTTCGAAGCGCGATGTGGATGGAGAAGGGAAGTCTAATAACGCTAATTTATTCATGTTTATAGCCTCGCTTTCGCTGCACGAGGATTTTCATAACAACAAATTTGTGCTCCTTCCCGGCAAAGGCTGCGCGTATTATTAGCACATATGCGCCGAGATTGCGATATAACACCTACAAGCTTTTAGAAATTTGGCATATTCTTTCTCGTTTCGATGAAATGGAACCGTAATTCTTGGTTGCTTGCTCAATAAATAGGGTCTATTCGTAAATAATTAATTTGAAAATGGAAAAATACTTCTGTACTGGAAAATGAAATATTTAAAAAATTCTTTTTTTCTTCCCTGTTATTAATATCTGCACGATACAGCCATAGAACCCTCTGATGATATAGTAGAACACTTTGTCGGCAATGTAGATTTCTGACTAGTCACAGTGTTTATCGACAGAGTGTCTCTACATTGCTTGCAGAGCAATCTGTCTTATCGATCGACTGTCCTACATTATCCAGTCGTACATAACATTCGTGGCTTAAATAAAATAATTATATAATATAAAAAAACGTTTGTTTACCGAATCAAAATTAGAAAAAATATGATATATAATGAATTATCCCCGATTTGTTGATAATAGAAGGGAACTACGAGTCTATTGTAAGCACACGTAGAAATGTGAGCGAAGCACCAGGGTTCAAACAGGTGACGGCGACGCCAGAGAAGACAAAGTCGGTTTTATCGTGGCTCGCTTCTGAACAAGCAGGAATTTCAACTCTCACGCAACTTCAGAATTTGATACATGTGTCTACCCCGAACATTTATTCGATACCCTTCAAAGTTCTTTTTTTTTTTACCTTTTTCTTTAACCACCGCCTCTCCATCTACCTCTTTGACATCATTTCGTCCTCGGTTCACCATACACGTCGATCTAGGCGCCATTCACGATAAAGAAAACAGTGTCGTATCTTCCGTGTCGGACGGACGGATTTATTTTTATTCCATAAGTTTTCTTCGATTGAACACGGTTCGTGGTCACGAACGGGACAATATATTTTCGATATTGCCAGTCGAAATTCCGACCACAGGGCTACGAGCCTTTTGTATTCGTTGTTTCTATGGTTTCTGTCTATGTGCTTTACAGTAGTATTGATTCTTCTTGGAATGTAACGAATTTGTGCAAAATGTCACGACTATTCCCTCTAAAAGTGTCACAAAGCTATACTGGATTACTTCTTTGTGTTATTGTTCTTCTCTTAGATTTTTGTGTTTTAAGTTATTTTCAACCAAGTAACTGTTTTGACAATTTCTATTCTTTGATGCTTTTGAGATAATACCATAATTTTAATTTTTATTAGTTCATTTTCAAGCAGATTAATCTTTATATATGTAATATTTAATACTTTATCTGTCCTCTATTTCATGCATTACTACTGGCAATTGCCACTCCAAAATCTAATGATCAAAAACACACATATCTGATTCATATCGAAACACAACAATTAAAATAAAGGAAGGAAATTGGTTCATAGTTAAACAAAAATATAAAATATAATTAAAAACTTAAGCTATTATTGAATTCTAGTATTGTACCCTCACCTGGCCAGTTAAAGCCACTTTTATGAACAAAACTAATCCGAGATTTCGGGATGATGACATAGAACAGTTCTGATTAGTGCGTTACTAATCGCTACGTGGGACGTTGCGGCAGCCAGAGCTGGCAACGTATTCCATTTGACCGAGACAGACAATTACGTCGATTAAGTAATTAGTCCAAGCAGTCACAGTTACATGGAAGCAGACAAGGAGTGACACATTGCAAGTTGGTTTACGAGTTAGCCTAACAATGAGTGTCGAGTTGAAGCCTCGCAAGCTCATAATACGTTCCAGCTTTCCAACGTTCACCGCCGCAAAGATAGTTAATTAGGCGGTGTTGTTGTCGGTGTTAATAAACGGATGCGTTGACACTAATACAATATACTGTCGTAGCGAAGGGTTAGGGGATTGGGCAGGTAGGGTAACTAACGACATGCCTGAATTATGCATTAATGGATAGTGATGTTGCGGCTAATCCCGATTCATTCGATTATTTGTGAGACTGGAAGTGGTCGGGCATTGCCATTGTAACTCCGGGCTTAGGAAAGATCTCGACCAGCTCTCGTTTATTACTGTAAACATATCTATTAATCATAATATATTGAAAAATAAAATACACGTATAAGTTTGATTTTTTCATGACATAGATTGAATAAGTGCCAATTATTATGCAAATTGCTTATTTTAATAATATATTAAATAGTGTGATACACTAGGAACACGATAAAAAAATCTTTTTGGAGTTCGATGAGAAATGTTTCTGTGGAATGATTCTAGTGATTCTAGAGGTTCGGTCACTTATTGTTCAGCTCGTATATTAAATTATTTATCAATGAATAATATAAATAATATAACTTAATAAATATAAACAAAGTGTTGTAATAGCTAATGTTACTGAATATATTTAAGGGTGATACAATTGTTACATTAACCATTATCTCGCCTTTGTTTTCCAGAACAAGGACAAAACACAGGCAAGAAAAAGACAACATTTTCGAGACTTCTTCGAGGGCTGAAGACGCACAGGAAAGAAAAGCAAGGCCAAGTTCAAGGTTCTCCGAGACACAGTCGTACCAGGGTGGGTGTACCACAAAGAGTAAGTGCATGCCTTTCGTAGAAACGACTCCACATTTATGTTTCATTAGCATTCCGTACTTCCACAATTGAGATCTTATCCTACATACAATGTCCTCGTTAATAAAAGGTTTTTGAATAGGGCTTTCTATATTTCATTTATTAGTAAAAAAATAAATAACTATTGTGTAAATAGTAATATATTATAACACCCTTTTACTTCACATTCTTTATGCATCAATAGATTACTCTCGTTTATGTGAATAAATACACATTTCGACAAAACTCTTCTTCGAAGCATAATCTCGATCGACAATGGTTGAGACACAGCAGGATTTTCCTTCGGCGATGACTCATATACAAACTCTTTTCATTACAAATCTACAACAAGTGCATTAGCTGGTGTACACATAGAGATCAGTCGCATATCCCCTTTTGGGGCACTCAAAGACATTCCTCTTGCTTTGACCTTGGTACAAAGTAGCGTGAAGCCCGATAGTACTTGGAATGAAATTTCCTCGAAAGCCCTCGATAAAGCACTTGAAACCTCTGACTATGCCAGAATCAGTAGCCCACTCTACAAGTCACTCATTGCATGAACCTGCAGTGAGAATCAATATTGACTTTACAGTGCTGCACCTTCTATTTGACATCGAGGTCGCGATGCCTTTGACGTTTTTAAGGAGCTTCGTTTCCTGCTGTAACTGATTGGGGATAATTTGAAGGCTGACAGTGTGACCCATAAATTGTACTAACGTGTGATTGTGAAGAATAGATCGACACTTATCAACGTACACTCCATTCATAAATATGTGGACACTTGTCAGCCAGTATGAATGATTAATAAACAAGGATGACCTGATTTTCAAATCTCGTGGCAATAAAATGCCAAGGAAGCACCTCGAGTTGCTGATAGATACCAGAACAAAAGGCCTTGAGAGCGAAGGGTTAAATCGCACAGAGAACCATCGGGCCATTTAGATAGAAAATTTTTGGAAAAGATTCCAACACCTGAAAAACAGTAAACCTCCATTGAAATAACCAGTAATGGAGTAATTCGCACGTATTATAATATACTCGTGCGTTCACCTCGTGTTCCAGAGCCAGTGGCTCTACCAAGGAGTCCAAGTGCTAGAGTTTCGCCTACAACGAGGATCTAGATAGTCAGAAGGAAACAGCCAAACGTAACACAGCGTTAGCAGAGTCTTCCTTTATCGACTATGCAGATTCACCCAATTAAGTCGATTTTCTGAGCCAGGAAACCGTCTTCCACCCACTGCAATTGACACCGCACCCTCGTTTCCACCCTCACTCGTATCCCTAAAATATGATAACTGCGAGGATACGAGGCTTTAGAGTTCAGGACAGTCTCCGGGGCAATGCATTTCAATGTACTAACAACTTCCACACTTGCTTTTCTGTTTACTGTCTGCTGCACGTACCTAAGTGATTCCGGATTGGCGCGCTAATGACTGTTTCATATTCATTGGGCGCGCAGCGCGACCACCCCGTGTCGCGCGGGATGCACACGTCTCGCTTTATCGCTTCTGATTCGCCAGCGTGGCGGCATCTTTCACACCGTCGTGCTGATCTTACCATGTGCAGACGGTTTAACCGTGTTTTTGATCGGCTGCTCCTCGCATAAGCGAAGGGTTGTTCCAGATAATTAATGTCTGCGACTCGCGGTCCTGTTGCTTTCCAAATACAGGCTGATCCGAGTGCTGTTGTTTGCTGGGGGCTGCAGTTCTCGCGAAGATACATTCATGCAATTTCGTTGATTTCTTTGTCTTAATAATTAATATTTTTAACACTGACTCTCGTCAGATGATTTTCTTCGCTTTCGCGATTCTATGATAAAAGGACTAAATATTTTATCGTAACAAAACGTTTTATACAATTGTACTGTACTGTGAACTCTATGATTTTTTTTTAGAGACGTTAATTCAGGTATTAAATTAATAAATGTCATGTATCCCCAGCTGATACGTGTTTCAAGAGTATTTAGCTCAGAACTGCCGGAGGACAAATTGCCATCGAGATAGTGCAGCAAGTTAGTTTCTGGGTAATGTTTGCAGGAGTATGGGAAATGTGTACAGGTGTAGGAACTTGATGAGCAACATCCTGTGTCAGTCCTTTTCAAGACCAGGTTCACGGGCCATAAATTTAGACTTTATGATACCACCTGGAGGAAATTAGGTTTGAATTAGGTTGTATGAAATTAGTATGGAAAAACATTATTTCTAAATCCTAATAGTTTAATTTACAAGGACAACTGATCTTTCATCGTGTACATAAATGATATTCGCCCTAAACGATAATGTCGGTAATTTTTAAATTTTCTGTCCTCAACTTTTGTAGACGCCAGGTCTGAACGGATTAAGGGGAATGTGACTATGATCGAGCAAACTCTGTCGTCAAGTAATTTCTCTCCAAGCTAAGTCTCAGGTTCTCCCTACTAAACATCTCACCCTCTAGGTCTTACTCCCAAGCCAGATCGTTCTTGCTACCCATGGTACAAAAACCGTATTCCGAGTTCTCGGTACACCCGTGATTCAATAATCATCCCATCGGTTGCGCGAGGCATCGAAACTCCGCGTTGGAGTTTGGTACACCCGATGCTAAGAGGATTTGACGGTTTCCCATGATTCCCTCGGCGCGCGTTGCTCAGGTTTGGGAGAAAAAAATGCAGGGAGGGAAAGTAGACGATAAGCAAAGAAACGTTCGCGACAAATCCGCGACAGTGAGAGAGGGGGTGTTTCAGGTGCGATCGATGTAGTATGTCACCCTCGTCGTTCCTTGAGCTCTTTCCTTTTCTCTACCTGCCCTACCTCCACCCCTCTCGCTCTTTCTCATCGCGTCGTTGTCGACCCCTTCGAGCTAACATAATGTTCGTCGCTCTTTTTCCCCATTCAGCTTTCACCGGACGTGTCTGCCTCCTCGCCTCCCACCTCCCGATGAAACTCTCAATGTCACGGCGTTCTGTAATTTTACTTTCCCGGCTGATATTGAATGTAACCAAGGGAAGTATTGCTATCGGTTAACATTTGCCACCTCACTCTATGCCTCTTTGAATTTCTCCACGTTTGTAGGCCCCCCCGAGTCTAAAAACTCTACGAAACTGCCCGGAAAATTCTGTATGCGCGGATTTGCTCACGTATGTTGACGTTTGTTATACTTTGCATCTCATGGTTAGCTTGAAGGATCATGAAAGTTAGTGTACTACCTTCCATACGGGGTGACAAAATTTTAGAAAAATTCTGCATGTGCATGTTTGAATATATGTTGGTTTATGCTTTGCTTTATATCTCAGAGTTGATTCATCGAAGAACAATGAAACTTTGTATGCTGTCACTTAAATGTAAGACGTTTGTGGCACTTATTTAATAAAAAAAATTGATTAGGTGATGGGGAGATACCGAAAGAGGCATATTTTGATTTCCGACGCGAAGATATGTTGATAGACGGAGTGGGTTACCGAGAAAGTTTTGCTGCAACGTTGCCTGCTTTTTCTTGTCTAAGCAGCGACGAATAACGACGAAAACAAGAGCACGAACCGCGGTTCTCGAGCGGCACGTTTTAATTAGTAAATGTATCCAGTCGGATAAAACACCCGATGAAGAATAGTTCGGTGCTGTGTCGCCTGCAGCCCCCGAGCGCTGGTGTTTTCGAGGCGTCGAGTTGTGCGCACAATTTCGCACGCACACGTCACGCGGTTCACGCGACGTCGTTTTCACGGTGAGATTTCTCTGAAGTGGGGTTGATCGATTGCGGACTGTCTAGACGGTTCGTTTGAACGCGTTCGTGCTCACTTTTAAACGTTACCCCGCCGAAATACACGGATCCAGAACAAATACATTATTGAATTAGAAATAAACTTTTAACCCTCTGTGTCGTACAAAGAATGTATCTGCAAATAATGATCAGAATGATATAATCTTGTATGTACTGTAAATTTATATTGGTCGTAATTTCAGTGAAAAATGCAATATGATTATTACATTCGTATTAAATGCAATTTTATGATGGGTACAAGATAAATCTAAAATTTACAAGCTGTTATATATGTAAAAGAGCATTATTTTCAATTTCCCTTTAATTTTTTAAATTGAAATAATCGTTTTAGCACGCTTGCTTTATCAAATTTATTTTACTACGAATTATTTTACTCCGTTCGCGAACACTGCGTTGATAAACTAAAATAATAAATACAGACGCTAATTTTTTTTATTACGAAAACAATTGTAAATTTTGTTTAAAAATCATTACGTGTTTACGGCACCTTTGTTCTACTTTCAGTAGAACTTTGTATAGCTTTAACGCAAGAAATAAAGATAGAATAAAATCCTATCACGGATCCAATTTTTATATCGTGAAATCAAAAATTCTGGTGCGCGCTTCCCGATACGTTTTACCGTCGCTCCGATGGAAGCTTCGAAATTCGTTCATTAAAACCATCCCCATGAGCCTCCACCAGAAAAGTGTCCGGAAACGCCAAGAATTGGAAGCTCAACCTTCGCGGAAATTGCTTATCCGCGTGGCACTTTCTGGCCGTCCGTTTTCTCCGCAGAAAAATCGTTTGTTCCGCCCTTTTCCCAATACGCTTATGCTACACCTCCGCCATGTAATCAAGGATCGATGTTTATCTCTGCACACAACGCGGTAGATCGCTTCGCTAGTCCTTTGAACCAAAGAATTACGCAGAAACGCAAAAAACAGGCATTATTTTGATATCTTTAAACATATTTTTCCAAATTCTCTTAATCAAGTGGAATAAATAAATTTCAACGAGAAGTCCATTGCAAGGATACTAATTATTTTCCTATGAAATGATTATTTCAATATTTACTTCATTTGTTCGTGGAATAATTAAACTTAGTTCCAACAATTCAACCCCTTCTTGCGCGTTACAATCTGTAGAAAACTCGCCGAGCAAAGAACCCCTGAAACACGTGATATTCTTTCCGTGGCGAGCCGCAGCCTTCGAACAATGCCTCGTAAATTTTGAAGTACACATTCATAGGAGAATTCGTGGTTGCGCAGAATTTTACGAATTCACAATGGAGCCGCATCGTCGAGTTTCGGAGATGCCTCGCAGAGATGTGAAATATTAAACGTGTTCTTCTTAATGGTAGATCTGTGTTTCGAGCTTCACAAAACTAATTACTCGTCGACACGGATTGTGCGCGCTTGACTATCGCAACGTACTATAGAAGACTTTGTAGAACTTTGTTTAGACGTGTCAGGAGGATGACGCGAAACGAAAAAGCACTAACGGTGGACACGTTTGAGACACTTTTCTTTCGAAAGACGTTTTCTTTGCTTCTTACTACCATAACAAGCTGATGTGGCTGTTGCTTTGTCTCCGCCAGGAGGTCAGGATCGTACAAGAAGGAAGACTAAACATAGTTTAGGTTTTTCTTCGAACTTCAAAATTGTTTCAATAGTTGACACACTGAGGAAATGAAAGTTGCAGTGGTTGGCGTGTTTTCTTTTAGTAAATGATTGAGGAAAGCATTGATCCAATGATCCAGAAGAATACACAAGAATAACCTAAGCTTTAAAATTACGACAAGAAAGGACGTCAGAACGTCTGGAGGGTACCTAGACAAATTTTATAAACATTCTTTTGGAAATACTTCAATTTAGTTCTACATTTAAATTTTAGCACTAACTAACTTCAGAATTTTTCGAAATCTTGTAAACTTTATTAAAAATAGAGGGAACCAGCTGGGATTTTGTAAGATTAGATCAATATACACCATTTGATATAAAGTTGTTCCTCTCTAACATTCGTCATGTTGAACATGGACAAGAAACAATTTACGTTACACAATAAGTTCAAGCCCAAGAGTCTGTTTTAGGATTGAGTAATTTCAACTTCTTGAAACTTTGTGTTCTTCGAAATCCTCCAAATACTTGTATAACATCTTCGCTATATAAATAAAAGCCTTTGTATAAAGTAATAAATTAACACAAAGAATCCTCTTCTAAACAAGACAGTTGGTCTTTAAATTCAGCCCTCTGCTACTGCATTAATTCTTGCTTGAAAAAACTACATTGTTTTCTCTTCAACTATTTTTAACATGAAGCTTCCAAATGCATATAAACAAATGTATACAATAGTGTTCGTTTTTTAGAGTCGTATAAAGACTTCTTCCGATAAAAGTGTTCCGTGGAAAGTGGCTGAACGTCTCCTGCTATTAGATTTTCACGCATTGTCCGGAATCGCTGGCATCGGTCAAGTGGAAACGAGACAAATGGCGATGTGCGGTGGATGGTGTCGACAAGAGACGGACCCGGCGCCGTTGACAGTTTGCGATATTCCGTCCTGTTGGAATCATGGTCCAGTTCGTATCCTCGGAGAACTCGTCGGTTGCCTTCCATTACAGATACAGGATGTCCTGCCAGACAGTGAAACGCAGCACTGACTGTGGTCACAGAGCAAATTCGTACAATGGTTGTGGCAGTCCTGGCAGTATTCATGATAGCAATACGGATACTATGCGCAGCATAGCTGGTTAGACTCCATCCGAGATAAATTTAATTTCTTCATGGCTCTGAACAAAGGGTGCGTCCAAGCTTCTCAGATTCGGTACGAACCACGTTTCATTTTATGAACGAAAAGTGTCCACAAACACAATAAACGTATCATTTCCTTGCAAATGCAATGCAAACCAAGCACAATTTAAGAACGTACAATTTATCGCATAATTCGAGACTCTTAGATTCAAAGTCCAGATTCGGGTTCAAATTCATGAAATGCAAAGCGAAAGATAGTTCGAAAGTTCACGAGTTCGATGGTTCTTTATTTCAAGGATCGCTTACTGTTAGTTTCTGGTTCCAAAGTTTAACAAGTTTTGACTTCGAAACTGCTGAATGGGAGCTTCTAACTTCTCTTTTCGAGTTGATCTTAAATGGTCGCGGGAGATGGTAGAGGTGTAAGAATACCATCAAGAGCCTTTTGATTGGTTTCCTGGGGTCATGCAGGGACACAAAAAAGTTCGAATTGAGTCTGTTTTTTTTACTGTCCCTGTTGCGACGTCCCTATTCACTTTTTATTCGCATCAAAGCAGGGTAGCGATCAGTGATTCGGTTTCGTGGTTTGCAGGTGTACCAACGGTCGGGCAAAATGTTTTGCTGCTTCAATGAATGGATGGGAAATTGAAAGAAAACTCTTTGATACAGAAAATAATCAGAGAACGATGGTTCTCGGTGATTCGCGAATAATAATGTTCTTTTTAGAAGGTTTAATGCACAGGTGGAAAACAATAGAAAGCAGCGATGATGCAAAGAGGTGATAATGATACAATGCAAAAGCTGCTTTGTATGCAATATCTTTGAGCCCAAACCTGAGCTTTTCATTAAAAATAAATATTGTTTTTAATCCTAAGGTAAAATATTTCAAATTTTTATAACGTGTTATTAATAAAATTTTTGGTCTGTTATTCTTAAAAACATTTTTTCTCTAAACATGAGGAATGTTGTATAACGATACACCATATACGTTGAAAAACAATGAATGTTAAAAATGAGCCTTTGAAATTTTTCAAATAAATACGTTTGATGGAACTTCTAATAACGCGTGGCAATCGATTATTGAAGACGTTAGATTATCCTGTTAATCTCCCATCAATGAAAATAGGTCCAATTACGTTATCCGCAATTGTCCCTGCCCATGCGTTTACACTGAATTGTTGTTCGTGATTCGATCCATGAACACCATGTGGATTTCCTTCAACGCAACGATGACAATTATGAAAATTGACCATTCCATCTCTGGCGAATCCTGCTTCTTCGGTAAATGTTGATCGACGATGGGCATTGACGTCAGATAGACCTATTAATCTGCTACCAGGGAAAATAGGTCCAATTATATTATCGCCAATTATCTCTTCCTATGTATTTACACTGAACTGATTAATGACTTGATTGAAGAACAACATATGGATTTTCTTTGGCTTAACCATGAGTATTATTACTACGAAGCATTTCATCTATGGAAAATTTTAGTTTCATCTAATTGAAGTTTAAAAAGTAGCCAGTTGAGAAGAAATTATTATTCAGTGAACCTTTCTGTAGAGTTTCAAAAATGTTTGAAGTAACGGAGAGAGTGATGGGATTGGACAAGGTTTAGGAAGTTTAGGACTCGAAGTCTAGGCTGACGTAGGGTTCATAGACTACGGATAACACAGTGTCTACAGGAATGAGTGACGCTGTGTTTGCAGGTGAAGTGTCGCACGTAGATTAGGATTAGGAGAGTGACTAAAATGGCGTTAAATCTGCAATAGAATTTCTGTCAGCAATTGTTTTTTTACTGTCAAGAAACAATGTGAACCTTCCATGTTTTATTTCAATACGAACTTGGGATCTCGAGTTATGTGCGATATGCAATTGTTTGTGAATAAAAACCTAAAACGAAAGTGGTCTGTTGCCCGTGAATTATATGGTCGCCTTAATTTATTACCGGATTACGTGCAATTTAAATGCTCTACGTCGATCACGCGTGCATATGTACGTAGCTAGGTCGAGAATCGATTTCCGCAGACTGCCAACAATGCACGTGCACAAATTCGCAATCGAAGCGTCCACGTGGAAAGAATATTTGAGGAACATGGGTTTTCCCGAACAATTTTTTTTTTTTTTTTTTTTTTAATAAGGAATCGGGTTATCCGTCGCCAGAATCCGAGTTTCGAAATACGAAATACTGTGAATCAGAATGTGCATGAACACGTGCAGTAATTTTATCATTTAAATTTGAATACTTGTTTACAAGTATGTATTTGCAATGTTTCCATTATGGTCGTGATGTAATCCTCGTAACATCAGATATTATTTTGTATGGATTAAACAGGCAGTTTGCATTATCATAACAAATAGAATTTATACATTTATATTATGTAGGTTATAAACACTCCTGGTTTACCTACTCTTCCTGAATTATCATCTATACAATTTTCCTGGATGTATTCTACAATTTCGAAATAATTATGTGAATTCGTTTTATAAACACAAACAAGCTCACCTGTAAATGAACATCAACAACTTGAATTTCCTGAAAGGAGGAAAGGCTATTGAAAAATCATATTATGGATTTTCGATGGATTTTTGCACAAGGATCACGGAGTATCTGGTCGTGCCTTCAGTCATCGGTCACCCTGTACATTGAACCTTATCAAGCCGCGTGACTTCACGCGTTGAAACTGACGTTGTAAGCTAGTTACCACACGGCGAGTTGCTGAATTTGCATGAAATATGATCACACACCTATGACGTACACCTTCCCCGCTGCATAAAACATTTTGACGAGAGTCATAGCTCTTTCCGCGACCACATCCATTTGCATCGAATGATGCGTCCTGAATCTATTCACTATCGTTTAAGACGAACACCTCGAGCATATTGTGTATTCATGTGATCGAACTATACCCGACAAAGGAACACTTCCCAATCGTAGAAGATGTGGGTAGCCTGTCTTTCTTTTCCACGTCATGAAGTATTTATTATTTTCATTAAAAATTGATTAGAAATACATGCATACAATTTAATTATCAATCTACACATTATCACTTCCTCCTTGGTCCAAATCGAAACGTGAAAAACTCTTGCTTAAATACAAGTGCCAGATAACAAATAAAAGATAAACAGCAATTATCTGATACTCGTCAAGTAAAAATTAGAATTCAAATATTAAAATTTGATAATACAAAAAAATCAAAATTTTGTAACAGACACATTTGGCAGTCCAATCGAAAAAACGTCACAAATGAATTACCATGCGTTGTATTCGTCATCAATTATTGCAATAGAATTTTGCCTCAAACAGTGGCTCAAACGTATCCCGAACAAACGTTCGCTAGTGTTTCCCAACGTTTCTACCACATTTGTGCGATACAGCACAGACGATATACTGCACACCGTGTAGGTATATATTTTCCAACTTCCACGGTAAATGTCCATTCGGTGTGCGTGGAGTGTATGTTCGTGTCTCCTGGTACTAGCGCAGGTGTCGTCGTCACAAAGTGAGCCGTAAAGCCGGGAGCATAACTAACTTCGTTTTCTACATCGTTCTCGTTTCTCCCGCTGTCGACGACGTTGTGCGTCGTTGAATAATTATGGTCGAAGGGGAAGGCAATTCAAGGTTATCGCTTCGAGTAGCCGCGACGTGATTCGTTGTGAAAAGGGAGATCGGAATTTAAATATTAACACGATTTATATTAATAACAGGACGAGGTTCGGATGGACTAAACGAGTAACTTGTTTCTCTCAGAATTAATTTCTTCGAGATTTGTACATCCACGCCACTGTCACAGTTCGACTAAAATCTGTCTGGAAACGAGGATCGGATTAAGCTGACCTAAAGGGGAGACGAGGGACTGATTAAGCTACCTCAGGTGCAAATTGAACTACCTAAGGAGCAAATTAAGCCACCTCAAGAGGTAATTACGCTGTCTAAGGGCCAGATTAAAAAAAAAGCAACTGATTAAGCTGTCTCCAAAAAGCGACAAACATCCCACGCTGACCCAAGAGTGGATGAAGTTTTGCTGGCATGTCCACTTGAACTCTGAAGACGAGACTCATCCTGAGCCATACTTGAAGTCGTAGTTGGGATTCAGAGTTCAAAGTTCAACTACTTGCCCTTCGATTAGACATCCTGTATTTACAATAAAATGTAAATTATTTTCTCTGCTCCCTTTATGTTATCTTAGTCTAAGATAGAGAAGGAAGAAATAAGTATTTAAATAAGAAGCAAAATAAAAATATAAAAGAGAAGGAAACTAGAAAATATAGAGAAACAATTCACATTTTGTTTTTTGTTAGTTAAATAACACTGCGATTTTCTGTTTGTTGGTAGGTAGATACACCGGATAGCGTATTGCAAAGTGGACTGGGTCTAGGACCAGACATGGGAAACGCAATTCTACGTTCTATGGTAGATCCAAGGGATTACGACCGATTAAGATATCTCCAAATGAACGGTGGCCAACCGAATAGCTTCGAGGAGACTATACACAGGGTATGATTACTATGTTAAGTCTAAATAAATATTATTAAACGCATTTCGTGGAAACAGCACGAGAGGAAATAACTGGAAGTTGCGAAACATCAGATTTAAAACACAATGTGTAAATTGGAAATGATAGCTATTTTATATCGTTACTCAAGTTTTTCTGTTTATCAATAAGCAGCTCTTTATCTAGTCACGCGGTGAACTGCGTGTTTAATTGTTGAAATTTGTATAAGGTAAACATATGAATACACTCGTCTGTTGACTTTAATGTTTACTAGTAAGAGGAACAGGGTTTACAATATGAATTTTCAGTATAAACAGTGGCATATTATGATAAAAGTTGTTTAATATTTGCTTCATTCTACGTTCGCAAATTTGTCAACAAATGATGATGTTTCGTTTCGACTGACAAGTGGTACACTGCACTCCTTCATGTTATTTATTTATATTTATTTGATGCTCAATTCCCTGGAAATTCAAATGTCTTATTAACACTTATTTTTAAACAATCGTTCAATATGTTCGAGCGAATTTATGTTTCTTCGAATTTTGCAGCTGAAAGTTCAAGAGGCACTGAGGAAGAAAGAGAGATTTCACAAAGAACACGAAGAGGTGAGTGCAACTCAAATTAAACTTCGTCCTTTTTTATTTTAATTTACTAATTAAATTTTATTGATATAAACATTAAAGGGAAAAACGTGGAATATATGCGTAAACTAATTGACGGAATATAATGCAATTGACAATGCCAAAGCTTAATTTGGGCTAACGCGAATTAACATAATATATTTAATAAAAATCTGAATCTATAAAAATATACTCAAATTAACATTAAATTTTTATGAAATATATTCAGATAGAGTTCAATCCAGATTTAGAAACTGTAAAGAGACCTTTTTCATCAAACTGCATTTTAATATGTAACTACGTAATAATAAATAATGATAAACTGACATATCAGCAATCGCGCAGATATAAATGTGGAAGCAAATATTTCACCTTCAGAATATATAAATACGTTCTACGTACATTATACGTGGAACATGTACATTGCATATTTAATACATCTGATAACGTGGCTCAATGTCCAGTAAATCACATGACTGTCAGGAAGGTAATTTCTCGTGAAAAAGCGAGAGATACGTAGAACGTTTTTTTTTTATTTTTTTATTATTAATGGTATAGTTGTCGAGAAAAATAATGTTCAATATGAAATTGGAAATCGATACTGTGTGTGACATTAATGGTAATTCTATCTTCTGCATTTCAGGCCTTAAATTTATTCAATACTACAATAATTATTCTCAAAAGTATACTGTGATCAATTTATTGTGTTGTCTATTCATTTATTCGTATATTTAGTATGTTTTATTATTATTATTCTTTAAGATGTGTTTTTGTTTTATTACATTGGATTTAAAAAATTAATGCCAACATATTTTCTGAATAAATTGATGTTATTCACGAGAAAGTACGTGTGTAAACGAAATTGACAATCTTTAAGAAATTACCTTCCATATTGTGTAAACAAAGAATTCATAAAGAAACACTTCTTTTTGTTCTAAATGACTTTCCTAAGTGTTATTTTATACCACAACATTCTTATTTCTCTTCTGAGATTAAGTTCCTACCTTGATGTCGCAGTTCCCCTAGCAACAAATTTATGTACCCCTAGGGGTCCGGGTACCCCAACACAAAAAACTCTGGATTGCCCGAAGATGGAGTTTCTCGCTGCTCATTTACAACCCCCGAGGTTAACGTTCTCCCAAGTTTACATCACAGTTAAGAATTCGCGTCGTACAAGTGTCGTACACGGTCATCGCGATAAGAAAGAGACCATTTCGATTAAACCAATCTGCGCCTCGGCCCGTTTATTTCCCTCCTTCAATTCTCTTGTGCATTCCCTGGATCATCGACAACCCCTCTCTCGTCGTTCGACCAATATTGGCTCTGCGAACGAATGGTTTTATCCGATACAAAGATCCCTCGCCCCTTACAATCCTCCAATCCGCTACTCGACAAAATTCTCACAGGATGAAATTTGCATGTGTGCGCTATCACTTTGTCCCCCTCCTCCAACGTCCTACTCCTTATCCTTTCTTCCTCGATGCTTTTCGGCAGTTGTTCGCCTCCTCTCACTTCCTCTGCCTCCCTCTCTCGCCCTGCTCCATCGAGTGTCTGTCTTCCGCCACTCTCGATACCTCTTATTATGCAAAGCAGTCAGATCGGGACGATGATATCATCATAATCGTCAATGTGTACCGCGACGTTACGTCGTGAATTTCTTATGCACAATCGCGAACTGTAGCCAGCGGCGTTTCGGCTCTTCTTATTCGTCCTCCGGCTATTTCGTGTGGTTTCAGCCCCAGATGCAACCGGACAGCTTTACTTTCAAAGTTGCGTCTGCTTTCTGATACTTATCTCGTTTGTCCAAATAAACGATGGTTCGGGTAAACATGATACGTTGTGTACAATAAAATTAATCATAATATGATTCGGAAAACTATCAAGATTAATTGAAAGCATTTTCAGACATATATTTTGTTATCGTTGTAATAGGTTGTAATAGGTTTGTTAATTTGTTTCTGAAGTTTGATGAGCAATTTTAAACGAAATAATTATAATAATAATAATACATATTGGACCTGGAAAATACAAGCATATGTTTATATTTCATTTTCGTTATAATATTTGGAAAAGGAAACAAAAGCATGTCGCAACCCGATAATCGCTATCTACCCCGCTTTCAAGTGTCCTGGTCCCCGTACATTCACTCGAAAACCGTATGCTTTCCACCTGCCGTAGAAAACGTGACTTCGACATTCAGAGAGTAGGTAACCTAACCTTCCCAGGCGAAGAATAAACGAAGGGGTTCATTTGCGTTAATTGCGAACGAGTTTCGAGTGTTAATTATACGAAACCGGCGATCCGGCGCATGCGATGCGAGAAAAGTTGTTCCTTTCAAAAGATTTGAGGAAGCGAAGGGGGAGCGGGGGGGATTTCGAAAAAAACAAAAAGAAGAAGAGGAAAAAATTGGTCGAAACTGCCTATTCTGGCCGGAGGCTAGTCAGCCAGGTAGAAAAAGGCCGAAAGAAATAAAGCGGAGAGTTTCCTTTGAGGCTGCGAGCAATATGTAAATAAAGGTCGGTATCCGTGTAAAAGTTTTAGTGTCACTTCCTCCTGCGCGAGTTTACTACTGCCTGGAGGTAGCCACCTTTCCTTCCTCTCTATTCTCCGGCTCCTATTCTCGCCACTAGCCGGTTGACTTTCCTTTTGCGCAAGAAACTGCAGGATCATCCCCCGGGCGACCACATCGCCATCCACCCATGGCGTCGTCCTCTCCGTCTAGGACATTGAAATAAATGGAAAATGAGGCTGCGGTTCTTCCACTTCGTGCCGATATAATTGCCACTGGAGATTGGTAGCTCAAGCTTATTGTCAATAAAGAGGATTAGTGCGAATGTAATGTTGAGAGGAGGAAAAGTTATCGTCAGATTAACTCGTTGAAGATGAAGAGAATCGATAGGTTTGCACCACCCTGTAGAATCTTTAAGTTTTTAATCGCATCAGGGATGAACATTTAGCACGTTGGATACCTGAACATATCTAGAGATAATAACATAATTATAAACTTAACAGTCAGAGCTCTATAAAGCCACTAACTTTAATTAACCCGTTAACCTATAACAACGTGTGGGACTCGTGGTACGGAATTTGAACCGGAGATGAAAAACACGAGTCAGATAGAATTTTTATCAACTTCTACGCGCATATTGTTGCTCTTCATTAAAACAAATTTATTAATTATCCCCTGCAAATTCAACATAATAAAGTATATGAGAATCTCGGTAGCTATGCTAACAGAAATGTTTTGTAAAAGCAGCAATTTCCTGTACACGTGTGCTGATTAAACACCCTACTTTATTTTATCGTATTACGAAATTTCGGCTTTAAACTGGAGCCCGTCAATACCCTTGAAGAGCTATTTGATTAAACCTGTTTCCACGGATCCATTAAGCAAATGTCTCCCTTGTATAGGAATCAATTGAAACATTAATCGCGTCTAAGCCAAGGTTTGTTGAATCAGCATTGCTGATGAACACTTGGTATATACACGTGATAGTTCATTATCAGTAACCATCATGAATAAATTCTATTAGTTCTAAAAATGGTTTCACTAAATACTAGCAATTGCAGATTTCTCGTTGCAGATTTAATGTATGTTTTAATCAAGTTGCCAAGCGAACGTTAATTCAACGATTCCATTATTGTTCTCTTTCAGATACTGAGGGATATCCGGCAAGGCTTAATGCAGCTTGGACGGGATGGACGGGGTCAACTCCCTGGAGGTGAGTACATCGAGAAGCAACCTCTAAGCTAGTTGTCGCCTTGTCGCCCCCGCAACCCATAGCGTCTCCTCCGAATCAACGCGCCATGTCCTTGGTTCCATCTTTGTGTGCGTAATTCTGTCACAATACACGGCTGTGTTTACTTTGAACGAAACCTGCACGTGCCAACCGACCTGAGAATCGACACGCAAACGCTGCGCAGGCTTAACGAAGACGCGCTCGGTTAATTTCGAGACACGTTTTGGGTTCATTAACCCTTTGGAAATACTAATGGAGGAGCTCTATAATATGCGGTTTCCGTCGTGAGAACTATTTCTGAAATGTCAACTGGTTCTTCATGTTTCGTTGATGATGAATCAGGCTTGTGCAGTTGCTTCGAAAATGTATTCCTGCGTTCATAGTGGTTGGTAAGATTTATATCATCTCTTGAAATATATTATCCGATTTCGAAGATCAAAGTGTGTAATACAATAATATGAAGTTTTAATATTCTAAACCTTAAAGTAATTCATTTAGACGTTTTATACATCAATCAATATTCCTCCTGATTAAAATTCTATTGCAACATGATCAAAAGAAGGATATTACGGAAGAAGATGATCAATTATTAAAAAATTGTATCGATGGCAGGAGAGCCTGCCAGAATTTTAAAAACCTGTTATAAATGCCAGAAAAGGTCCACCCGTGCTTTCAGTTTTTCTGCACTGGTTTTCAGGTTCCATCGGCACATAGAGATGGAGAGGTTGAAGGGTTGGAAGATTGTTCAAACAGAAACAACGAGGAAATATACGCAATTGTTTTTAGAATAAAATTGACGTTTGAAATTGTTGAGGGTTTGTTATTCCAATCGAGAAAATATTATTCATAGGAAAATTGTACAAAAGAGGGAAAAGTTTAAAACAAATGGAAGCAAGTGACAGAAACAGTCCTACAAAAGAAAGGTAGAACTGCATGAAGATTGTCAGTCCATTAAAATAAATAATTATAACATAGTTGCATCAATTCTATGCGATAACATTTTAAAAAATTTCTTCTACATACGTAGTTGCAAGTTATTTATCAAGTAATATGAAGTAATATTTATTTTTATAATATACAAAATCACCACTATTTGGATTCTTAATTGTGGCAGTTTAATCACTATAGCACATAGGTTTTCCCGAAACAATATGTTCTACCACGCCTTAGGCAGATTTATTTCGAGT
The DNA here is from genome assembly GCF_026225885.1 of Hylaeus anthracinus. Classification (NCBI taxonomy): domain Eukaryota; kingdom Metazoa; phylum Arthropoda; class Insecta; order Hymenoptera; family Colletidae; genus Hylaeus; species Hylaeus anthracinus. Next base: position 6,604,328 of record NW_026534330.1, on the reverse strand, counting down.
ATAGTTCCTCGATTCCACCTCCTTGTAGCTTTTTTCCAGAAAACCATGCCACTCCAAGGTAAAATTGCCTTGTGGACAAGAATTTCTTAACAGCGAAAAGTTTCCACGGAAAAGTTTTGCTTTTGGATGGTATTACACTGAATCGTTGAGAGGAAATGTGATCGCCTTTATGGAGAATGTTCGTCGATATATTTTAAAGTTTCGTGTTATGGTTCTCAAGGAACTGTAATACGTTCTACTTTTCTTTTAATAGTCATATTAATCACTTTTGGATAAGATGACAGTGTTTCTGCTAATACTGACTTGTAATCTGTTACTAAAAATTGAAGTATTTAAAAATCATTTTTGGAATCCATTAATGTTATAAGTGAATTTTCTAAAATGACATAGACAAAGAATTTAATAAAATTAATGTGTAATAAAATATAAATATTTAAGAATTAGAATGATATTGAATTCTTCTTTTATGTTACTTTAATAAATTCAATAAAAATAAAATTGTTAAAAAGTCATAAATGCATACCTACATGAAAAATCCAGAGTACAACAAAATAAGAAGTAATTCTCTATGGAAAAGTGAGTAAAAAATGCACAGAGAGATTATTTCTCTCCAGATCTCGTTTCCCAGAAAATCAGTTCGAAAAGTTCGTCAGTTTACGCGTGAGAGCAGGTACGAGTTTCGCTAACGTGTCTGACCATTGCCCGTTACTTCTACTTGCGCTGATTTTGTTCACACTAATGGCGGTACACAGTATTATCTGCCTTCCGTCGATGTTAATATTTTACAATTAGTTAGAACCAGTTCAAACTAATAACACCGCCGTTAATGTTTACAAATTCCACCGCAAGTAGAAATAGTATAGTTATGATCAGACACGTTAACCAAAACCGTGCTCTGCAGTACGAGCTGATCGACGAATATTTAAATTCAATTTTCTCGATAACAAAGGATCGCATGAAAACATTTCAATGTATGCGTTCGACTCAATTTCGCACAAGGAATCATGTACACATCGGTCGTAACACAGTTTTCATTGTTCCCTGTACGATAAACGATGAAAATCTTAAATGAAAACAGAGTTTAACAGTTATATTGCTTTAAATAACCATCAAACATAATTGTAACATCCTTATAATCAATTTTGATCATTTTGTTTTACATCCTTCGGTTATACTGCATTCGTATATCGCACACAAATCACAAATTAAAGTGGCAGTAAGTACAAATTATATTTTAATAAAAAATATAACAGATATATTGACTCAAACCCATTTCAATTATCAACTGAAACTCAACGCATCAAAAGAATATCGTCTTACGACTGGTGGTGTACAGTTTCTAAACGAAGCTTGTATAAATTCAATGTCGTTCTTCACGAGGCTTTGCAGGCATTTCATAGATAAAAATTTGCTGAACACCACTGAGAATTTCAAGGAAGGGTGCGCGGACCTTTCCAACCGGGAAAATATATCAGGCGTCGTAAAGAGAAACGTGTAGTGTCAAGAATAATCTTCTTGGCACCCTTTGAATTTCGTATTGCCGATTTATCACTGACTCGGCGGTTTTATTTGCTATCGCATCATCGGGGAAGGTCGGAGCCACGGCCACGAAGCCTCTACTGTATACTGACTAATCCCGTTATCGTCAACAGCCGTCGACTGCTTTCTCCACGCCTCCCTTTTCCGATCTGCTCGTTCTTTTTGTCCCTCTCGTCTCCGCACGCACGTGCGTGTTCCTCAGACAATTGATTTCGCTCACTTGTTAGTCTTTCCAGCGTCGGTGCTGTGAGGTCTTCTCGGGTCTCAGATTACCTCGCATTACCGCCATATTGCGGCAGAAAAGAAATGTTCTTGAGGAGAATTTTTCCATGTAAGAATCCACATACAATTTCTTTTACGATTAATGAAATTGTTCGTTGAAGAATATTGGGGTTTTGGAGTTTTAGGATTTTCAGAGCAATATATATTGGTTAATCCCTCCCTTGTGTAGTTTTTATTCTTGTACGTTGAATTAATATGAGTCGTATTATTCATTTACAGATGACACTTACATGTACGACGAAGACGCACGTTGTGGAGGAGGCTTAGGTCCAGGTCCTGGAGGTCAACACTGGTACGACGAGCCTCCTTACGAGTCCGATCCTGAGGATTTCCTTATGGGAGCCAGTGGTGGTGCTGTGCCAACTGCAACCATACAAAATGGAAGGTGAATCGAGATAAATGAGCTCTAACTAGTAATTTGTATTACAATTTCCACAAAAAATTTTTAATGTAAACAAGGAATGATTTTTTAGTAATTTTTCACTACAAGTTATATTATGCTTTTCCGCACTTCTATTATGTATTAATGTATGAATCGCGAGAGTGTACGTAAATATAGCTTAACGTTGCAGCTATGAAACTGAATAATTTTGAATTATTAATACTAATTAATCCTTTGCGTTCGGATGTCGCTCCAGAGGCAACACGGAGTTAGAAAATGACACGCAAAATTAACGGTAGAATGTTATTTCGCGTATACGATACAATGGTATCAGAAACTGATTCGTGCTTACTAACGTGATAAAGGCAGATTAATTGCTATTCATGGTTCTCGGGAACAATATATTCAACTCGTTTACGAGAATTTCGAATCAAATTTCGCATAGTAAACACAGCGCTTCCTACCACATTATTATACATTTAATTACTGTTTTTTATCTATGGATTGCACTCAATCAATTTTCAACCTTAGCTGCTTAGCCACATTTTTGTTTATCATACTGTTTATTAAATAATCTATTGATTCATAGAAGGGGCAATATTAAGACCTAAACGAAACGAAAAATTAAGGTCAGAACACATACCACATTCCATTTTTATATTTTTTCATAAGAAGTCAATTTACTTTATTTTAAAATGAAATGTTTTGATTCATCTTTGAATTGTAAATTTCCACTGATTATTAATTTTTACGCGTTGACCATTCAATTATTTACAAATGACATAAATATTCTGTTGTTCATTTCAGAGTGTGCTTCACACTGAATTTAAGGCCAGAGAACAGGAGCGAGGGAATCATCTCGCTTCGGACCGCCGGCGACATTAGTTTGCCTCGGGATCGTTCCAGGAAGGGAGCAACGTCGATGATGCGGGGGCTTATTGTACCGCAAGGTCACAATAATCCGCCGACCATAATACCACTGACGCACTCAAGGGCCTCTCGAGAAAGCGGAGATTATGCGAGTAGCGACGTACAGGTAAGTCTGCACGAGACATCTGCCTCCGAAAGACATCGTGCATTCATCTGAGGCAGAAATATATGTGACGTCACACCGTCAATCAGTTCCATTTTGGATATCATGTGCAATAAATATCACGGTTCGAAAACATCAAATCCTTATTGTGAAATGCGTCGCTTGGTATATTCATGTAGCTCGTGACTGGTTTTTATAGTTTTATATTTTTGGGGTGAATCCGATCATTACGTTGAAAATCCGAAACGATTTGTAATGGTAATTATAAAAACTTATTTAGCTTTAAAAGTGGATAAGCTGAGGAGTAATTGTGTATGTAGCCCGAAAGTGGATAGTTAGATTTAGAATCATGCAATATCTTTTATCAAATCAGATATTTTCTCTTTCTTACGGGTGACAAAATATTTCGTCTTTAGCAAGCCAAACGTTGAGGCCGGGCGACGAGATACGACGAAATATGACGCTCCGTTTTCGGAACGCCCAAAGATGTGCGGGTGCTGGAAGCGCGTTGTGCGAGCAATTTATTAACTGCATTCACTCTAACGCGCTTCTTATTTGTACATCTGGAACAATATCCTTTCCACTATTTTTCATTTATTCTTCAGAAAACGAATTCCTTATCTAAAGGGGTTTTCTGCTAGCAAAAGTAAACCCTGTACATTTTCCACATTTAATTAACCGAGTAAAACTACAAGAACTTCGTATTTATCTTTGTCTACAAACTTTACAAGCTACGGTCAAGTGCTCGTAATTACCAAGCAAATTTGGACAGCTTATCCACTTTCTGGTTTCACAACTCAACTATGAAATCAATTTTAAAGTCAACTCCCTTTTGTAAAAAGTAAAAACTAAAAGATTCAACAAATTTTCCCCGCAGTTTCAATAAATACATCTTTTTGTTTCATTGTTTCTCCCAGTAAAGACACCTTACGTTTCCCTTAGAGCTCTGTTATCGCTATTCGGATTCACTCCGCGTTCAATGGTTGTTTTTGTCGTAAATCCACGAAAACCTATTAGCAGTTGGCTGTTAACCCATGTTGAAATTACGTTAGTTTCCGTATTGGGAGAGACAGCAAAGGGCTATGTCTTTGTTCCTCCCACGTTCAGCTCGATCTGTCTCACCTTTTCCTTCGCGAAGGGACGCCAATGCGTGATTGATTTAATTTTTGGACGGTGTAGAGTGTGAGTTCGAGACTGTCGACTGTGTCGGTGAACACGAGTAGGAATGATCAACCTACAGTGGATGATCTTCACTCTGACCATCACCATCGCAACAGTCGCTACGCCCACTACGTACAGTACCACTAACCGACATTACTATCATTGCGAACAAGCCAACATTCAATCAACGCCTGCCATGACTATCACCACCACTTACACTGCCAATATTATATATCCTTGCTGCTGATATCCAATGCGCGTTATATATATATATATAGAAATGTTTGTACTTGCCTACACGTATATAGGAGCCCATCACAACAATTTTCACACACGAACTCAGGTATACGAAATGAATTTGGAGATCGTATCCTAAAATATACATTTGTTTTTGTTATTTGAAAATAATCCTATAACAGATTTCATTTTTATTTTGTCCTTGATTGGTTCGTAAGGTATGAGGTTATATGTTGGATGTTCTTTGGTTTATAGGATAATTTTGACGTGAAGAGCGACGGATGTTAGAAAATTAAAATACGAGGTGTTGGGAAAAATGCGAAGGGCCTCGAATAATTTCAATTTTATATGTAAACTTCGCCTGTGAACCTATATTCTTGTAATTAATTACTCTCATTTTTTAACGCTTCGTACGGAAGAAATCGATGGATTTTTTATTGACTTGATCGGTTGCGCTTTGATTTCAAAGAAATGTGTAATCCATTGAGCGGAAGGTGGTCTTCTTTTTGCTTCCAAAGGGGATTCTATTTAATGGGTCGATCTTCAAAAATAAATTCCATATACGACATGTATGAAAGAAAATGTAAAGTTCAGAATATATAAACGTCTATATAAACAATCCCATTAAATAATAAATAAGGGTATGTTTGTATTCTAGCACAGAGTTAAATTTAAACGAATTCGAGAGGTTGAGCAATCCACTTCGGGCTAGGCTATTTGTAGTAATTCGCTATCTTCTAGCGTCGAATCGCGATTATATTCCTGGGAACACCTTCCTATTTACCTAATGGAACAGAACCAGAGCCGCATACTAATCCATTTAGTTTCTTGCCCGTACGCAACACCGTCGCGAAAACTTGCGTATGGGTGTATATGCCTCGACGATTACACTTTTACACGCGCGCGCACGGCATACAGGTCGCAGGAACAAACATCAACATCTTCGATTCAGGAAGTACGAAATTTCTCTAGATTAAATGCATAGCCAAGTATACGGGTGTGGTATTCATGAATATTGATTTTTCATGCTGGTTAGCCGTGCACTATCAAAGCATATTCGCAACGTGGTCTAGCCGTACAACCTTTTAACAAATCTCTCGCGAATTCCGCAGATATACCCGCACCTCCAACATAATCGCAAGCGAATCTAATCTAAATGAGCCCGAACGGTATGTTCCAGGCTCGTATCATGCTTTTTCATTCTGTAAAGTTTAGTCCAGGCCAAATCTTGTTTGTTTTGATAAAACAAAATCAGATCAAATACATAAGAAGTTAGTAATGAGATTTTCAACCATGCTTCATATAAAATACAACTATTATTTTATATATTTGTTCACCATTAGTATTTAACACAATCAAAGCTAATAGCAATCCTAGCAATGAAATTCATTTCCTAAAGATCACGATTCAAACCAAGAATCTACTCATGTACCAAAATCTCTCGCCGACAGACATAGTTATCGTGCATATGGTAAATCCCTACTAGAGTGGTTTGTAAGATGTTGAGCTAGTCGGCAGAGTGTATAGACTTTGCTTAAAGCGTATAGCCTTTGTTCGAGGAAAAGGTATTAATAAAGCTCTGTAGGGTGGAAAAGACTGATGACTTCCGATAAGAAGATTGTAAGGGATGGCACAACACTTGCCTCGCATCTTTCTATGAAAGAATATCGCGTCAGTTTAGATGAAACTTTGCATTCAGGTAGAGCATTGAAAAATATCGCACACGTATTTTTTATTTTATTATTGAATAATTTACCAGCCTCAAAGTTGTGAGTGAAATAGCTGTTTAATTTCTGAAAAAATGAGGGTAAGTTTTTGATTAATATTTATAAAATCTGAAAATACTTTTTGCCGTGCTCTTTCAGTTTTTTTTAAATTTATTTGAATATGTATTTCATCCACAATATCGAGACTAGTTTTCACCTATTAAATTTTAGTATTAACGTAAAAAAAATATATAAATGTTAGAGCAGATAATACGTGTGTATTATTTTTCGTTGCTTTATTTACGTGAATTTACAAAATTAATCTTCTAGAAAAATAAATTTGCATTTCAACTTTCCATATTCCTCCCACGTTGCACCGTGATTTGACGTGGATCACATAAAAGTTTGTACGATATGTACAACATATTTTACCATTAAGGCTACCTTTCACCGAATGAAACAATATCCGAGGACGTCAGCGAAGAAAAGTTTCTTTGCGCCGACGATGAGTTGACCAACCGTCCTTCGTGAACTTTACAGCGAATGGCTGAGAATGCAACTTTTCCAGAAATTTCATTCAAAAGTTTTAGAACGCGTAGTACACCGCTCTCAATTTCTGCTACGTATTAGGATACCGTATTGCAAGTCGAGCGCTTTACGTCACGAACAATGTATCAAGAGTTTGTACACGAGGGCATACTTTCAATTCACCAAGGGAATGCTTTACCTGAAATTTTCTTCGAGGCATGTTTAGATAGAAATTTCATCAATCTGACTATTTCCACTTACTACTTTCACGTGATTGGGTTCTTTTCGCTCTGTGCATACATTTCATTCTCTTCAATTTAAGTAGAAACAAATTTTCCGAACACTTTGGGATCTAATCCAACTCAAGCCTCAACAAAGATAAGAATAAAACAATAAAAATATCTCATCAAAGAAAATTTACCGAAGAACTCGCAGCAAAATTAAAATTAAAACTATATGTTGCAAGTATTTCGGTGTCATTTTGTCGAGATACATCGATGAAATAAATAGGGCGAATCAAGAACGTAACAATCACTTAAATGTACCCCGATTTTGTCTTCCTGGAAGCTCATAGCATGCACATATATTCTGGGCTGATCCTCGTACGTGCACGAATGGTAACTATTTTTATATCCAACTCATACTTGTATCCTAATTCTGGCGTTCTCTCGATTTACACTACCGATGGTACCTTCACGTTTGATTTTAATCTAGCCTATTTCTCTTTTGTAACGACCAATCCTCCTCTAACACACCGATCTACTATATACGCAACTAGACCGAAATAAGTCCGCTTCTCCTTTACATATGCGTGATTAGAACTGTCTCTGTGAGTATCAACGTTTTAGAGCCGGAGTAGCGGCGAAGAAGGACTGTCACCGAGCCAAAGCAGCGACTACGAGGATCAAGAAGAACTTGAGAATCAGCACTCCGCCACCGTACACGCAGTACGTGACATATACAAGTCCTCCTGTCACGAATGTCTCCTTTCTCTGTATCTTCTGTCCTTTCTATTGCTGCACTGGTAAAGTGTCGCATGATTGTGGCTAACGTAGAACAAAAACTCCTCTATGTGTGTGCTAGTAGTTATTATTAAATAGTACACATGGTGGAACGCTGTTGGGTCGGTGGGAAAGTGATGTCTGTTTTAACCGAAGCAAAGCTACTGGTAACGAGCAGCTTATAGTTGGATTGTAGGTTATTTTATTATTACTGGGTTACATTGAATGTTTTGGTCAGAACTATGAGGTTTATCGAATGCTGTAGTGGTCAATAATGCTAGAATAGTTGCTGAAAAATCGAATTGCAGCTGGGAGAATAGGAAAGTCTCAACCTGACGATCACGGTATGATGTGAATTGTGACGTTACTTTGCTAAATATTATAACTAGACTGCGATATTTATGGATTTATGAAAAATATGTATGAGGAAATCTATAAGAATGTGTACAAATGCAATAATAATATACATGTTACACCGTTTAAAAGATAAAACATATTTCTATTCAAGTTTCAATTTTTAATTATCTAATTATAACGAACAATAGTAAATTCTTTCTGATAGAAAATAAAAATGTCAAAATGATTCCACTCGACATTACTTTCTCACCGATCCAACGTAATTCTAACCATGGTTACCGTGCACTTACATTTAGAACGCTTTTTCGTTTGTTAATTTTTTACGTTTGGTCTGTCCGGTGGGGTAAGTCAATTTTTTGATATCCATAGTGAATATGTTCACTCGTCTAGTTGACTTCTTTGAGAACTATTGATTGTCTTTACTTTTCAATTGATCTTGGTAATTTCTGTAAATGAATAATCAAATTTTCATCAATGAAAGTTCCACGTGACCCATTAAGGTCTCTTTTGATTTCAAAACAGACAGGTGAACATAATCCAGACTTTACATCTGTATGCACGCAAGTTTTGATCACTTATTAGTGATTCGATCTCATTATCACCCATTCTTGTGCCGCTTCGCTGAATATTAGTCGGATGCATTCTACTGCGCAGTAGCGTTACGTCAAAATATACACGCAAAATGCAAAGGTAGACGTATATAAACATTATCACGAGTTATACAATCACAACACGTGCGTCTACTCCACCGACAAGTCGACAACGACGTCGTGCAGGCTCGAAGCCGAGGTTCGACGCCCATTGTGAATCTTCTACGATCGTGTCATATATATATAATCGTTGCATGTTGTCAAAACTTTACAGAACAATCGTTCTAATTTTCAATTGAGTCCGATTAATCCTGTATATCTTTTGTAAAAAGACTTCATCGATTGACTTCTATTCGATAGAGCAGCTACACGAAACGAAGTCCCAATTGACTTACAATAGCAACGCGGATACTTGAATAACCGTGATGGATATGTCAGAGAATTTAAAAAATTATGATAGAAAACGTAGAATATGAATGGTTTGAATTAAAACATATAAGTATAGAATAAAAATTATTCTATAGCGCCTAAACATTGACACATGTGTTCGAACCTTGGCGAACGTTGGCACATGTGCTCGAACCTTGGCGAACGTTGGCACATGTGCTCGAACCTTGACGAACGTTTGCACATGTACCTTCGATTGACTTGGCCCTATAGCTCCACAATACCAACCAATTTCTACTCCTTTACGAAAAAAAAGAAAGTGAAGAACAGCAAACTCTATTTCACGCATAAATTCATGCCCTAATGAAATCCACGACTTGATTGATCCACTGTACAACTGTTTTGTGTGGCTCTTCTATCGATCGAACAAACAGCCGTTTACGAATCTCCTCTTTTCATTTCCATGAATATGATCAGAAAGAAAAAAGCACGATCGACCATCCAGCGTTATTCAATTCCCTGTTAAAATTTCCAGTCGGAAGCTAGCGTTCTGCTGGAGGGCGACGCTAGGGCGCGGATCGCAGGACGAGCGAGAAACCTGCGACACGACGTACAACGCAAAATCTCGAGGCTTCGCCAGGATCGCGCCTCTTCCGAGGCTTTCCCATGCAGTGCTAGCAGCGTTGAAAGTCTTCCGAGCGGCAGCGGTTCCAGTACACAAGCGCTTGTGCGTGCTGGAAGCAATCATAGTTCGATATCCTGCGAGGACAGAGACGCTATCAGCCCGACCACCATGGGGCCTGTGCTCTGCAGGGCTAGGGCACTGGTGGACTACACGCCTAGCCCCTATGACAAAGACGCGCTGAAGTTCAAGGTTCGTTATGTGCCCGAACAAAATTTTCAATTATTTAATCTTGACAATAGGGTCGAAACCTCAGCGAACGTTGCCACATATGCCTTCGGTACATATATCCTAGATTTGAAATCTCATCCTCACGAGGACCTAATTGAGAAAGATGTCCCACCCTTACAGAACTTCAATATGCACATTGAACAGGTTGAACAAAGGACCCGAGAGAAACGTCATTAATTTCTAAAGTCGCCGAAGTCGTGTTCCTTTCTTTGAAACTTTTCGTAACGACGTAAGCACTTTACAGGATCGCCCGTTAAATGGAAACGAATCCGGGCGACGAATATCGTGCTTCATTCAACTTCATCCGAAAGTCGAAGGGTTTTCGTGGGCGAGTCGCAAGGTAAATCCCGTCGCTGGTTTTGTTGCAGAAGGGAGACATCATCGACGTGGTGCAAATGAACAAGAGCGGTCTGTGGAAGGGTATCATGCACAACAGGATAGGCCACTTCAAGTTCATAAACGTTGAGATACTGAACGACAGGGTTCCAAGGCGCGGGGAATCCGAGGGGCGGGGGAAGTGGGGCCAGAGGTACAGGCAAAAGCCCGGTTCCGTTCAAGAGCTCTTGCAGAGAATGAATCTTCAGGTAGAGAGCAGTATCTTGCTACGGCTCGAACAAACTGATTCGCATTTGCATTGCTTCGAATACAAAGCAGGGATCCAGCTTTTATACATTTCTTTATTCGTTGGACCTCTTTCTTTTCATGCGCGCTAGCCCCCACTTGTTCCGTTCAGCACGTACCTTTTATAACGCGTGCAGCCTCACGGTTGCTCCATGGATCGTGACAAGTTCCCTTTTCAGCGACACTTTCTCACTTTTACTTTTCTTTCGCTGCGAAATTTTAAATAATTCGCGCGAATGTCCGCATTGGCTTCAAAGTTATTCGATTGATTGTCACTAGGTATGAAACAGTTGGGATAAGTATGGGAAAATATTCCGGTGTACAAATTGCATTATTTAACACGTTGACTGGCAGCCAATACACTTGAAGATTTCTAATGTTCTAATCTTTTAATGTTTTTTAATTAAATTTGACACAATCTTCAGCACGATTCTCTCATTGAATTTGTGAATAGTTCGGCTGAAATGCTAATTCACACTCGTTTAAAGAAGACATTGTATTTATCTATTGATCTTTTGTAGAATTGTAATAAACGAGCATATATGATTATAGTTTAAAAGACATTAGACAAACTTATGGAATGACCTGATATACTCATTTAAAACGAGTATCTATGATATGAAGAGTGATTTCTCTCCTAAAGTCGAAAATATTGTAACAACGAAATATGATATAGATTATACCGGGTACACGTTGATGCAACATTATTAAAATTGGCAGTTGACAATACGCGTCGTTCCCTTGTCGGATCAGTGTCTGCAATAACGTAACTAACGAGTCACATTTAGCTCACTGCATCTCTATACATTATCAAGCCATTTCACTCGCTTAATCTCAAGACGTGCACGTTAATATTTCACGTGTACAGCAAGCATACTGATCTGTAAACGTTTGGCGCGAAATTGTGTCAGCGAAGGCCATCGAAGCTTATTTTATTCACGGAACACACTCGCACGACAACAATATACGCTGCGTTCCTACGTAAAATTTCTAGCAGAACTTTCGACTGGTTATTCCACTGAATATTAAGGAATGCATACTGCTTCGACATGACGGGTGCCCAAAGCACATTACTCTAGAATTGCAAAAGCAATATTGGATTTCAATTTTACTCGATGCCCGGATCGGTCGACGGGGACCCGCGGAGTGGCCGAACCATTCTCTGCATCTCCACTCTAGAGTTTTATCCGGTGGAATAAACTAAAAAATACTCTTTATCGAGGGAAGCTGCAACACCCGGAGGACACGGGGCAGAAAATGACTGGAACGTATCGCACACGTGTTCCTAGAGTGATGCAATTAAAAGAAGTGAGTTAGCAGTGAGTTGTTTAGTATGCAAACAATATCGACGAAGAAACAGTTGCTGATGGTTATTTTAGTATTCGAGTTTTTCTTGCATTGCATTCATACTTTACCAGCAGTTTATTATTGAATGTATGCAAATGAATATATCGATAAATTAATCTGGCAATTGAAACGATATATTGTCACTGGTCATTGAATTTATGTATTGATCCTTTGTAGAAGTGTAATACAAAGCATGTCCAATCCACATTGATGCCCTAAAAGTACATTCAAATTTACGAATCGTGTTACAGTGAAACCCGTACTGTTAAAACGCGTGCTATGCGATGTTTCGCTGTGCTTATTTTCACAATTACTTTAACTATCTCACCGCCAACTTTTTCCCATCTTTAACGTTCCAGTTTTCTTCCACCGTTTGCTCATTCTCCGTTTTTCCTATTCTCTACCCGTTTCTCCAGTTTCAGTAAACTTGTTCTTTTTCCTCTCTTGTCACTCCTTTTTTACCCCGCTATACGTGAAATTGTTCATCTCTCTTAATGCCGTACAGTCCGTCCACGGATTAACTTTCATCGTATTTCATCGCCGACTGAAACTGTCGCAAAGTTAACGATGATGTAGATATTAATCAAAGCACAAAATAAAGTCGACTGAATCCACCACGAGTACTAATTCCTGAAATGTTGCAACTTAATAATTCTAGATTGGACGTCGAATGAATCTATGCGGCGAAATAATAGAATCGTGTAAATTATGTGATTTTAACAGCGATTTGCATACCCACGAACCAACGGGGAGTGGTAAAATTCCAATTAAAGAAATGTATTCTCTTTACATCTGCATAATATTTATTTGTGTCATTAACAAAAGAATGAGTGCAAATGTGAATTTTTGGTCGAGATAATGATGCGAAAGAAAGTGCAGACGATACTAATGAAAAATCGAACGATAATTCTTCTCAGGAGCACATTCCTGTTTTCGTGTTGAACGGATACGAGGATCTGGAACTCTTCAGAGAAATAGAACCTGCGGATCTCGATTACCTGCGTATACATCAGCCAGAACATCGTGCCAAGATCCTTACAGCTGTACAATTGCTACACGATCTACAATGTGAGTTACTTATAGTTCGACCTTCGTATTCCATTTTGGCATATTGTAGATCATTTTCTTTTTGAACTCCACATATTCCATAAAAATAGAGTAGAGTTGAAAGTCAAAATTAAATTATTAGATGGCACATATTTCATCCATTTATAGACCATTGAAAAATATTAGCACTATCTAATCCAGCTTATCAATAGTATCCTTATATAGTTTTCTGTATTACCTCAATTTTTCCAAAACATTTTCTTCGTTCTTCAGACTCCTCTTAGTAAATTAATCTACTACGCGATTGTACTACACGTGCACCACTTATTTGTGCTGATCTATTCACCCGTCAATTTTGTTATAAATATTCAGTTCTCACCCTGACCTGACTTAACCACCAAACAATGAAAAATAATCTAAACCATTGGATGTCCCAATACAATTCCGAATAATCAAAATTCCTCGAGGTAACGGAACTATACGTCGGTTTTTGTTGTATCCCAACAGCCGGAAGCGAGGGAGATTTAGCATCAAGTTCGGAAGGCGACGAGGTCAGTCGACTGGTCCTAACTTCCGACCAGACGTCCGGCCACTGTTCACCGTTTAATCGTCGCCAGTTCCCGCGAGATTCCGGCTGCTACGACGCCCACAAGAATCCCACCAGTCGACGAACCGTAAGCCCGGAGTCTGGAGCGACTACCAAGCTGCCCAGAGAGAACAATCTCGACGCCACAGCGTCCGCGAAGGGTATCGGTGGCGTCAGCGCGGAAGGGAACACCGTGTCCGATGGGAAAGACGACTTTCATCCCAACATACCCATCGTTGGGAGCGTGATCAGCCAGAAGGAAGCTCCCTTCGACAAGTCACCATTGTTGCGTAGCGGGAACATACGATTCATGACGAAAAAGGGAAACTTTGGCGAAACCGTGGTGATCGAGGACGCCTGCGATAGTGGACAGAAGCTTGGTAACCTGGTGAAATACGTGGTGGGGAGCAGCGACATTGGCCTCGAGGGTCCAGGCGGCGTTCCTGGCCTCGGACAAAGGGGTTGTATTAGTGAAAAATCCAGCGACTCCGGAGTCAGCTCATCCAGCATCAGCTCGGCGCCACCGCCTCGGGACAAGGCTCTAGCCAGCGTTGCTTCAGATTCGCCTACCAAGAACTTCGGGAACTTCACCAGGGCATCGCCCACCTCTCAACCAGCCAACAAGACTCAAAACGGCGACTCTGGATACCCGTGAAGAGTAAATGTAACGTTTCGATTCATCTTGCTTCGACGATCCGTGTCCAGTTTGGTTGTCAGAGAGTCATCGCGTTGTTCGTGTGACACAGGGTCGAATGATATTGCGAGTTGGCTGGCAAGTGGCAGCGTTTCGACAGGTTGAACGGATGACAAGTTGAATCTTCAGGAACGTTTTCTCGAATTTGGAACGAAACGATACCAAAGTAGGGTTTAGAAGTTTCCAATAGTCAACACTAGAGATCTCCGCAACCGAAGTACGCTGAGAGTGTCACCTGGTCTGTACAAGATCAATGGAAAGGTTCGGTAACATGTCAAACATCCTCGTTGCTTCTAACGATAATGGAATAGAGGAAGAAAATTGTTTGTGGAAAGTTCTTTTTGTATCGTCAAGAGCAAATTTTTTGATGGCTCTGAAAGGGAAGAGTGGAAAATCTGGTAAGAGTCTTCAACGTGCCCTGATGAAATTTTAATGAATCACGAGATACCACTTCTGAGACAAAGACTTAATGGTAATTGGGGCACGGGTTCAAGTGGGGCACATGTGTACGCGAACCTTTCTATCGATTTTGCATCATCGAGTCCAACCACGGCCGCACACGTTCGATCCACCTTGTAAATATTACAACATAGAAGTTTGCTTTAATTTCGCCTCACATAACACGGAATCGTATTTTAAAATACATCAGATCGAAGGAAATAACGAGGTGCCTTGGTACCCTTTGTTGCCTTAACGATCCTTTCTCCTCGTTACTTTATAATCAAAGGTACGCCGCCACCGTTTTTTCTTTTTCATTTTTTTTTTTTTTTTGTTTTAAGCAAGAATTCCAGCTTCATTTGTCCCTTCCTAAATTTCAATATCAAACAAAGGATGTACTTCGTTATTCCCATCTTGAATTTGTAAAAAATCTCGAGTAAAGGAGACGCAACGGATGGCGAGAGGTGTAAGAAACAGAATTTAAGCAGTTTTAACGAGGAGAGGCCGCGGCGAAGTTTCTCCAGGAGTTCGTGGCTTCGCACGAACGGAACGAATTCGGGTGGTGAGGTTTTGAATTGAGAGAGAGGGTTGGGGAGAGAGGGAGAGAGACGGGAAAGAAGAAATTACGTCACTGCCTGATCGCTTCACGATCTCGTCTGTTATTTTCAACGCTCGTGTAATTAATAATTAAATAAGCGAATATTATGTGATACAATAGCAATATACGTCCCCCTAATGTGTAGATAGGTAAAGTAAAAGCCTGTAATAAAAATACGACCGTTGAGGAAACGATTGAACGAGATACGACGGCACGATAACGATCATTTCACAGTTTTATTACGTTGTATAGGTCTTCTTAGCGATTATCATTTTTCTCGACGAAGTGACTGATTCTTTTAGATTAGTGACTCTTAGATTAAAGACTGCCAAGTTTTTCTACGAGAAGGAGAGTCGTTCATCCTTTGGTTTCTAAGCTGTTGCTACGTTTTGTCGGTTTATACTAACCGTGAACAGAAGAGTGAACTGCACTTTTGGCTACTCTTGCCAATTAATACTGCTGAAGAGCATGAACTTATTAGCCCTCTATAGCCCTTGTGTATTCTGAGGTCACATTCCCATGTATCTATATTATCAAAAAATTCTTGTTGATAATAATTGTTAATTAGAATTTCTGAAACGAAGACGATACACTTGGCAACTAGCTTTTATTGAAAGTTATACCCTTCTTAATAAATTTCATTATCAGTGCTTAGGAGTTATAGAGGGTTAATGTTCTCCTGTTTGTCTCGAAATTCGAGCATGCAAGGTGAAAAGCAGCAGGTTTGGTTAAAACACTAAAGTGAGAAATCTGTGGAAAATTGAAACATCTTTCTTCCATACTAGTTGTCTCATTCATTATTCAATTTTATTATTCAGTATCATTACAGAATGGGATACCAAACGTTGCCATGCAAAAGATCTTGTTTCCTTCTAAAAATAATGGAAAAAGAAGTCTGAAACATTTTTTTTTTTCATATTACAAAAAGCACCATTTTTGATAGTCATGTTTGATACCTCGTTGGTATTTGCGTCCCATAGTTGTAAAGCTTACAGATGCCTACGATACTTGAGTTTCGATTATTAGAGCGACGTTTGGAGTACAGAAACATGTATCCAAGGATATTTTGATATCTGTGGAATAGGATACAACATTAAAGAAATTGTAATTGCGTTTGTTTTCTTAGTGTTAAAAAATTCTACGATGCTATTATTCAAGACATACATATTCACAATCTGCATATCCATCTAAATGCAGCTGGTAGCATCACTTCTTAAGATTTATTCTAAACAGTTTTTACATTTTTTTTTTCTAGCATAAACGTCTCATTTCAGAGGAATACATTACTAGTACACGATCGACAATCCCCATCATCGATGCAACTTAGTTCTTCGACAAGATGGTAACCTGTACATGTGTATATTCACCATGCCACGTGAAACGTTGAAAGTTACAAAGTTTTTGTATGTACATACAATACGCATAGAAACCTAACGATGTTTTATATTGACCCAACCTTTGCCAAAACATTAGACTATACAAATCTATAAATATACGTACGTTATATATAACACCGTTGGATCTTATGTACATCTTTTGTATAGTGTAAAGTGGTAGTAGAGTTCGAAAGGGCAACGCGTAAACGAAATCAGGAACGAAATCTACGCGAGGTGAAAGAGAAAAAAAAAAAAAAATCGATCGACGGCACAGAATCTAACTCGATTTGTACGCATCCGAGATATTATATATCGCATTACTGTAAATAGAAGCCATGTACTCATTTTTGTCGAAAAAGAGTAACTCGATCATTGTCGAAGACGACGGAGACTGATGAGCAAGCGTTAGAAGAAATCTTGTAGAATTTAAGATGCATGTTCACCTTCTTCATTATTATCGATTTACGAGTAGTTTTTTGGGAAATTCACTTCCCCCATTTTTTCGAACGCTATTTCGTACGACCATTGACGAATGGAAAGCAATTATTGTACATGTGAAATTTTGTCGTTCGCGACTCGACTGGGGGCGGGGGAGGCGATGACACGCGCACGACTCGATTTTTGTTGACACGTACTGCTTCCACAACTGCGACTGATTTGCTGTATGTCTTTCGTGGATACGTGGGGCGTCGTGTGATTCTCGAACAAAAGAAAAGAAAACGAAATTCACGAGAACTCGAACACGTTGTAGGTGATAATAAAAGACGAACTCTGCGGTTATGTTGAATTAAGTACGGGATGCCCTCGTCGATAGGCATCGATATCTCCAAGCAGTGACTCTATTCAGAAGTTTGACAGTTTTAGCAAAATAAATTAGCGAAATGAAAAAAAATCTTTATTATAATAATACACGAATTAACGATAAACGCTGTAGCTTATCCGTTCCATCGAGAGTAACATTATTTGTAGAGAACGAGTCAGGATGAAAATGAGAGGGAGAGAGAAAGAGAGAGAAAGAACGAAGAGGGGTGGACGAATGCGTGAGAGATGTTAATTGACGACTACTTTACGAGAGTACGAGTAGGCACGATAGTGATTTTATTAGCTCGGGGAGTACGCAGCATTCGATGTACAAAAGAAGATACATTCTAATAGTAGACACAATAAGCTGTAATTTAGATAAGTAATTCGAGAGAGAAGAGCTTCGAAAGGAAAGTTAAAGGAGCCTAAGCGCGCCCATGTTCGAAAATGGGAATCGGTTTGTTCGCGAACGTCTAATGAAACGAAATGGCCACCGTCGGAGAAAAACGTCAAAAGCATTGTGTCTAGAAGGTCGTTAAAAATCGCTAGTGAAACATGATTAAGCATCTACTTAGCGGTCTAGTCTACCTATTCTTGCGAAGTTTACAATTCGAGGTATAATGATGTACATAAAGAAAATAAAAAAAATAACGAAACTAATTAGGAAACGGCGAATCGTGTCAGTGCACGTACGCTGAACATTTTGATATGCTAATTTTGTATTTATTCATTAATTGCGGGGTTTACAGAGGTCACAATTCGTAATTCTTATTGTCTCTTGGTTCTCGTATGATTTTCGACGATAACTGCTAATTTATTGACGGTGAATAAAAATAAACGACAGAATACGCAGTCTGGTTTCTTCTTGTACCCCTCCCGAATAATTCCTAAAATCCTGGTTTGGTATTTTCAGAGTGCAGTTGAAAGTCCAATTCAAAATAGTAATTTTTAGTAGAAAGGTAAGGAGCTAAACTAGGTTACGAATAGAATATGACACGAAATGAATACGTCAGAGTGAATAGGAGCTAACACGACTTCGCTGTTTTCAGTCACTATTTAACTTGTTAAGAAAAATGTTTCCCAGATTATATGTAGATGCTTTCAGAGGTGAAAAATACAGCAAATACACTGTCAGAGAACACGGTCGGCCTTTTGAATGGGAGCTCGTTCGCCAAAAAGTACGTCATAAAAGAGATGCCCGTCAGTCGGATGAACTTTCCTTGAAAGTGCGATAAAAAGCATTTAGTAATGTATGTAAATGCACCCTTTGAGAATCATTTCGAACGTAACGACGTGTACGTGTCCATTTGTAACCTTTATTTCGGGCCCCTTAAGAGAACCGAAGTTACTTACTTTTAGTGGAGCTGCATTATGATGGCAATAACTCGTCGAATTTCTTTTCCTGCTAACGGCGCCGACCACGTGAGTAAATTCGTTGCCCGTTTGGCTTGAAATCTAATTTAACTTTTAAAGTCACCGCGCGAAATTACAAAGATTAGTGGCGATTCTCGGGGTTGCCCCGCGAGATTTCCAACTTCGTCTAGTTTCATGTTCTTAGCCTGGTGGGCTGAATGAGGATTACCATTTTTAGGTATGGTACACAGTATTCGTGATAAAGGAATGTACTATTCATCTCTCGCGAATGTAATCCATAAGTTGATTAATAACATCGTTGAAAACAAAGTTTATAAAGTGCCTTTCATCCGACTCGTAATTATTTAATTTCGTGAAATTATTTGCTGGAGAAAATTGAAAAATTATGTCGGAAAAATATGGTTCAACTATGGTTGAAATATGGTCCATCTCTTAGCTGGAATAACTAAAAATTAATTTCTGACAATAGTTACATTAATTATTAACAACATTTGTTCAAGCAATGACCGAGAGTATGACTTTACTGTAATATTACACCGCGCGGACCGCGATAGATGCTTTTTCTGAAAATGTTCAAGATCCTTACTAACCAATGAGTACCTAGTTTGTGATTTTAGTCATCAACCAATTACATTTCTCTTAAGTAGTGCTCCGACGGCCTAATAGTTTCCGAGATATTGGATCACATAAGTTTTGTCCCTCTAGATCGCTGAAATATCACACTGTGCGCTGGTGCATTGTTCCTTTCCGTCGATTGCTCATCTCACACGGTAGCGATTCAGCTAAATCGTTCAGGTTGCATTTCAATCTGCGGCACTCTGACTTAGCAACCCAGTGACGATTCAGCAGAATCTCATCCGCTAGTTCCAAGCATCGACCCATAGGTGCAGTGACCCTAAAGCTAGCGATTTTTCGAGTTAAAGACCACCCCAAGTGTATCGTGATGATGAGAACAGCGCACCGGTGTGAGGGAATCTTTACTTTTGCAATGTATGCAGAACTCATGAATTAAATGCCTATACTCTTACGTAAATGCAGTAAGCAACCCTTTATACCATTCACTACCGTGCAAATTTAAAGCGTTTTGCTTTGGCGTCAAGATTTAATACAGATGTGTAATCTAGGTTATTATTTTGATAATAAAAATTGATATTAAATTTGTTGTTTTAAAAAGAAAATTTACGATCTAATTTTACAATAATTCGTGGCTCAGAAGGCTGTAAACTTAACCCCTGAGTAATTTCGATCAATTTGAACTACGAGACATCGCATAGTTGGCAGCGTGTGGGTTAAGACTCTTGCATCGGAAACAACTTCTAGCTTACAATGCTCAACACCCTAGGCCAGTTCCACTTGCGATTATGCTTCTAGCCACCTGTCTCCAAAACGATACTAACGACCTTGAAAACCCCGAGGAAAACTGTTTTCGTAAATAATTTTCAGTCTGCTTTCAAAACCATTCGAATTAGTATGTCTGAAGCATTGTTCCGTATCGTCAGCGAACCAGGAGATAATTAGGTGTGCTTTTCCTGGTGAGTCATCCTGTACATTTGCTCCCTACCTCGCAAAACTACAAGATATCTCGATGTTTCCACGAAATACTCGAGACACGAAAACTCGAGAATGATACTTACCTCTGGCATCGGTAATTACATCCGATCCACGTTAATTAGTGCAGCTCGGGTTTTAATTCTCGGCGGTGTGCCAGCATGTAACACATCTGTCAGTGTGCTTTGTAGGTGCTAGTCAATCCCTGACTCTAATTAGGAAGTCGGGATAAACGTTTCATTCGGAGGAAATTGATACGAATAATTTTTATCGCGTGATTGTATTAATATCCAGGTTTGTACATTGACGCGTCAATCGAAACCGTATTGGATTTCATTCAACGACAAGTCGACTTACCAACATAGAGCAGCATTCTATAGAAATTGGGACAAAGTCTGAGGATTCAGAGTTTCGCGGAATCATTAAGAAAAGTTAACGAATATTAAAAATTTTTATTAGTATCGGGGCGATGAAACCAATTGTACAAAAGTTGAATTATTGAAGTGGTGTATTATTATTATTGGTCCATTCACTGCCAACTAGGAGATGTCTCGTAGTTCAAATTGATTGCAATTACTCGAGGGATAAGTTTATATCCTTTTGAATCACGAATGATTGCAAAAGAAGATCATAAATTTTCTTTTTAAAATAAGAAATTTAATATCAATTTTTATTATAAAAATAATAACCTAGATTACACATATGTATGAAATCTTGGCGCCTAAGGCAAAACGCTTTAAATTTGCCTGGCAGTGAATGGGTTAACCAGTGCTTCATTAGAACCTTCAAAGGACCTTCACGCGTGACTTTTTCACGCTTCTGGTTTTCGGTACATTTTGTTTGACGTAACAGCGACGCTCATATATTGTCTTAACAAAGGAAGGAAATAGACGTTACGAGTAAAGGCACGTGTTGATCGAGGGAAAACCAACTGCGAACGCAAGGGGGAGAAAAACCATCGTAAAGTGGGCGAGAAGAGCGTTGATTGCGCTTCCTGCCTTTCCATCATTTCACGGGATGCATTACAGCTGCTAATTTGACGGAAATTAACGCCGACGAAGAGAAGCTAGTGTTTCTTGCGTGCTGAAACCATTCGTTTTCGCTTGGCGCTTCTGTAAAATGCGAGAGGTGATCTCAGGAAGTCGAAACTAATGATTGATCAACGTCTGGATTCAGTGTCTTCATTTCAACGACGTTTGCAGATAAAAGTTTCATTTCTTAGTTCCAATTTGTAGAAAAAGTCAATATTCCATTCATTTAGAGCAAGCACAACAAATGCCAATTCAATTTGAATCATTATACAACAAATAAAAAATACATTTGTTCAATATATTTCTTTTAATAATAATAGAATAATAATAATAATAATGATAAAATCTTCAAAATAAGAGTTTTCTTTTTAATTGAATGTATCGTTTTCTTGATGCTCTCGTGACAGGAATTATTGGTTTCTTCGAGTAAATTTAGCCCAAGCAGAACTGCCGTACAGAAAACTGACACAGACGTAACAAGAAGCGTTGCAATTATATCTACAGGATTATTTCTTTAGCGGATAGCTACTGCTGTACGGCTTAGCGATGTCTTTGGAAAAAGCTGGTTTTAAAACTCCACATAAATCCATCTGGCACATTCATTCGTTTTAAATGGCGTAAAAGACCGCAAGACATCGCAATCCATTTAGCGCAGCCCACTTTCTGGAATTACGTCGGAGGAACGTGAATACGTGTTTGTATATGTACAAACACGAAAAACGAAGAAATACACTCGGCAAAAATATTCAAAGACGCTCGATGCTGATAATACTTTCAATTACGGAAAATAATTATAGAATAGATTATACGTTTTTTTACCGGAATCACGAATAGGAGGTGCTAACCATTTCTGTATCGAGATGGTAATGAAATAAAGAGATTACTACTACTATCATTATGTTATACAAATAAATATACTTTGTTTGATTGCTTCAGTTGACTGTTTAAATACAAATACTTGGCACCGCGGTGTAGAGAGAAAACTTACAGGAAACCAGAAAGAAGAAACTTGCTTCTTGAAACTCATATAGGTACTTTCCACCGATGAAAGCACTATCTTGATCTTTGCCTAACTGTAAGTAGAGGTAAAGGTCCACGAGCAGTCGGATTCTTCGTATTAGCTGAAGGAATAAAAAGCAGTTGCTGAAGGATCCGCAACCTGAAGATCGTCTGAATGGATATCCCCTTCGTCTCTTCGTTTTCCTTCGCCCTCCGATCTTTTCTTCCGACTTTTCCGGGCAATGAAAACGTGGTTACAGTGAAAAGCATCCTTCCTTTCGACGGAAACTTTAAGACGCGAGAGAACAAGGAGAGGAAGGCGAAGTAGACAGTCCTGGGCGATATTTGATCCCCGAGCCACTCTTACAAAACTCCAACGTCCGATAGCGAAAGCACTCTCTTTTTCGTTTGGACCTCTCGATATAACTGCTCCCTTTCATTCAAAATCGTCTATTTCTGTTTTCGCGGCTGACAGACGAAGCCTATTACTTGAATCGAACAAAATGGAGACTGGGTATGAATGAATCGAAACGTAACATTTCATGATTCGAGGAACTTATTGCTTTATATAACGTTAATGATTCCATTCGACACAAATAAATCAATGTTAGAGTCCAAGAGTATGCAACCGAATATATTTGGAGCGGAACGCTTCGATAATATTCCTTGCGCTTTTACAAGAAGAAGGAATAGCAAGCTGCGAGGCTATTACCTTAGGACACTCGAAATCACGGGCGTTAATTTCAATGTGTCTCGAAGTGGCTGAGCCAGGATTGCGGTGGTCGTATTGCACACAGGTAGCGAAAAGGGACGTGTCAGTGTATATGCGTATAGAGAAGTTGGTAAAGAGTGTTGATAGTCCGATATTGTTGGTGAATGGCGTCGGTAAGCGTACGAGTGGTAGGAAGCGGCGAGACGAAGAGCTCTTCTTGTTTGAGCGCTGTAGTGCTTGTGTCAGCGTTGCACCCTACCACTCTGTCGCGTGAACACAATCACGTGTTACATTTTTTAAATGATCGAGTAACGTCCAACAACACGTAAGCATTGTTGTCCACAAATTAAGCCAAAAAATTGAGCATTGCGAGGATTGTCGTTGGTTAGAGTAAAGTAAATAGAGAAAATGATTAACAATTTATAATTTACAATGGATCAAGCTAGTTTTCGCAGCTACCGGTGAAGGACCCGTAAGATATCCCGGTGGTGTCTCACTCTTTCCACTCCTTCTCGCTCCTTCTTTTTGGCGAAGTTGGCCGCACCTGAAAGTCTAATGAATAATAAGAGAGATAGCTACAAGCTGTCGAGAGATTTTATCGAGCCCACTGTCAACATCCAACTAATATCGCGTACAACGTGGCGGATTAATTGGAACTGCCCCGAGATCTAAGCAGCATTTTCATGGGCTTAAATCGCGTTCGCATGACACCGGTGTATCCAAACACTATGACCCTCGGCAAGGAATGAACTTTCCATAGCCTTTGAGAAGGAGTTGTGATAACCAACGACCCAGAAGTTGCGCGCGGCATAGCTTCAGGGAATAGGACGTTGTCACTCTGTAATTTCTCGTTTCTTACCTTGTGTGTTCCCAAACGGACTCACTTATGTCATTCCCGTGTTGTCTCTTACATGTGAAATAAGAGAAACGTTTGGTGACTTTAGCACTCGAGTCACGGTGCGACTTGGTACGTCATAGTACAGAGTTGGTTGAGCCTGACAAACTTCAAGTTCAGAACATTATTTAAATTTATTTACAATGAACGAACTTTAATACTCGTAAAATATTTGATAACGTTAGCGTCACTAGGAATAGTTTAAGATTATAAACCGTTGCATTATTGAATATATCTATTTTTCATATTATTATTTGAACAATTATTAAAGGTATATCTAGATATGGAGAGGTGGCATGGCGGTCAATGTTGAAGTATACATTTTTCAAAATTTTAACTGTGGCTGTTGAAATTTGGTATTCCCTATTTCTTTTGAGATTACAAGAACTACTCGTACCTGGTATCATTCTAATTAGTTAAATTAACTTATAACGTTCAAAGTTTCGTAGTTTCATTAGGTCGCGTATGTAGATGCAATCTCGATAGTAATGAATTTAATGTTAGCCGCGTGAATCGTGATATAAACTGGTCATATTTTATCGCTCTATAAACCTCTTCATCAAGGATTCGTAACTGACAATGGATAATAATTTATTATGGTTGATCGTAAATGGAAGATAAATCAATGTTGAAAAGTATTAATTACTATGATACTATGATAATAAAATATAAAAATTATGATTAAAGATATGTACGATAAAATATTGTTAAAAAAAAAAAGAAAGCCTTTATAAGAAACTATAAATATTATAAGATAATTAGTACTACAACGTGTTATAGATTAAGTATTGTTATAAACCTGCGTAAGATTGTAAGCCAGTACGAAATGTACAAACACATAGTAATGCAATATGGATCGCTCGTCCTATGTACTTTAAATAAAAACGTAAGCGTAAACGTACCAGTGGCATCATCGGTGGGAAGACGCCAAAGTTCATAGTGATAATAGTTCCCACCGTTTCTGTAAGAAGGCGCCACTGATATATTTAAAGATGAATAACAAGACTTAAATACAGTTTGATTAAAAATTTTTAATGTAGATAATATTTAACAGTATAAATACAGTATACAAATTTAAAAATGCACAGAGAAATTTGACACTTATAAGATATGTAAACAGTATATGTGTTCATATTCATTTTTCGAGTACATAATTATATTACTTCGTTTTATACCGATTACATAGTAATAATTACATAGAAATATTTAAATTAAAATTCTAAATTGATTTTATTCTACATTTTTAATGTATAACTGGTACTTGGAAATTGTGAATCTTCAATGCTGATTGAATTCACGATTTTGTTATGCATACTAACTAAACAGACCAATCTAGTGAAAGATAAGATATATATTGAACAATTTCAAAATAAAAGACAATATTGACTCTAAAAATTTAATTGTCTGAAGAACAATAATTGTACGTAAAATCAAAATAAGTATTTCTATTTTATACACATGTTGCCATCTATCCATTAATGCAAGGTAAATGCGTCGAGAAGCACGAGAGCTAAATTCACTCAGTCTAACCACCGTATGATGAAGTTTCACGTGCTCGGAGCATAATTTTTCTATGTAGATGGAGAAAATATTTAGTTACAAAATGATACATTTTGATTATTATACTAAAAGTATCATCTTACCTGTTTCGGTAGTATGTAATTCCTCATACGTTGCTGGTAAATATTTATCCAGCATTAGCTCAGCATGATCAGTACTAGTGTCGACAGTCTTTAAAATACTAATTCCCGTTTCAGTTGACATGACTTTGTTTGCTTGTTGCCAACTGTATACCCTAAAGTAATGCACCTTGTAATAAGTAAGTAAAGTCATGACTCTGACTTTATGTTTGGTTTCTTGCTTTAAATCAGTAAACGTTTTAACAGCTGGTTTAAGATGTTTGAAAACAATGGACTTAGTACGATTTAATATCTGAAATAATATAAGTAGATATTCGTTAAATAAATTATGTGTAGTTTATAAAAAGAACAGGAGTATTGTACATAAACATTATAATATGTATTACTTGATTTGGTTCTTCTTTGATTATAGGTAGATTTACTTCTACATAATCAAGTCCTTGACAAAGCGTTTTGTCAAGAGTATAGATTGGTTTCTCCATTAATTTAGCTACTAGTAATGACTTTCCAAATACAGTGCTGACGACATTTTCCATCGCGTCGAATGCCCAATGAG
This sequence comes from Hylaeus anthracinus, assembly GCF_026225885.1. NCBI lineage: Eukaryota > Metazoa > Arthropoda > Insecta > Hymenoptera > Colletidae > Hylaeus > Hylaeus anthracinus. Next base: position 6,577,949 of record NW_026534330.1, on the reverse strand, counting down.
TAAACATATTCGTTCCTTTCATACGATCGTATACCTTCGTAGATTTATCCCATAAATAATTCACGCTTGGTATTTTGCGGGCACGCTCGATTGCCCGCATTTTATAATCGAAATCTGACAATTCTGCTTCCATGTTAACGGCGAAATGTTAGATAAACAATTCTCTATTAATGAATAAACAACCTGCAATACACATTAGAGATATACATATAACTTTTGCTTAGATACACATATGTCATTATCTGCATATTGTTAAGGGTACTGACCCTATAGGTCTTATGTCACTTAGCACAAAGATATATTCGCATTATAGATTTTATTTGATGCGTTTCATGAGTAACGTTAGCGTTAATATTTAATAGAGTGAACTAGGAATGTTTGAATACAATGGAAATACATTCTAACAGAACAACACTTATCAAACCACTTTTACCAAACATATGGGGAAGAAGTACGAATTATTTAATATTCCAAAATTACCGTCACAATAAAGAGAAATACGTACTTAACAGCTGATATAATCGTTGCTTTTCGAATATAAGTACTTACGCTTTCTATATTTCACTCAGTAACGAAATGTGCACCTTGATCTCTGAGTCATTTTACTGTGGAATTTATTTGTTCGACATCCAACAATCGCGGCATGGATTACTTATTTTTCTTCTACGAGGTATCGTTAGCCTCTTGCATTTTTCACAATACGATATCGTCATTCCTTTAAGAAAGTAATTTCAGTACGGCAGTATCGCGTCTTCCTAAACTCTATTACTTCAAACTTTCAACGAGTTGTGAAGTCCACGAATGAAATCTCCTACGAGCCATTTCACATATACATATAAGATTTGACATCATAATCATCAATTTTCTTCACGAGGTCAAGATTTCACAATCAGGCAGTCGGGGTCCGAGTCTCGTCACGCTACATTCTTTTCGTTATTCTCCGTTTGAATTTATGCGAAAGATGTTTAGCGAAACCTTTCACGTTAATTAATTTTCCTCGTTATATGTATATAAACTACTCTAGACGATTTTCTGCGCTTTTATTAGAAAATAGTAATATACGTATTATATTGAAATCATCCAAGGACATTATAATGGTAGACGTCGATGATAATGTATCTGGTTTGCGAAAGAAAGGTGAAAAGGGTAACGGTGTTGCGAATGTGTGGGTGCAGTCGATTTATATTAATAAATAGTCAATATATTCCTGGAGTAGTCGTGCATTTGGAGCATCCCGATAAAAGTTCTGTTTTTAACGAGACAAAAAAATCATTATTAGAAACGTATATAAATAATCTGTCTGATTAGTAGTGCAAACTTTTCGCTCCTCTGTAAAGAGAATTTTCAGTGAAACTACATACGATCTATTTAGCTCATAATAACGCATCATCTAATTTACAGAGAAAATAGCAAAAGATAGGTGGACAATACGGAATCTACATTATTCAATTGAGTTACTTATATCGACGCGTTTAATTTTCATATTTAAAACAGAACGAATTTTGTGAAGGACCTGATATAAGCTGTTAGCAATTCGGAATCTATTTTTCGAATCGCGATGTTTAAATTTAGTATTATTTATCAATTCTATTGCGAGATGTTAATATAAATTACAATATGAGGTATGGAGAATAAGACACATAAGTCTTTATGCGCATATGATACATAGTTTATTAGGTGCTTTTACAAAAACTATAACGATGATTGTTGTATTGTACTCTTACTTTAATGTATGTCGTATGTAGTTAATTTTTTAGTCATTTTGAATTTGTATATTCGTTTAACTTGTAAGACTAGTTTTTTTTTATACCTCCACCACTTGTCCCCTCCACCGCTAATGTAGTAGAAATTCTTTTGGACACAATTTCGAAATTAAAAATCATTCGCACTGCATGGACAAAAAGAAATTCGACTGTTATGGTTTTTTCTTTCCATGACTAAAAAACAACTCGATGTATCTCGATGGCAGCAAGTCTTTCGATAAGTTACGAATTCAATCGCAACGCAATTCCATGATCAGTCTTCAAAAGACCAAGTGAGACATATTCTCGAAATTTCATTAATTCGTGACTCACTATAGTTTTATTAAATGCCCTTCTTTAACATTTTACACAACGTCTGACATATAAAAACATTGTCTACTTTGATATGTTTAGTAAACAATTGTAGGAAATACGTATAAAAATATGGTGTCCTATTATTACACGACCACAAGTATTGTCACCCTACTTTTTCTCTTTTTTCTCATCAGCTGTACATTGTTCTCCTTGATTTTCGTTCTGTTTATCATCTAAACTCAAGAACTGCGTTAAGTGAAGAATCGATATAACGCTTGATATATATGGAGCAACATCCTCTTTCTTTAGAGTCTTTAATTGCGCTGCAACCGAATGGTACACGCGATTTGCAGTCTTAGACGATAATTGACCAATTGTTTGTACCGTGTGTAGAACCTTGTTCTCGTCGGCCGACACAGGAACTGCAACACGTATTTTACATATATATTAGACATAGAGTTACGATGCAAAGTTGCAAAGCAGCGATTCACTTTCATCATGCTTAGGTCTTCGTATAATTAAAATAATATTTTGTTTTTCTAATTACATCGAATAAAGTCGCTAAATGAAATAAATAAAATAACTTGAACTCTTTGGTTGCCACGAGTCGATCTGTCGGTTTTCGGTTCCAATGCAAAGATCGATCTGTGGCATCCAAAGGGTTAATAAGTAAATATACGTTATATATTACGTTTCTAATACCTCTTAGTTACTTATCAATCATACCTGGCAAATGTTCTTCGCCCTCAACAGGAGGGAAATAGCGATTCAGTAAACCATTAATAAGAACGCTCGTATTATCCACGCCTTGTACAGCCATAGTCCCATACTCTGTATTTAACAACTCGTTCGCCTTCTTTATACTGATATCTTTGAGTGTAGATGCTTGTTGGGTTGCTGATTCTTTTGCAGCATGAAGTTTGTCTATTGTTGGTTGCAAAGAAGTGCTCATCACGGCTTTAGCTGCATCGTAAATCTGTAATAGGGAGAACGCGTATTGCAATGAAATTTGCATGCACCTTCGATACTCCATGTAATCATATATTTAAGATTTCTGTAATGATAGTGGACTGAAGGACGATTGAGCACTAAGTACCAATTATAAAGTATTTAATTCTGGTTATATAAAAATAGCAGCACATTATAGAAACATTATTTATAAAGAAAATCTATCTAGCTGTATTTAACTTTTTCCACTCGCCTGCTCTGGTGGTTTTGTCATCATGGGCACTTTTTGTTCAACTATGTTCAAGCCTTCGCATAATTTGTTGTCTACAGCTGTGATTTGCCCTTCAAATTTTTTCGCCAACGGCGCAGCTGTAGCAGTGGCATAAGTAAGTCCAGCTTCGGCATTAGTGAGTGCCCAGTTGATTAAATGATGAGAATCTTTCAGATAGGAATACGTGGATTCCGTTTTCTCAAGTGCGGAGTGTATAACAGGAATGTTTTTTACGCGATCGATTACTTCGAGATGAGGCACGCTTTCTGAAGCGACGTTACCTGCGAGAGCTTTATCTGTAGCTTCTGCCATTTTTTCTGAAAAAAAAGCAAAATATCAGTAATTCGCACAATTATTACGCTATGCTATTAGTGTTTAATAACACACTGAAAGCTGACAATTTAGCTTGTGATTCATGCAACATGTCTCGCTTATTTAGCTAATAACAGTATCTAGGTCAGAAAAGAACTACAAGAATGTTGGCACCCACTGGGGGATAATCTTGTAATAATATATCAATCTCGAACGCAATTATGCATTTGGGGCAATTGCAAACACGCATATTATAAAGAATCATGAACATGCAAAATGAAATCCAGTGCTGACTCAGTTTATATTCTATACCAATAATTATCCTTTAATTTAAAAACCGTCAAAGTAGAAAACTGTTGCAGAAGGTGTCATTTTACGTTTGGTTATTATGTAATAATAATTTTATCGGATTTCATGCTCTATCTCGTGTTGTATCGCGATTTAAAGTTCAAGTGTTTCCCATGCCTACTTGATACCGAAAATACTTTCCACAAATCTTTGAAATTATTAACGGTGAGAAGATAACATTATTTTGTTGATAAAATTAATATTCAGTGCAAAATAGACATTTTTATATTTTGTTTATCTTGAATGTTCTTACACGTATTTATTGCAACGTCTAAAAAAATACAGATTACTAATTCTGTAAATTGTAATGATAATTAATGTTGAAGCAAATGCTTGAATCAAATATTAATGAAGATAAGTAAAAGATCAAGAGTACATAAATATGTAATTGTAATATGTGCAACACATAAATACTGGTATGCCAAGAAGAAAAAAGATGTGAATAAATCATACAGTGCTAGATCATAGTATGATACTCAACTAGTCATGAGATTACGAGAGAAATTCATGATTCATCCGCTGTAAAAAAAGAGTCCGTTGAAATTATCTGTACAGTTAGACATTCCATAGACAATGAATGCAATGTCATGTTACTACACGCCTCCTATAATTAAGTGTTCATTCGCGATTAAAGTTCTTCTCAATGATATATCTATCCTTCGAGCTGTGTAATGATTGTGTCCTTCTACTGTACTGTAATTTAATATTTCAAATTTTCACGAATTTACGAAACATTTCATAAATCGAAAAGCACACTATTGTTGGGTTTTTGTCAGGTTCATCACTATGTACAATATGTATTTCTTATAATAATTGTTGCATTAGTGCTATAAATATCAAGGTAGTATAATACTGTGAAAAGCATATGTACTGCCTTCTTTCATTGCCAAGATATCGATCATAAGTATCAAACATTCAGCCTTCCTTCTATGTATGTCATACGAATTAATTGTAGACGTCAATAAAAATCAGTTTTTTTAAGAAATAATGTTTATAAGAGTTGACATTTTGTTACGTAAGTAATCAACCAATTAGGTAGAAATTATAATACACAAGAAGATATAAGTAATGAAGAAAGAATTAAATTCAGATGGATGGAAGCATGAAGATTTTTATTTAACATGTTTTGTAGAAATAAGTAACTTGAAATCAATTTAATTCGAATTCCCATCGTACGTAACGTGACGCTGTAACATAATTCCGACAATTTCGTATAACACAATGAGACTATAAAGTGTGTCGACGTAGTTCACATGGAGCAAAGCATGGGTCATGGTTTTTTTGTGAACATGCACAGTTCTTTAGGGGATCAATAGCTTAAATTATTGTTTTTTCTAAATATATATCAAATACCCTATTTTTCCATTTTGTAAATACGAGATGTAAGTAGAGTTACGAAGCTTATTTTTTTTTAATATGGACGTATGCGTTTCAAAGACGTGCGACGTTCCCACGAAATGAAAAATCAATATTTGTAACTTAGCTCAAGTTAGTAATTGATGATCTTTATATTACAGACTTTGTTAAAGTTTTAATTGTTCATTTTCCTTCAGTTTTAATTATTCGTTTCACTTCATCTTTTTTTAAATTAATATTTATAGTTCGTCAGTAGATAATACCTGTTTTACAAATGAAGGAATTTGTACTTTTGCTTTACGGAGATCAATATTTTGTATCAACAATACGTGGAAATAATTGCAAATGTGTCATGGTTATCGCGAAAATACTTGTCATATCCATAATGACGAATTACAATCTGTGATCTGATTTGATTTTTGTAATGATATTACTCATTTTTGGTCTTGATCATACAATTGAAACTTTATATTTGTAGTAATAAAAGTTATGTTTTAGAAATTCTATTATATTTAGTATTTATCATTTTTAATTGTAACTCTAGCAACTAAAGTTGTAAATTTCGCGCGGTTTCTTATACCGCGAAATTCGTACTATACTCCAGAACTGTAATAATGGAGGGATCTCTGCATATAAACACTTTATTAAAAACTATAATCCTATGATCAAGTATATGTAAAAATAGTAAGAGTTCGTTCATTCATTCTCAAATGCATTAAAGGGCAAATCATTCAAGTTTTACATATATTTCTTAACTATTCGTACTCACAGCGTTTGATGCAACAGTTAGTATAATGCGGTAACTGGAACACACCAATTCATTCACTTTCACTACGTACGAGAGATTCAGTGATACTGATGACGATGACACATCTACCCAGTGAGTTATAAAAGAAGGGGACGTCCACATGGAGGGAGATACTCTTCAGGGCCGTGAGAAGCATGTAGGTAGTCTAATCAACTTTTCTTTTTCAATTTGAAATAGTTTAAATACCTACAAATGACCAAACATTTGACTACGTTTGTGATTTAATGCTACGCCAGATTAAATATTTATCTATATGTTTTTAACGCATAAAAACTATTTATTTTTATTAAATTTTGACAATTGCAAACCATTAAAAAGCTGTGTTTTAATTGTATACATTTGCTTAAATAAAGATAATTTTATAGTATGTATAATATTTTATTAATAATCGCATTACGGTAAAAATTAAAATGGAAATCAGAATTTGAGTTATAGAATGAAAGACTTGGTGATGAACAATCGAATAAATGTCACGTACAAAATACTATACGTTAATTTTACATGTTATCTATTACTTAAATAAATTTCCTCTCACCTCTGGTCGAGGGTTCTTTATCGCACAGGTACTGCTGTGAGTTCCATTTATGTTCATGCGCAGCTATAGATACTCGCGTACGCATCTGCTATGACGTGGCGTTACGCCTTACGGTGATATTTCTCTGCATCTATAAACAATCGTAAGCATTACACTTGTCGTGCAACAGTGTAATCGTTCGAGTAGCGGTGATTAAGAACTTTTTTTTTTGGCGATTTTTTTGTGAAAAAAACTGCATCGTTCGTTCTCACGTAGTGTCATACATGTCCTATGAGCCTTGCATCATTTTACTTGCGTGTCTCCGATGAAAGTTTCCGCGAACCTTGCACTATGCATTCATCCCCCCTCCTACTCATTTTGATTTCAAAATCCTTAAGAGTCATTGGAATTTCTTTGACTATCATCAGAGTACCTGTTTAATAATTTTTTTTCAAATAACTATATTATTATTTTTGCTAATCAATCACTTTATCTCTTTCTAATTAATACTTATAGTTGACTAGTAGATAACGTCTCTTTTCTAAATGAAGGAATTTGTACTTTTGCTTTATATAGATCAATACTTTGTATCAACAATACGTGGAAATAATTGCAAATGTGTTATATTTAATATACGAATTACTAATATATTAGAAATGGATGAATTAAATGACAACAGGTGATAAAATTTTGTTTCAATAATCAACTTATGCTTATTTTATTTACGTATACACGGCATATGCAAAAAATGTAATAAAACTAATCTACAGCTTCATACTATTTACATGTGCTGAACGTGTGAACGATTAGTAAATAGAAATGTGTGTTCACCGCTGACAAAATAAATCTATAAAAAAGACGATGGTTTATAAGTCTCTCTCTTATAGGCATACAGATACAAAATAAACGTAATATCTTAAATATACTTTATATACCGAAAAATATAAACACTCAATTTATATATTCGAGTATATAACTTGTTAATCGAAAAAGGATGTTACGACCAAAAAAAAACAATGGAGAACAAAATGCACACTGATAATAAATATGAAAAATAATGAAAGGAGTTCTTTTCTCTGAGTGAACAATAATGAAAACATTAGTTTTTCGTCGGCTTTGTCGGTGTATCATTCGTATTGGATGTTTGAGCTTGTACTTTTTCGTTTATGGCATGAAGGTATTGCGTAAGCTGCAGAAATTGTAATAAGGAGCTTATGTAGGACTTGAAATTGTCTTTGTTGATGATCCTCAAGTGAAGCAATAAGTTCGAGTACACTCGACACGCAGCTTTATTGGATAAACGTCCAACTGTTTGCAATGTGTGAAGGAGTTTGTCTTCCTCGTCTGTTTTTATTTCTGAAATCGGTATAAATAAACGTTGGATAACGTCGATCGTAGCCGTTACAAATTATTCAAATCTCAGACGATATAAAAAATAATAATAAATGTATAGAGTGGCCTACCTAGTGACTCTTCGTCTCCTGTCGCGGGAAAATATTTATCAATCAGCTTGTCAACAACAACAGCCGTGCTATCTAAACTTTTAACAGCAGCGCTGCCATAAGACGTTTCCAAAATTTGATTCGCCTTGTTCCAGCTCATATCCTTCAAGTTGGACGCCTGCGATACTATTAAATCGTTGGCGTGCGAAATACTAGAAACTGCTGGCTGAACAGTCTGTAATGCTAGTGTGTACGCATTCTCCAAAATCTAGAATTGAAAAAAATATTTTCAGTATCAACGAATATTTGGCGCAAGGATAATTAGGTGAAGTTATTTTAAATCCTGTGTGCCTAGGTTGATTCAAAAGAAATTTCCAGTTGTGGACACATATCTTTTTAATGAAGGCATTGATATACTTATATTTTTCGATTGCTCCAAAACCACTAAAAGTGCGGCCACTTTATTATTGTTTTTGCGTTAGTAGGAAAAATGTTTGATTTCTAACCTGCTCAGGTTTCTCCTTAACCATCGGTACTTTTTCTTCGATTTTATCAAGCCCAAGACACAACGTGTGGTCGACGAAGTGAATAGGGTTCTCGAGTTTCTTGGCGATGGGTACAGCAATAGGTACTGCTTGCTTCAAAGACGTTTCCGCAGTGGATAATACCCAGTGTACCAGATAATGCGAATCTTTCACGCGTGAATATGTCGCTACAGATTTAGTCATCGCGCTTTCGACCACAGGAAGCGTCAAAACGCGATGGAAGACCTCGATGTGAGGTAATTGCGCAGCTCCAGTCGCCATTGTTGTACGAATTTGCAGTATTTATAACTGATATATCACGATCTAAAACAATGGTTATTTATTAATAGTAATATACTTACTAATACAAGTTCTTATAATAACAAATTAGTTTCCTCAAATAAATACACCCTGATCGTTTGTTTATTGACGAAACAGAAAATTGAATGAAAGTTTGTTTGTAAGTTATAAATTAAACGAATAAGTTATAACGTAATAAATTAAAAATAATGTGCAAGAAACGTTCACATAATTTTTCGTTTTGTTAATGAATAAAATATGCTACTTGGCTACGATATGTCGTATTTATTTGAATATATTTATTCTTCACGGAGGATGCTCCGTTTTAAATCCAGTGTATGATTATCTCTGCGAATGGTAGTTATTGAAACACTTGAAACAAATGCTTTGAATATGAAATAAACGTAAATACATTTCTCACCTGCTCTAACAGCTTATGCAAAAACAAAGGTTATGACACGTGACACATGATTCATATTCAACAGATGTGGAAGAATTTAAAGGACAAAGAATTGACAAAAACAACACCGACTCGTTTAAAAACTGAAGGTAATAACTTCGAATTCTTACATTGGGCAAATTTGTAAATCATTTTAGTCTTTGTTAATAAATTGTGATTTTAAAAGTTTAAATTGAGAAAAGATAAATCTCAGATTGAAACACATTCGGGACAACATTTTTACAGTTAATAATTACAGAGATAATCATCTAACGAGATTAAAAGAAAAACATCCTTTATACTTTGCAAGATTTTATAAATTATTATTTCCATAAATGAGTCAGATGGACTCATTTAAATTACAACTTAAATAGGAAAATCGATAAAACTACCACAAACTTGGAAATCGAGTTATATATGCGATATCGCGAGGGGTCAACGAACTTGACGGAAATAATGTATACACATGTACATATACTTCGCCACATATAGCTCTATGTACATTACTTTCTCAACTTTTGCTTGAAGCCACAGTCTAGGACAGGATTTTAGTCCCCGAGTGTCTATTTATACATCACAATGTGAGGAATCAAAAATTGTTGGCAGTTATTTCAATAAATAGAAACTTTCACCTTTATGTATATTATCTTAGCAGATATTCATTTTCAAATAACTATTTAATCTTGTTGATATACAATATTATTACTGGATCTTATTTATCATTTTTATTATCATTTTTATATTAGATGATTAATACTATTAATTTACTTCTGGTTGTTCAAATATACAACGTCCATATTTTTTCAACAGTTATTAAGATACAATAATTCTGTTTCGTTTGGCAACTGTACCTGAAATGTCACTTAATGAACAGTGCCCTGTTCATACAATCAGATAAATCCATAATTTATTCAAATAATTAACTATCGAGGATTAAAGACGATATACAATTTTATGAATTCTACTATTTATTTTGTTCGATTGAAGATACACAATTATTTTAAAAAAAGCGTCTGGTCAAACAAAATGTCGAAAAACCCACTAATAAATGCTATTCGCACTCTATAAATAATGTGGTGCAAAACAGAAAACAGGAAAACCCCCTTCTTACTCACTAATTAACCCAAAAACAAAAACAACTTAATTTCCAAATAAATGAAAACAGTCACACTCAAATGTCTTCGATCTACATGCCCACCTCTCCTTCTTGGGGGAAATGTAGCCTCCAAAAATTCAGCAACGATCAGCGTAAACGATGACAGAATATTTCGCGAATAATCGTTTTGTGTCAATTTAAAAGCGCGTCGGTTATTATCGTTTCAAACAATCAACTGATAACGCGTCTACACGTGAGGTGAAAGCGCGACCTTCGGAAAGTTCTTGAAACAGGAGGAAAATTATTTATAGATCGTCGAAGATTAAACTGCGCTGTCACGTCTATCGCCCAAGGTTTCGTCGCGATTCGTATTTGCGAGTTCCGCTTACCTTTCCGTTTTTGTTCCCTCGACGAACGTGTGGTTACGCGCGGAATCGCTTGGGAACGTTCAAGAACTGTGCGTGAGTAGAAATGCGCGTCGTCAAATGCTGATTCCAATACTTATAACCTGGGCCGTCGCCTGCGCGTTGAGGTTCGGCCTAAACGACCAATGGTAATCGACCGACGACACCCGGTCGCCGCGTTCAAACATGTACCACGAGGTTTCAAAGTCCGCTGTGGCGACTGCGTTTTCGCGTTATCGGCGTTTCTGAAACTGTCACGTAAATGCGAATGAAAATCACGAATCGGTCGCGACATCGAGGACTTTGTACCCACCAATTTTCGTATGAAATTAGACGCGAATACACAGAAATTTAAAGAAATACTTAGAATGGTTAGAAACATTCACGATGCCGCGATAAACATAATAAATGGATAGACCGATATGTTATCACTTGAAATTATTTTGTTTGTTTATTTTTAGACTTTTACTTTTAAGCTGAGAAATGGAGATAGCTTACAATTGTTTCCAATCTTTACGTTGTATTAACTTGTTTTGGTTCTCACGGCAAAATACTTTACACGTGCAGTTTTCTTTCCGTTTCTTGTGACTATGTATTTATATTCGTAATCCCCTTTCAGAGCCTTTCTTAAACTCAAGCTTATCGCGTCAATTATGAATTATCTTTCATTTATGTTTTTGTTTTCTTACCTATTGCTCTCAGTTGTTTAATCATTCAATTATTGCCTCTTAAGATTTGTCCTGCACTCTGTTTTTGCAGTGGTTCATTATGTTGCTCCCACGGATTATATTTCCTTTTATCCGCTTCAACTCAATGCCCAGTGGCGTATTTATGGGGCCCAAGATAAATGGAGTTTGAGAGCTCCAAATAAAAACTGAACGAACAAAGGAAATTTCTTCCAAGTCTTCCTCGTTTATTTTACAGACTTTTTATGTAGTAAACATGTTTAATATTATAAATACATTCAAAGTGAAACCTGTTCAACATCGCCAATAATATATTTACATTTGAAGAAAACAGTACTTGAAGATTTATTTAACAGGACAATGATGAGTACAATTTTGTTCAAGATATTAATCTAAATTGCAGTAAATTAAAGGGATTAAATGGCATGGCTGATTATTGAAAATTAACTCAAAAATAATATTCTATTATTAAAAAAATTTTAAACGTAATATTATTTTAATTAATAATAAGCTAATTTTCATTATGATGACTATAAATTTTATTAATAGGAATGAAGTTCAAACGTTTTTCAAAGCAGCTTCAGTATATCCCACTGTGCTTGATAACAGCTATAATCGTTCAAAGTAACGATACCACGATTTATGATGTGATAATGCAACATTTTTCGCCACAAGGATGATACATCAACTCTGAACGAAAGAAGAACACGAGTACATTCAGTTGTGTCCAAATAAGTACAACGGCAAAATGAAAAAAATTATTTTTCCAGAAAATATAGAAAATTATTGGAAATTCTTGAGGAACCTGGCAACATTAATACAGACCAAAGCTATCATTATTCTTCTCAGCTTTTTCTTTCTTCAATTGACCAGTAAAAGATCTGCGGCTGGCAACCAACGATTCGTAACGTGAACATTGGTCGCTTAAAGAGACAAGAGAGCTACATACCAGCATCGGTCGTAATTCGATTCCTTTGTCGAAGGAATTTTACCTGCAATCCTGAAAACCTCAATCTACCTTTTGCTCATCGACTCTTTAGATCGCGAAGGAATCTATGAGAAATAAAATCGTTTCCATGGTACTGGAATGAAGAGAAAAACAAATCTTTATTTTTACACTTTCTTACCTCTAAACGTTACATTTTGTGCATCAGAAATAAACATTGTTAAGTAGGCATTAAAATGTGAGAGCTGAAGGCTAATACGACACCGATATACTGTGCCATTTGATAAAAATAAAAAATGAAATCGACCGTTTATTATCCGAGGGTGGTGAATACGATTCGGAGCCGTGTCATTGCGGCGAATTGGACGTGTTACTAACTCGTGAAATTTCGATCAGAGATCTTTCTTCTTGTCATTGACCTTGAAATAAAAACAAAAAACACTCATGTGGAGCAACTATTAAACGCGACTACGTTACTCGATACCATTTACTGGCGGATTAGAAGACATCGACATGTGGTTATTGTGGTTCTGCTGATGGCTCTGGACATGTGTTACCTTGGAAACAGTCGGACGACCAGCTAAGAAAGCTGCTAACCGCTCCTGTCAAAGCAATGCCAACATGTAGCGATGAATTAGCAACTAAGTAGACTTAACTTGTTAACCCTTTCAGACCTGAATTATTCTTTTTTTCTCGTACTAATGTAATTTAATTTTTAGGAACTAAAATTTGGTCTAAAATTAGCGTGGAAAAAGAAAAGAAAAATATCCTGATAGTGTAGTTTTCGAGAAAAATTGGTGTTTAAATAATGGATAAATATACACGATCTACTTGTAGTTGAATTTTTGAGATTATAAATAAAAATTTGATTAGCTTCTACGTACCAATAAACGATTTGTTGTAGAGTTAAGCCTCTGTATAGCTGAAAGGAGTACTGACATTCGCGCTTTCGTTGCGTCCCTCATGCCGATGAGTGGTACCATCTTGAAATAAACAACGAAATCAATCGTTTAACGTGGAATTAAGGTAAAGGTAATACGCGACGATACTGACTTTTAACGTGGCGTCTGCAACCGCGAGTAGTTGGTGGGAAAGGTTAACGAAAATTCTGCCAAGATCTCGAGGAGATCTTTTTGCTAATGTTGTGGTGCCATTCACGAGATGGACGATGCGACGTGCGGATTCACGAGTAAGCAGAACCAACAACTGTTCCAAAGTTGCTGGCCGAGCTTGATTTTCTGGTTCAGGCAAACTTAACGTTGCCCACAACTCTTTGGCTTTTTGATAGGCTAGCTTTGGATCCGTTGCTAACTGCAAAACGTCAACTTCCTTATCTTCGTACAAATAATAGGTCTATCAAAACGGAAAAATAGTGGACTGTTGGAAGGGATTGTCAATTGTACCTCGATGGAAGACAGTTCGTTCGGATTGTGAGTCTATTGTAGTCTGGTTTATCGATATCCACGTAATTGAAGAACGATATTCGAATGAGTTTTCTACTTTTTAACTGTTGTACAAAAGTACGACACACGTGTAACAAGATATTTTAATCTAATGTTTATACATCGGTGTGATTATTAAAAATAAAACGAAAAGATTAAACGTCACTTTTTTGAATTTTACGTTTCATGTTTACTTGCCATGTTTACTTACCAGTTCTATAACGTACAGGAGTACATGAATGCACTCTGTTCCCTGCTCCTTGAGGGCTCGAGCTTCTGCTAACGTACGACGCGTCAATCTTCTTTGTAATTTTCTAGAGAATCTGGCGCCGTGTTTAATGGTCCGCGTAGCCTTGCTCACAGATTTGGAAGGAGTATTTTCTGAAAAAATTACTTTCATGGAATAGGCATCTCACAGTTTTCATACAAAAATAATTTAGTGTACCAGAAATAGAAGGAGTAAGTAACTTTATCGATTTAGGAGACATTGAGAAGCGGTAAGAAGAATGCTCTTAGGATTATTTTTTAAAAATTTTCATGGTGATGATTTTAAACAAAAAAGCCATATTTTCATTCAAATGGCGAGGAGGATGTTAAATAAAACTTAAACAGAAGCAAAACTGCAGAGACGATCACTGTTTAGTGTTCTGCTAAGTAAGAACATAAACGATCATCAGTGCCTGCGATTGTTCTATCCATTGTTCTATCTGGCATTGAAGTCTCCACCTCGTTACCTCTGGTAGAAATCAGTGTTCATAAGTTTAAGCTTTGTATTTAGACTCTAGGTCTAGCTAACCAAATGGTTTCATTTGGGAGCTACATAAGCTATTCTAGTCTGGCAGCCTGTCACAGTCAGACCTGTGATAAACCGCCGAAGGGACTGCTTTCATCGCTCCAGGTATAACTCTATTGTTACTCCTCGCTAAAGGAAACTCGTGTCTACGTGACCTGTGGCACGTTTAACATTTTCCAAGTAGCAAAGGAAAACTGTTACAGTTTACGTAGCCGGTGTCATAAATCTGGTCGAATGCATATTCTTCTATACTATTTATTTATTTATTCTATATATCTATTATCTAATAATCTATTAATCCATTATTTAATCTATATTATATATCTATATTATTTTTAAGGCTCCAGACTATTACTTCATTTAAGAAGAGATTTTACTCTGTAGATTCTTAATATCATGATAGTTTTTGACCAATTTTTCCTTCCTTGAATTGCTTTATGAATTGATTATGTGTATATTAAAAAATCTTAAACGATTCTTTATTTTATGTTTCGATTTTCAGAATATTAACACTCTTTGTTATAACATATATAATAAATTGTAAGCATTGTCTTTGACCTACCATCTATAACTTTGTCGGCGGGATCAGGAGGCAAGTAACGATCAACGTATTTATCTGCGACAGTAAGAGCATCGTCCAATCTGTCCGCTGCAGCGTTCGCAGCTTGACTTCCTATCTGCTTTACACTTCCGGCACGCATCAGCACAGGCCTGACGATTTTGTTGCTCACATATTCCCGTGCGTTGCAGTACATCTTAATAACATACAAAACGAATTGATTTAAGAAACATCAAATATGTATGTGGAGTAGAAGAGAAATATTTGAACTTGAACCCAATTACATAGATTATTTGTCAACGTAAAGTTTAGTTTATTTCTCAACAAAGAAATTATTTCTCAGTTATGTGTAGATTTACGAAATGAAGTAATACTTTAATTTGACATCGCTAGATAATAATTTTAAATAATAAGAAAAAACTAAACAAATCGTTGGTTTAAAATATTTACAAGCTTAAACTGAGGGATTATTTAATGAAAATTTGTTAAACACGTTTCTTATAGTATAGACACGTGAACTTACAAGATGGGGAGGTAGGTGCACGGCTGGCACTCTTTGTTCAACGATGTCGATACCTTTGCAGAGCAGCAGATCGATAGTCATGATCGCCCCGTTCAGCGCGTAGATCGCTGGCTTCGCCGATGCCGTTGCGATCGCGAATGAATGTTCAGCAGTGCCCAAACTCCAGTTCATCAATGAATTTGATCGCTAAACATTGAAAGTTTTGGTCACTTTATATTAAAAATGATTCTGTGTAAATAAATTTTTTAATCTATTCCGAATAACAATTTTCGAAGAATTCTACCAAAGGTTGTATGAAAATCATATGTTTATTCCTTGATTTTTCTTTGGTGTCCACTGAATTATCAGTACACAAAACTATAGGGTTGTATATCAACAAAATTTAAGGTGATCCTCCAATGGAAATGATATTCATAGACGAAATGATGGACTTGTCTTACATTTTTTAATATTAGGGACATTTCTTAAGTTTACCTTTATCCTATCGTACACATTACCAGCAATGTGTATACCGTTTTCCACGATAGGCAGACTGGAGATTCTGGCAACTGACTCGAAATGTGGCAAATCGGAGTGCCGCCTTTTTGCATTCGTTCGCGCCATTTCCAAGATCGTCGCTGCAACCATATGGAAATCCTTAGTAAATGTATTGTAGGATTGTTAAAAATATTAGAAAGAATAAACGACAGAATCTGTTACGTTCTGTTTAAATATAAATCAACATGTTCACGTTTTCAAGTTTATTTTGTACATTGCTATGGGTCAAATCGTATGTTGTAATACTCGGATCTATTATGGCAAAACACACAGATTGGCTGGTTGTGAGTACTACGTTGACCTGTTAGAGCATACAAACACCAAGCAAATGGTATGTCGTAATTAGAATTATATAATCAGTACGAGTGACTCCGCAGATTAGAAGTATGAAATACAGACTGAGTTGAAAATTACTGTCGGAACGCGACACTAAATCATTCAAGTATCAATCTCTGGTGAGTCCAACGAACTTATCGAAATAGTCACTGTTATTGATTATAATTAACAGATCGAAGAAGGATTCCTTTGGTTTTCTAAACAATATGTAGTAAACAAAATTCATTTGTTAGTACAAACATTTTAGGAAAACATCTTTAACATTTATCGACCAAAATATTCCGGCAATAAGAATGAATAGATACATATTAATTTCGAATTAAACAAATTAAACGAAAGAAAAATTCCTTGTCTACAATTTTCGAGGGGCGATATTCTCTTTTTGTTGAGGAGATAGTTCTACCGACTAAATCTATACTAATTTTCGAATTCGTTCATATATTTACAAAACACGAAGTTCACGCGATGTACCAATTCATAAACATTTTTACATCATCTTTCTAGTAGCAATTTTATTTTTAAAGATCAGGGAGACCCATTTCGTGGGAACCAGCCGGTAGTTCGACATAGTTATACGCGTAAACATTTAACTTTTTTACCGGCTCCAGAGCAACAATCTTCATGTTGACAAAATGACGTCACGCGTTTCGAACTTGCGACGATAAGACCATTTTAAATACAGGTCGATACCCCTATCGCTATCACTCTTATCGAATCACTGATATTTAGTGTCTTCGTGGCGAGGTCACGAAAGAGGCTCGGGTGAAAAATTCATCAACTTCGAGGATAATCGCATCTAGGTACCGCGACAAACGGATGCTGCGAAGCTATCTATTTATTTCAACGCCGCTCAGTCCGTGCTAACGCGCCAGAACGATCGCACGGGCACGTATTCGTTTCAGGAACGATAAAAAAGAAAATTGCTTTCAGAACCAGTATTGAATCCGAAAATGAGGGAAAATCGTGCTCGACCAATTGCTAGCTGTATTGATTAGTGAAATACTCACCTCAGGACGTTGGAACGTTGACCGGTAGCGGGGGAAGGTTCCGATCGCGTAGAAATTATATAACGGAACGTAGCAGGATGCAAAGTCAGATGGAGAGGCAGAAAAGTTGGTGTTTCGCCGAAGAACACGCCGCTAACTGCACGTCGCAGAGTGCGAAACAGTATCTCGTCGGTTTGACCTATGACACGCTGATACAGGCGCGGCAACCATGATGCCTCACGAACGAAACTTTTCAGATTCTGCTTCGTCCCCTGGTCCAATAGGATCGATAGAAACGTCCATAAGAATCGGCCCGTACCAAGATCAGTCGTGTTCAAATCCAAATCACATCCAAATACCTGCGACCATCATTGTTCTAAGAGGGGTATACGTGTTCCGAGTAATAAAAATACCAATCGTAAATCATGGATATGCACGTGTTTTGCTAAATAGTTATAGTGGTAGGGATCGATATAGGTGTTCGTTCGGTTATCTGCGAATTGAGTTTTCTTTTTTGAATGGAGCACGTTAGGAAGCGTGACACTATCTTGGATTAAAGTATAAAAATAAATTTTGGGGGTGCTTGCCTGGGATAAAAATAAAATTGATAAATATCTTAATGTCCTAGCCATCGGGTATTCGATGATATCTGTATACTATCTACACGGAAATACTGTCTGAGTAGGTTTGGGATAATAATTAGTGGGGGCGAAAATATCGAATATTGTTAATGGATATGATATCTACAGCAGATACAATAATATCAATAATTAAAGGCTAAACTTTTTGTTCCTCTGACAAAATATTAAATCAAGGTTGGTTATTTTGAATGTAGGTAATTTTTTATTTTGCGCCGCCTCCGAAAAGGTTGGGTTGTAGTTAATATGCTGTATTTAATAATTTAATCAAATTCATCAAGAGCTGGACAGTATTCATATGAATGAACTAGAAATTATTTCATACATTTTTGTGCAGTTTCAATGTTTTTCGAAGGCCCCTATTAATTTGTATTTAGTAATATTCTTACAACAGTGTTAATTTTCAGCAACCAAAGAGTGCTTAAGACTCATCTACAACTTTCAAGATAAAGTAGAGAAACGCTTAAGTTTAATTATGGCGCCACGATAGGTAGGTAATAATAGGCAGGGAAAATTCACAATGGGAAAGAAAACTGCAGCGAAAAAACTAAATTATCGGCAGCAGACGTTCTTAATTGCTATTCAAAGTCCACCACACCCACTTGTTTATATATATATATATATATGGGTTGGAATAGTAACCAGCTGGATAGATGTGACCAGAAGTACGTCTTATTTTTTCAGAGTAGACATATTTTGAAAGAAAGCATAGCGATTCAGTCGCGTAACGCAAATACGCTTGCGATAAGTACTATCTTTAGTTACGAATAAATATGTACACGATACAGGCATATTAGTCTAACACGGCTAATATTATTTTGATGCTATCGCTCATACATGTTAATTTTGAATGGGGATTGATTCATTGTTTCATAAAAGCAGTGGAGAATGAATGTCCTCTTCGTGATAATTAACATATTTCATTCATAATTTTTTTAAAGCAATGTACGTATGGTAAAAATTGATTTTCAAATACCTGTAAAATCCATGATTTTTGAAATCTTTAAAAAATCTTTGAGGTACGTTTTAGTATCGCTAAAGACTGCAACATACTCATATTTGCACAAAATCTGACACATGACGGGTCGTCATCGTCAAATTTGTCAAAGAATGACGTGTATATACAACCAGAGCATTCACTGAATACATTACGCATGACGTATGATATGTAGGGTCCATCGTATGGACTATGACCTCAATTATTGTACAAGTTATCAGCTTATAGTCCTCAAAAAGTATATAAAGAAATCGTTATACTTATTTCGATGATTGATGACGATTTGTTTACTTTCAGTACCGGTGCCATTAACACTATAATTACTCAACCGATTATGTCAACTTCTTTTTAAATTTGAATCATTGAATACACGAATAGAAAAGTTTATTAATGTTTTAACAACAATCAAAGTAAATTTATTTAAGAAACCAACGATTCACAGTTGAAACCCTACAGCAAATTAACGAGTCAATTGTCGTAAGACCACGACGACATGGAGCAGTTGTGGTAGAGTACAATAAAACGAAAAAAGTCGGTTAATACTTATATTTAGTACCCAGATATCGCAGCTTCGTGTGTGAATCAATTAATTGTTGAAACGGATAGTCGCTGATCACGTTGTCAGTAGCTTATTTCTTTATTTATCGCCGCTGTGAAACGCTTTCGCGAGAAAATGTACTTTGCGAAACGATTCAATGCTTCTCGACTCTTTTATTACTCAGGCAAGAAAGTATTACGGCTAATGTAATTTTCATTTTTTTTCTTCTTCTCGCTATTCACGATTGCTTTTTCTACAAGTTCAATGGAACGTGGACTAAGGGTTAAAAATTCCCGTTGGAATTTAGTGGAAGCGACAATTCGGATAACTCATCCGAAATATAACTTATATAAATTCCAAATAATTTAGATAATTTCCCAAAGGTTGAAGTTTTGTGGAAATAAGACACTCGTAAACCAAATCACGTTTCAATGGTGTTAAAAACAGTTGAAAAGGCGAAACACCCTTTCAGAGTGAATTTAGAATGTATAGAAATGTAAAATAAAATAAAATTTTCGTTGTGAAGAATTTGCATAATATTCTTGAGTTTCGGTTGCATTTTTAATACTATGATAAGATACAGTTAAGTTGTTAACAGAACCTAATTGGTGCAAAGTGGTCGTCCTTTCAGCAGAAATGGAAAGGTCGGATTAATAGACACTCGTTTCGATGGCGAAGAGAATAAAGGTTTGACACTCAACTCACTAACTAGCAATGTCAAGCGGAAAATTGCTGGCATTCATCTCGAGAAATCACTCCAGTGACATTTCAATTAACAAGGAATTGTCGTTGCAGTTTTCTGAATCTTCGTATTCATTAATGATAAGTGTGTCTTCTAAAGGAGTCATTAAGTATGTATCGACACGATAAGATTGTCTGTATATCTGGTGATATTCCACATGAAAACTATCGGAATTTGAACATTTATTTTAGCGTTGGTAACGTTTACTAAAAACGCAGATTGAAATGATCTTACCGTTATCACATATAATTACGTATATTTCTATTTGTAGTGTTAATGTAGGTAATGCAGATTTTGCGAAAATTATTAATTTGTTTAAATAATAAGATTCACATACCCAGTGTCGATCTCTGTCTGAGCTTAGCACTAGTCTAATTTTTTAAAATAATATTAGTGTTATGAAAGCTTTATTATTGATTGGTAGAATGAGATTGGTAATTATTGCTTTACTACCTTTTTACTAGAAGTATTTAGGTACGCAAAGTTTCAAGTGAATTAAAAATTCCAAACTTTCAAAGTATCAACGACGGTTTAAAAATACTTGCATTGGTATCGAAAGTGGCCATTTGGGTACCACGCGCGGTGATCGAGCGCGATCGCCTGAATCATTATGGCAGCGTGCACCGTGTTCCCTAATCGCGACATAAGCGAGCTATTTTTAAAGCGCACAGTAACCGAGGATGAAAAGTGATTACTATACAAGCGCCAAAGAAGAAAACGAAACCAATATGAAAGAAATGAACTGTTTCGAATGATTAGATCGCTAAAACATTTACATACTTGAAGTTTTACTGTAGCACAGAGGATGGACAAGATAGTGTAGACACCTGTGAAATACATTATACAGTTTTGATCAGTTTTGAGTCAGAATCGAAATAAATACAGTTTTGTATTGTCGTAGTTCCTTCATTTTTTAATTCAACATTTTGAGCAATTTAACAAATATAATATTTTCCATGATTTCTTTCTATTTGGTTATGTTTTTTTTTTTTATTTTAGTAATTAATTTCTGGTACTATATTATCAAACAAAAATGGTTGCAAAATATATACAGTTTGTTTTTTGAAACTTTAAATAAAGTACTTTTCTATACACTTTATATTCTATTTCTTCCTCCCTGGATTACACAAACATTAAAATATTCACTCAACAAAGTTACTCACCCATCGGAGCCTCATCACTCGATCCCTTCGAAAACGGTGTTCCCATCATCGTCTCACAAAAGAAAATTTACGAACCGTCTCACGTGACCGGTCTGAAGGAGCGCGAGGAGAGATTGACTAGATCGTCGTCACGTTCAGCACGTGACTGTCTCGTTACGTTGTCGAAATATGCGACAACGACGCCCAGTTATATCTATTTATTCATCGGAACACAACAAGCACACTGTCCCATCGTTCCAGCATTATCAACACCCCTATCCAGTGTGCGTGTGTCCCCTATCGATTCATACGAATAATGTCAATGAGAAACCATCAGATCCGTTTATGCGTCTAATATTAGCCTCAATCAAAGTCAATAAAGGAGAAAATAACGCCACACGTGTTCGCGCTATAATTCATCCTCTGTAACGTACACGTGACGCGATTCTTCGCGAACGTATAAAGGTATCTTGATCTTGAACAGGCCAATATTCCATCCAGGCATCGTCCGCAGCGCGAGGTTCTCAAGATCCCGATCACCGTAACGGAAACAATCGATTACGCACTCGTACATCATCTACGGACATTGATTACTTGTTTTTCGCGGTGATTAACTACGCGAGGGTCGTAAAATCGAAGGATATATTGTCCCGTGACTGGCGGACGTATTTAAAAAAGGAGAAGCGGAGAAAATCGAGCAATCCGGTCCAAAAGCAAGAGAATTCCACGAGAAGTCCACGATCCAATCTACGTACCTTTCAACAATTTTTACCCGCTCTGTTAAAACGAAATTATAATTAGTCGAAGAACGAAACGAATAGACACGATGCGTAACCTCAGTACGCAACAAATCCTCAAAGACGAGGAGTGCTTTGAGATAATTCGCAAAAAGCTCCATAAGGACTCCATGGAGGATTTCTCGCTGATCACTTACGAAGTCGTGCCCATAGACAAGGTGAACGGCTACATGGGCCAGTATTTCACGCTAAAGGCTACCGTGGCGTGTCCGCAGTCGCCCTTGGAGACGAAGAATATTAATTTCTTCACGAAAATACCGCCACCGACCACCAGCCCTCAGTATGACTTTATCCAGCAATACGGTAGTTTCAAGAAAGAAGTCGCTCTTTATACTACTGTCTTCCCTGAAGTGTTAGACGGACCCGACAAAAGATGCATCCCAGAGTGCTTCCTCGGTGTGGAGAACGACGTGATAGTCTTGGAGGACATGGCCAACAGCGGCTACGAAATGACGGACAAGTTCAAACCGTTTGATCTCGAACACTGCAAGATCTTCATGAAGACTATTGCCAAGTTCCACGCCAAGTCCTTCATCTTCGAGGAGGTATACCAGAAAAATCTGCACGAAGAGTTCTCCCATTGCATGCAGGAGACTCTCTGGCCTCTCAAAGATGGCCGTTCGAAAGCGATGTTCGAGGCTGCTGTGAAGGGCATCGTTTCCATGGTGGATGAGATGACTGAGCTGAGCGAGGATCAGAGAGAACAATTCAAGAAGAAGATGATTGACTTGTCTGCTGATCACGCGGGGAAACTGTTGCCATCCTCCAAGCATAAAAACGTTCTTTGTCATGGAGACTTGTGGGCGAATAACATTTTGTTCAAATATGATGAGGAGGATAAACCTGTGGAGTGCTGTCTCATCGATTTTCAACTGGTCAGGTAAGAGTCCAAGGAATATGACAGTTGGTACCTAATTGTAACATGCATTTCGAAGTTTACGTAAAGTATAGCTCGCATTCCTTTCCAAAATTTTATGTTATATTCACCCCTTGCACTTGAGAGGCGACTCTCGGTTACCACTAGGTTCGACGCAGCAAATCAACCAGCAGTAATGTTTGTTTAGGTTTCATTTCTTTGGAACTAGAAGTGCCAATAAAATGATTGTCGGTGAGGCGAAGGTGACCTGATTCTCAAATCTCAAGTTAGTTTGCGATCACGAATCTACACGAATCACGAGCTACATCTTCGAAGTCAATCTAAGCTTAGCATCCGTGACAATAGAATGCTAAGAAAGCGGTTAATTTAACTCCTAAGCATTGAAGTTTCGAAGCCACAGCTTACCTTAAGATATAACATAACGTAAATTTAAGAAGTATTATAATATAACAACGTAAACATAGAAGGAAGTCAGGGCAGAAGCATACCTAACTCTGCTTGCAGTTTCAAGAAAATGATCGGCATCGATGATCTGTCACTAAGGTGACCTTAGGTTTCTAGAATATTCTCCTACTTCTTCTAATCGATTTTCTCTCGACTTCTAATCGCATATAATGAGCCCAATGATTCGCTGCCACTTTCCCTTCCTATCTGCTGAGCACGAGTTCATCGTCTTCTTTTAGTATCTTTTGTCTTTGTTTCTTCCCTAACCTATTGTCCCTCTTTATTTGCTATATTCATTTAGCGTGGTCGCTGTCATATCGGCTACTATCCTGTTTTTTTTTTTTTTATTATTATAGCTGCCAGATGTCGCCTGTTAATTGCCATGTGTCATGCACAAGTTTCCACTCCTATCTGCCACGTTTCTTCGCGATTGTATCAAGCAATACTTCGGTTATCTTTGTTGCGTCCTTCCTTGTTCCCCCTGTACCTTCCACGTCTTCTTATTTCCCGTTGCTAAGATTTCTGGTTTCATTCTGTCTCGACCGACTAGTTCTCCTTTTTCCCTACATAAATCTGCGTACAAACTTTCCTATCACACATTACACACGCCTTTCCATATCTGCGGCTGAAATGGCGCCACCGCAGTGTTTTTTTTTTTTTTTCAAAGCTATCAGCGACAGATACATGTTTACATGTAGGTGTTCCGAGTTGAACGATCCTTCTCATAGTTTTGAAGCTTCGCAACGACGTTACAAAAATTTTCTAATTAAAATTTATTATATTTATAGATATTTTAGGGTGGAAAATTTTGGAAAGAATCTTATTCGGCATAAGTCAGCCTTATTTGGCTTACGTCGTTGATCATTCTGCAAGATTTTTGCACGCGTTTTGACTTGTATAGATTTCTGATTCCACTTATTGCACTTTTAGTGTTAGTTCGTAGTATTGCCACATGAATGAAAAACTTTAAATAATATAATAAAACTAAGCAAAAGGTGGGATAGTTTTTAACCCACCTAACTTCAAAAAGTTAAAGAAGGTTTCAGTAAATGGACAAAACTTTCGTTTTTATAGAAACGAATTTTCATTGTATCTCTGTTTACGTGTTTCATTGGAAATTGAATATTTTCATGTTAAAAGAACATTCCTCGGATATAACATAACACGAAACGTGCACATCGCAAATTTTGTCACGCATGAAATATTCTTCAGAATGCAAGAGCAGTTTACAAACTATCCTTTCTCAATAAACCACAAAGTATCGAGCATCGTCGTCTTGCCGTACAGTTCTTCCGGCGATCAATTATCTGCTTGTTTAGACTAGAATACAGTTTTGCAGACAAACGATAGCATTCTTCCGTCATTAAGCAACAAATCGCGTCCTTCATGAAGTTCTCAGACAGATATTTTGAGAAGGGTCAGAAGAGTAATAGCTACGCGTCAATCTATTTACTGTTCGATATCAATAACATCCATTAACCATGAAACGCTAATGAATCTGAAAACAAATCACAAAGCACGATTTACACCCACACAAACCAAACTCTACACAAACCGTTGTCTCTTTTAGATACAACCCACCTGCACACGACATTCTCTGCTTTCTCCAATTCACAACGACTCGACAGCAGCGCGAGGAACGCGGCGAAGAATTATTCAAAATCTACCACGAATCAATGGCGGATGCTCTGCGCGAAGCCAACCTAGATATTTCCCAAGTATTCCCGTGGGACGAGTTCATCGGAACTGTCGAAGACCTGCGACTCATGTGCATGATTCACGGAGTTCTGAATATACCCATCATGCTACTGGAACCCAGCGCGGCCAGCAAGTACTTCGCCGACGAGCCACACCTCTTGGAGAACATCCTCTACGTGGACAGAACGCCCCTAATCTGCGAGCAGCTGAAGAGCGTGCCTGAATATCGGGCCAGGATGCTGGATGCACTTCTGGAGCTATACGACCACGTGGCTGGATAAAACCGTTACGAATTTTGGGACTTGTTTTGAGTGTAGATATCAGAGATGCGATATACCGATCTTAATCGCTAACTTGAAACGTGAGCGATGAGCACAGCGAGAGGCGGTCTAAATAGTCCCAGACTATTTTGCAGTGGAATAATAGTAATCGTGATAAGAAGCAGCCTGTTGCGTTCAACATTTAGAGAATGCGATAGGATTGGATCCTTAGAGGTCCCTGTGTTCTTGTAGTCTTATTTTTTATTAGATTTCCTTGTAGAGGTCATGTCTACGTTAATATTAAATTTTAGATGAGCAAGAATTTTTCGCGTTGCACATTTAGGAATTTATAGTGAAAAAATTTCGGTCCATCGTTGAGTTTTATGTATCCAGCCGTCGTTGAGTATACAACAGCGATGCTATTGTTATCTGTCGAGGACAGTGGCTCGATAATAAAAATATTGTCCAATCATTACTTAAAATACTTTAAACTCACATGCGCGTAGCATAATATTGTCTATACTTACTTGCAAATTGTAGTAACAAAAATGGGAGTATGAATTGGTAATTAAAAATAATCACTATAAACGCTACGAGTACAACGAATTCAAAATCATGAGGACATGGATTACTCCGTCAGCGTGGGATGAACGACGACTGCAACAGTGAAGAAAGACTTGTTCGACTATCTAAAAGAGATAATCACAAACGAAAATTGCACATCGAAAATTGCAGTTTCGCGTTCCCACGCTGCCAGTCTCATCCTCCCCAAGCCATGCTTGTAAAGTACCTGTTTGTTTTTATTAAAAAATGACGTGAATCCGCTCGTTGAAATGTGAGGCATAAGGGGGCTCTGGAGTTTACTTTTATGTATATAATTATTTATATCATCAATTATAATGAATATATAGTTATGTACAATATTGAATCTCATTCTTTAACAATAACATCAACAACATGATTAAACAACGTTCCTCATTGGTACACAAATTGTAAATGTACAGATAAAAAAGCATTAGATGAGGTCAATGAGGCATCGAAGGTGGCGTACGCTCAGCGTGCCTTAATTTTCTTCTCTTTATACATTTTATAATTCTCATATTTATTGCAAATTATTTTAGTATTTCGTTCGATTTCTTTTGTTCTTCATCTTCATTTTCATTTGTTTGTTTGTTTTTTCTTTTTTTTGTTCATTTTGTGGGTTTCATTATCGTTAATTTTATATATATATATATACTTCGTTTAGATACACACGTTCCACATACACACAAACGCGCCGAGTGTATTCGTGCGACGCATGAGAATACGATTACGGGGGGTGGGAGGGGGAGGGGGATGATATCGATTGAATCGGTGCATGATTTAATTATTAAAGAGAGTGCATGAACAATTTGTATCTTGCGAGCAGCTAGGCACGAGTTTCCCGTCCAGAGAGTGAAACAAATCATGTTGTAAAGAACGATCGTTGATTCTCACCGTTTTGTTTGTTATCGTAACGCGTAAACGGGCGTGGTAACTCGTTTACGATCTGATATTGTTGAGTAAACGAACGAAAAAGAAATGAGAAACGAACGAAAGTAAGAAAAGAAAGAACGGCACGAATGGGGAGACATATCGAATTTTAGGAACATTCACGCATTTTACCGAGTAAAATTCTATCGCCTGGCCGGTTCCACGCGACGCAAATCTCGATCGATCATCTAAAATTCTACACAAGGCTCCGACAAATTTCATATATATTTTTTTTTTTTTGGTTTCGTTTTTTCACATGATGCACCATTTCCGCAAAAATTTAACGCGCGAATTTTTGTTTCTTATATAACGCAGCAAGGCGAGGCAGGGTCATCGTGAATTTTCTAGTCTTTCACACGATTCTAAATCTTGGCTACGCCAAACAATTTCACGAAAATTAAATTAACCTCTTACTATGAACACACTTGTCTTTTTTTTAGTAGTACGTGAATTCTTCTTCTTTACGCCTCGTAAAATCTAATTTTATAAAAGAAACAAAATTTCGATTTGAATTTTCAGTCATTCCTTTTCCCACGAATACCAATTTGTTGATTTTAGCGATTACTAGGATAATGTCAACGAAAGTCTCGACTTGATTATGGTGACTGTTGTTACTTTATCTCAATATCCTTGTCAAGCAGTACGCTCGAATCAAGATACAGAGACTCAATTTTTGTAATAAAATTGCGACTGTTGTCGAGAAGTCGCTATATCTATATAACCTTTACCGTCTTGGGTACTGACGTATTCGAAACGTATTATGATTTCCTGGATGCCAATTAACGTTACTAATTTTATACTACCAATAACGAACATCAATGAATACCTAACGATCATTTCGTCGATATAACACTCATAAATACAAGAATTTATGCGTTAAGCTCGGTTCTATCGGTACTTTCATCGAATGACATTAAACTATCAGGCTCCAAAGCACCAACCAAGACAGTAAAGGATTTCTCTGATTCTCAACAAAAAATCTTTCGTATCAGGTCTTTCGTTGACTCCACCATTTGTGTTTTTCTATCAATTGTAAATATATCACGTGGAACTCTTACTTTCTTCATTCCTAATCAATGATCAGTAAACGAAAAGTAGGAAAAAGAGAATCTGATCCCTGCAACGAAATTCCATATAAATGATTTGCTATTGTTTCGTTAAAAAAAAAAAGATTCTCGATTTCCACGATCACTCGTGGGCTGCTTTCAGTTTACAGCGTCAAAGTATGGGATAGAACGCCTTCTATCCTTTAATTCCTCGAATTTCAGCGAGATTTGGTATCGATAGTTCGAACGCTGTCACAGTAGCAGTGCTGGACTAAATTGATATTCGAAACGTAGAACTTTTTACATAGTCTGCATATATCCTAGACCGAATTCACCATGATCAATGTGAAATGATATTTTCTGTCTACGTGTTGCGAATAAAAACTAGTCTGAAATATTTATTTGACTCTGCAGATCTAAAATAAATATTTGAAGCGCGTTGCTTTTAATAAACACACAGAACGATTCCTAATTGTACGTGCAAAGAAACGTTTTTGGAATATTATCTTCGCAAATTCGTACACAATCGATATTTCGTAACATTTAAACAAATCTATACATAGACGTCGCATACGCGAATGTGCACAAATACACAAAGCAGTTTTTCGTTAAATGTCACATTTCTTATTAGACAAAGCAAAACAAACGCTTTAGACATAGACGCATATTCGTTTAGTAACTTTTAACTTCCTTATCAAATAATACTTGTAACGAGCAATGCGTGTCGAATAATGATCTTTAAAATTATTTTAATTACAGCGTCTCAAATAAATATTTCTAATATTCTAATCTATCTCACGTAAAATCAATCTCCTATTTTATTCCAACGAAATTCTACCTCGGTTGGTTGTCTTTTCAATAGATTCGAAATAAACCCAGCAATACTACGAATGTATAATACACCTAAACTAACTGCACCGATCGACGGATAATCGCACGTGTCAATCAAAAAACGGACGTATCAAACAAAGGAAAATATTCTCTAATCACAAAGTGCATTGATCAAAGGAATACCTTGCTCGCCGCGAATGTATGAAAGGTACACGTTTGAAGTTTCTAACGGCTCGAACGTGTCTCGCTCGTCGCGATTTCCTCGTAATCGATAATTGATCGCGATCAGAATCAATCTGTATAAAACTTTCAAGCATTTACACTCACATGAACGAAATTACAACCGTTTCGTCAAACCCCCAGACGAAAGGGTTGAAACGAATTTAATCGCGACGAAAAGCGTTGTCTTTTGTCTTTATCGACGCCTTCGTCCTGGATACGCAGTGGTTAACAGGAACGCATTCTTATTAATCTTACATCGCCAAACGAAGGAGAGAAACCGAACCGATACAAATTTGTGAGAAAATCAAATGAAATGAAGAAATAATAAATGAAAAGAGAAAAAAGAAATGAAAAAGAGTCTAGAGAACAGGAGTACGGACGACATTTTGTGCGGCTGACGCTGCGCCTTCTCTTTGCACTCGACAAGAGCCCTTCTCGCCATAATCGAGCCCGTACATAGAAAGTTATATACAACGATAAAACACGAACTGCAGTGGCAGTGAATAGTGCACATGAATATTGCAATCAGCAGCAACTGGCGGTGGCGGCGGCGACTCGTTTACATCGCGATACACGGCAGCGTCTACCACAGGCTACATACCTTGTATTCCTCCCTTGTTCTCGCTTTTGTAAATTCGCTCCTTTTCCCGTTTTGCGCAAATTCTTTTTTTGTTTGTTTTTGTTTTTTGTTCGTTTGTTTAATTCGATTTAAATCCGGCCGAATGCCGCGAATTTCGACGTGCGTGTGTGTATTCGTTTTCGGTAGATGCGTCGCGCTGGTCGTTGACACGCGCATCTACTTTTATTTATTTATTTACTTTTTTATGATCTCTTTGTCGTTTTCCCCCCTCTTTCACGCGTTTGCACATCCCACAGTTCCGTGTATTGTCGTTCGGCCGCGCGCTAATCGCATCCCCTGGCTCCCGTTTTGTCCGATCCCTCGTCCCATCCATTAGTTTTCGTCGGGTGTCGTCGTTTTTTTTTTTTTTTTTTAGGCGCGTGTGCCCGTGAATTTGTATCGTTGTGACCGTGTTGTTTCCGTGTATGCGTGCACGTGTATCAGAGACCGGGGCAACGCTCTACTTCAGATCCAAAATATTCGAGTAACGAATAAAACGTGAACGCGATATATATTCGTTACTCGTGCGAACGAAACTCGTAGCTTGAATCGTAGAATGGAATATTCGTTTCTGTTTACATACAACCGCTTATGAAATTTTTTTTTTTTACGATGAACGAATACAAATTCGGATCGAATAAACGTCACGAATAAATCGCTGTATTCGAATAAAGTTTCGTCCGGTCTCTGCCCGTGCGCGGGCATACTTCGTTCTCGTACGTGTGCGTATATCGAATTAGTGTCAGCACGCACACGCGCATATAAAGGGTGCGCGAGTGCCACAGAGAGAGATAGAGAAAGAGATAGAGAGCGAGAGCGAAGAAGTATTCGTGTGTATAGGTGTATCCGTGTATTTTCCTTACGTATGTATACTTCCATTCATCCTTATATGTATATATACATACATGTATGTATACATATACATTATGGATATACATGCATACATACATATCTGTATACGTGTATGAATGTATGTATATATGTACATTCGTATATACACGTACGTGAGTTTCACAAAAATATATAAAAGAGAGAGTGTCTATGTATACACACATATGTGCATATATACCTATAATTTTCATATATATATATATATATATGTGTATATATATATAGTCGATTTATACTCAAAGTCGTGTGGAAAAGGGTCTTTTTATCATGTATATATATATGTATAAATATACACATTATAAATATATATATACATGCGCTTGTATAAATACATATATATACGTTTATGTATAGAACCTGTACAAAGTACTTGATTGAAATTTTTTTGTCCTTAGCCACAACACAAGACACGAGGTAAAGGTTACACGTAGCCCCGCACTCCCGTTCACACGCACTCTATATTATATCTCGGCACATCATTTGCAAGTGATACGATCTAAAACTATCTATACAAGGTGATCCTTGCAACCGAAACGAGTCGTAGTCTTTTTTTCATTAAGATTGAAGTAAACCAGCGAAACGCATCGTACGAATCAGGGAAATCGACTTCTCACCTGCAAGACGATACAGCTCGGTTACGATACAAATTCAAATGAAATAAAATCATTGAAATGATTGTAATGCAAGTATTGAATAATCTGGTAATATTACACAGGATACAATGAAATTTTGAAATCCATATGTTTGATAAATCCTAACGTGAACGAATTGGAATAACTTCTGAGGTACTCCATAGTCGTCTTGCTTCAGCACCTTTGTCATAGAGTTATGAGGTTATGTCATAGAGTTCTTAAGGAAACTTTACTAAATCGTACGATGCTTTCCTATACCAGTTTTGGTTGTCTCGTAGCTAAGAGTTGCAGTCTGTCGCAGTTGCAGGGGCCACCCTGCATATGCATGTATACACATACATGTACATATATGCATACGTTAATTTTTTTCTTCTTTATATCTTTTGCAGACAAGGCAAGGTACAAAATCACGATATGAGAGACGAACACACGACTCTGCCCTGCGAAGTGAACAATGCATTTTACGTTTTAAGGACAAAAAATGTCTTGATGAGAATCGATCTGAATAAATTTTCTTCATATCTCTTCTGTATCCTCCGGCGGGTGTATCCTCCATCGTCATCGTCTTCTTTTTTTTTTTATACAGTTTACTGTAGAACGACAATATATTCATCTCTTCTGTACCTATTTACATTATCTTGAATGAGCTACAGCGATGGTATACTTTTAAAGTCGCAAAGGCGAATTACAATTCCTCAGCGATCAGCCTTGAAGATGTTCTCAAGCGTTTAAGGTTTTAAGCTGCTTGCTTCGCATTGTTTTTATTTTATTTATTTATTTTTTGTTTGTTTAGGTATTATATTTATTTCTCGTCTCCTCTGTTACTTTATTTCTGAAGGGATGGGGAGGGGGATTTAATCACACAGTTTTACTCTTCACGGTAAGCCGTTCAGTCCGTATATTGCCCTCGCGGAACGGAGGACGATATATTTTAATATCTTACGAGTATTTAAAGAGCGTAACGTGTAGCTACCCTCGGACCACGTTTTTTCACCATGCCGCTTCCCGTTTCCCTTCGATTTCATTTCTTTTTCTTCCGTGTTCTATCTCGTCGTCGCAGATCTTCATTTTCATTTCTTCGTTTTTTTTTTTTTTTTGACTTCTTCGCCCACGCGTCACTGATGGTTGTGTCTCCTCTTTGCTACGACCACGTCTCAACGTAAAAATGTTCGGTCACGATGTAAAAGAAAAAACGAATCACGCAGCGATGAGTAACAAGGAACGAAGAATTCTGCGGACACTATGAAGGGAAACTGATCCAGCTGCGATTTAGCGAGAGTAACATCGCTGGCAACACGTGACCAGCGGAGAAAACGGACGTGCTGATGACTTGCTCTATGGACGGGGTTTTGCGATAATTCGTTGAGGACACGCGATGTCGTACCAAAATGCCAGCCAACGAAGATTAGATGGATCCGTAGGGTTGACGGACGGCATGATGGCTTCCTTTTGCACGATTATATATAGGAATAAGGTCCGTCGGTGAGGGCGCTACACAGCAACAGTCAGGAGGCGTCGTCCTTCCCTCTCGCTCCTCTGCTTGGCTTGTATTCGAGACCTGGATCGAACTGCATTAGCACGAACACCTGTCGATTAGCAAACAGAACAATCCTTTTAATAATTTGCAACTTCGTTGTGGGTCGTTCGAAAATTAAATTAAGCGTGATTCCTTATTTTATGTTATATAATCAAGGTAGCTATAAGACGAAGGGTCTAAAAATAGATGCGATAGCGAAGCCAGACTTCGTATTTTTCAGAACAAATTATGAAGTATTATAATTAATCTATAAGAAAGGTCTGTAAAAATGATGGAGTACCTGATCTGTGGGTAATAAGGTAAAGTCATCCGGTGGATTTGTAATGACGTATCGCTTAGACGAGGCATCGCACGACGAGCTCGTGTCTCGAAACCTAAAAGATCCGTTTGCATATTAGCGTTTGATCGGGCAATGGACGTTAATAATCCATGGACTAAACTAAAACACACCAAATACGAACGAACAGAACTAAACTAAATAATAAATGCTGGCAACAATGACTAAGCTAAACAAACAGATGACACAAAGACAATCGTAAAAAATGATAGGTATTTGTTGGATGAAGGCAACTTACGATCGGCGTTTCTTTTTCATGATGCAAAAACGCAAAATGTAAAAGTATGCGGCAAAAAATCAAAAGTCACATAGTAAGTACGAGAATGGCACGGTAAAAAGATAATTAACGGCAGTGTAACAATTGCGGCAGCCATATGAGAAAATCTTTCAGAGACAAGATATAATATGTAACGTGTACAATGTTCATGTACAATAAATCCAATAAATACCATCGAGAGAAGGAAAAAAGTCCGGTACCTGTACCTGTACAGACCAATGCACAGCATTCCATACGACTTTAATGCCGCGACAAAGAGGTCACCGTACTTGCCTCCTTCGCCATACTGGGCCAACGGCCCGTCATACAACGCGATTTGACCAACTCGACAACGATCTCTATTGGCCAGGCTATCCGCCGTACTGGAAATAACAATTCATTGAGGAACACAAACTTCGGTTGGAGTTATATTAAATTATTCATATATATATACACGGGTTATGACGAGATAAAAGATGCCAGCTACAACTTACCTGTAACCACCTCTTAAACCTGCCCCTTCAGCCAGGATTAATTCTAACTCAGGCGTTGCTCCACCGGTGATTAACGACCGGATCAAAGTCAGCGCATTTTGGTTAAAATATGTCTGCAATTGACAAATAACCCACACACGCAAAATTAATACGGATACTAATAATATTTAATCGTGGAGTAATATGTATCGTTGTAAGGTCTGCAAAGTGTGGAAGGTGTTATAGTGTCGTCTAGAAAAAATAAATGTTATTGTATTTGGGTAAATGGACTTTTGAATGCATTGGGTACGAATGAGTGTTTATGACTGTGCCGAAGAGCAGCATGGGAGCTTGGAAATGCTTGGCATAAATGTGTTGTGTATAAGTAAAAATTTGTCTACACTTCAGGGCCACGCTGAGACGAACCATCTACTGCAGTGATTCATAATTATTATTTTTAAATTAATACTTTAGAAGCAATTTATTATTGAGTATCGAGCGTTTCTCTCCCTAAATTGTGTTATGATGCCAAACGCACAAAGCACCTTTTCCTAAACTATGTTGTTGGCATAAAAATTGGAGCTAACCCTCGGAAAACTTCTTGTACAGGTAAAAAGTAAGTACACCTATTTATTACGAGATAACTGCTTTTGTTTCAACACACTTGAAACATAGTTCGCCACGATTAGAAACGGGCTTCCAGTCACGCTATGGCTGACAATTAGTCGCGTGACACTGTTTTGGACTAGACGTTCTAAGGTTTCGGCTGTAATATCACACTGATGGACTCGCAGCAGTTAAAATGACGGAACCACAGATGACAGATGTCGGTTTCTGTCTGTCACGTTAAAAGACTGGCACGTACACCGATTTAGCATGAGTGAGTGTAGTGATGCACGTCTGCCTCTCCCATCGGCTTCCACATCACCCTTTGCCATTACAGTTGGAAGATATCAAAACAAGCAAGCTGGTAGCTCCCAAAAGAATCAAGTACAGTACACCCTAGTTTATTTTTAATTATACACGATTGATATGTAGTTTTCAAGTTATCACATGCTCTAAATGTATGAGTCTTTAATATAGTAAAATTTCATGTATTAACAAAATCTTGTTCTGTTTTTCAGTTACGATACTCTTTAGTTTATGTAACGAAGATTGATATGATTTTTCCGCGTAATCGTTAGGAGTGTAGAGCATTCGTTTAGAATGGGAAATATCGATATGGATACAGTAAATGTGACAATTTTATAAGAATAATCAGAAAAAAAATTGTTAAAACAAGTAATCACACATCAAATAATTGTTTCAAACAGATTGTTTATGTGTCATATCATCGTTTTAAAACCACAAATAATAAATAGGTTGTTTGTAGGTCATACAATTACTTCGAAATCACAATTTATCACACTAATAAGAGGTTTATATCAGACTCCAAAAAATGTAAAGAATGGGACGACTTCGTAGTCATGTGGGGTTATACGTGGTTAGCAGAATAACACTAGTAAACGTTAAAATGGTTTCAGATGGTTCACCTCCCCGTTCAGTTCAAGTGTAGACGTATCCTAATAGGCTGAGAAGGTCGCAGTATCGTACTTCAACGTTAGTCATTCAATTACCCGTTGCGAGTCACGTCGAGACGTTTGAATTGTCATCGCACTCGGACAGTCATAAAAATTAACCGTAGCATTGCTAAACAATATTGTCGTGCAGTATAATTAATTTCAGCTGCAAGTATACTACTGTCTTTATAGCAGAGTGTTCGTCTACCTTCATATTTACCTGTCCATTCACCAATGTGTTCCTACATTATTAAAAATTGTCGCGAGTTCTGTGGAATCGTTTTGCTTAGTATTTGATAGAGTATATTATGTATCGTCTATGTAATATATATATATATATATCGATTTTTTAACACCACTAACCGTCGACATTAACGAATCTAATACGCTGACGGCAAAGGCAGTACCGCAAGCGAAGGGTTGGGTGAGGTAGAGTTCCGTGTCCGGATCGTCGTCGTCGTCCTGGTCAAGGAACTGCACGTTGCTATCGTTTACGAGTTCTGAGAAGGAAACAGGAATTAGTCACGTCAAACTTCCATACAGGCAAACGATTCGATTGAGTTACGATACCTGTTATCATTGGCACGTTCGCTCCATAAACGGATCCTCGTCGCTGTAAAACGATCGGGCTGCCAACTGCGGTCAAATTACCTTGCTCATTATTCGCTGGAATTGCCACTTAAGATTTCATTGTGTGTATATAACAAATTAAAATAAAATGTGGCGCGATCAATTTTATTTCTGTGGAATCGATAGGATGAATTTGTTCGATGGCGTGTGAAATGATATACTTCCGAAAGACGAGCGATCGTATAGACTTATTTAAGTTAGTAAAAAATGATGGAAAGGTGTGTCAGAACATAGTCTGGCGAGTGTTATGTGTACCTTGGCTGAGCACTCCAATCGTGTCGTCGAAGGTCATAGCCTTGATATTAAGGGACGCGAGGATGGCCTCCTTGTCGGCGAGGGTGGGGTCATCATTGCTAGGCACTTTAGCCGACAGGATGCAACACATGTCGCACAGATTGACGTTAACGGCACGCAAATCTGCTCTGCTTAGTGGTGAACCCTGCGAACATTAACAATTTTACTTGAACAATGTAGCTCTGTTCTATCTATACGAACATATTGTGATTTCATTTTCTTAACAGACTGACGATAGTATAAAAGATATTCTAAAGGGAAACGTAACTTTCGGCGATCAAATTAACACTAAAACTACCAAGGTTAGTTCGACCTTGACATGTACTGGTGGTACCGCGTTAAGTTGCCGAATGTGTATAAACCGAAGGAGACGTAATGAAGTATCGTAAAGCCTCGATGTAAATTTCAATGACGGTAGGGTTGTTTAAATGGCCAGGAAATGTTCTTTACGTTTAGCACCGATATCTTTGGTAGATTCTGCAACATTTTCCACTCGCGGCGGATGTAGTCCACAGACCCAACTATCACTACATGTTTAAGCTCGTGGTAATGGAAATTGGAAGCTCGTAATGGCATGACGAGGTTTCTCAGTCCGATGAGGGGCGAGTCGGGATCGGCGAACAGGCAGACGACGACGTGTCCATTCAGAACCGTCATGGCTGCCTGATTGCGATCCAGTATGCAGTCTTCGAGGTTGCGGGATGGACTCCAATGGAACATGCCCGTCGAATCGTACTTCATTTCGGTCTTCTCGAAATCAAAGTCTTTCGCCTGGTCGTCGGCGATTCCGACTTGAAGACCACCGTTATTGTTTACGTTCGTACCGCCAGAAGCTCTGCTTGTTGGCCTGAAAAGGGCATCAAAACATGGCGTCAAAGATGTTAATAACCAACTCCAAACACATTGGAGTCCAGGGTCTTCCAAAAGGAACTTTAGAATATTTTAATTAATATTAAAACTGGTGCGTACTTTCATTTAAAATAACAAAAATTGGATACATTTAATTTCTGTTTCATTAATAATCAAAATGCCAAAGTGCTTTTTAGAAAACCCTTATACATAAATGAAAAATAATCTTTTTGAATTAATATCCTCAGCTAACGGTCAGCTCCACTGATACTCATCTTCTAAACATGACACAGAACATGAAAATCTACAGAAAAGGTATCTTGATCGATCAGTGTGATCGGTAACAATGCCCACATTATTGTTTCCACCCCCTGTAGGTACAAGAACTTCACTCGAAACGAGCTTCGTCACTATCAGGCAAGTAATGTGATTCGAACGTCTCGATGCTACTGGTAATTATCATCCTGCAGCTCGAACCGCATTAAATGATACGTTTTCTACCGGTTGCATCGGATGAGGTAGTCGTATCGAGTTTCAAATCGAGATCACTCGATCCAACACCCTTTAGATCTCTTTTGTGGGATCATTGGAAAGCTGAATGTTTCAAGAAGATTACTAGTTGCGCTTCTGATAACACGAAGAGGACACTCGATGTCTTAAAATTAGAAAATTTGTATCTTTGAATTGACGAATGTTCTTTCAAGTTGCAAGTTCAAGAACCTATCATTCAGGTATTCTTTATAGGACAAAAACTAGATTCTTTTTAACCGACTTCGAAAAGGAGGTGGTTACTTAATTCGACATGTATATTTTGTTTGTATGTTATTATTCTCGTTGCTTAGAGCCTTTAAAATATTTCTACCACGTAATATTTAAAAAATTTCAAAATTGTCAACGTTATAACTATTTATGTCACAATAATGATTGCTACTTAATGTTACCCTTCATTAAAATTGAAATCGATAAACCTCGACGACCTGCAAAAATGTACATTCCCATGCGATTCTCTAGCAAGCGCTCGCGTGTAAGTAGTGCACAACTAGATAGAATCACAACGACTATGGCACAACATACGAGAGTGTTAACGAAAAAAAGCGTACATAAGTTTTTTCACTTCGTAGGCGAGATGGTAGCCAGGGTACGGAGACTCCTCTTGCGATCTGGAATCAGAAGGATTTTGCAACGTTGGATTCGTATTTGCATAGAACAAATCTTCCATTGATTCGCGACAAAATGGTCTTGAACATATTCACGATGATTACGATATTTCTGCTTGAATAATGATAGTTCTCATAATATTTTTAAAACAAATTGATGAGATATTTGGCAATAACCATTCACTGGTGTGTTGATAATGAGTCTGTTGTACCTTTAGCTTAATGACTATGATTGCAATTTAGTAATCCTGATAAATAATCCTTGCTGTGAAAACTGTTTTCCTTAATCTTAGAATTTACAAATAAAAAATAGGCTTCCATAATTATTTGTGGGGATGAAAATACTGTTAATTGTTCAATAATACATTCTAAATCTCATAGTATTTTTTAATAGCTTCGAAAATTACTTCACGACAAATTTTTAGAATAACTGCTGATAATGGAAGATAGAAATCAAAGTAGTTCATAGACGTATGCGCTCCATAAACGATATCATTGTACTGGGTGAAGATGTACTTCAATAAATAGATAAAAACAGATTGTGCATGAAATTAGGTGCAAGAATTGCATGTTTCATCTAGATTGGACAGACGAAGAGGTCAGTATTTATTCAGAACTTCTACGGTGAAATCCAAACACAATGAAACACTAGCAACACCAACTTTTCGTTCAGTAGCACGTCTTGCAACAATAACAAAAATTTGTATATCAAAGAGAGAATCTATCAGATAGGTAATCAGACTTGGAATTAAATACCTTTGATTGTACGGTTGATTCGGACTTGATAAACTGTCGTTCGTCGTTCGATTCACGTTCGGTTTCACCTTATTTACCTGCTTCGTCGAATTCATCATGGTCATCCCAACGGAATTACGATGATTTCTCATGGCTGGAAAACAAGAAAGAACATCTTCGTATTAGTACACAGATTGGTCAATTAGAGACAGGATAACCCTTTCAATTTTGCAGATATGACAAATTCATTCTAGATCATTTCAATTGTGTTAAGAAATAAACGTGTCGCTCAAAAATTGTCGTCGAAAGTTCATCAATTAATAAATATTCAAGATCGTTGTAATTTTTATTAAATAAAACAATTTTTGAATGTAATAAATAAATTTTTCATTTACCATCAGAAATGTACAAATTTCTATTTAAAGAAACTACAAGAACCTCGAATGACAAACACAAACTTCGGACAAAAATTCCTGTGCAACACATTTCCACACTTGAAATACTTGAAATTGTGCTTAGAACATTTTTCGATATCTTCAAAACAAAAAGAAACGTCAGTTAGATGCATATGTACAAAAGTAACATATTCGTCGGCGAGATTAAATCGATGGTTAACTTTAAAACTGTACACTGCTCTAAGTTAAGTTCCCTTTCTCTTCTAATTCTTAGTGCAGTGAAGACTAGTCGTGGCTCACGGCTTTCAATTTCTAGATCAACTATGACTACTTTCGAAACTACGAGTGGGAAAACTCTCTCAGACTTCTGAACGGCCTCTGAATACATCAGGTAACAAGTTCAGAAACAAATGACTCCAGTGTACAGTTTATCCATTGTCAGTTAGTGTACAGTTCTATTTGGAGAAGATAAACGTTGGATGTACACGTACATAAAAGTAAATAAATATAGGAAACGATATAAATCCGTTTAGACCGTGGCGATTCGTAACAATGCACATTCGTATCGT
Organism: Hylaeus anthracinus; assembly: GCF_026225885.1. Classification (NCBI taxonomy): domain Eukaryota; kingdom Metazoa; phylum Arthropoda; class Insecta; order Hymenoptera; family Colletidae; genus Hylaeus; species Hylaeus anthracinus. The sequence goes on along the minus strand of NW_026534330.1, from coordinate 6,537,645 downwards.
CATCTTTTTTTTCAGTCAGAAAGTGTTTGCGATCAAAACAGTGCGGAATATATTCTTGGTCCTGTGCTGCGACGTTAAAAGGGATCGATGAGAGGGAGGTGGGCAACTTTCATGGGGGCAACACAAGAAAAGAAACGAGCATTAGGTTCATTCGAAACTCACCGTTCGGGTCGTCTCGTTCGCGACTGACCTCACCTACAATTAATACATCAGCATTAATTCGTATCTAGATTTCGCGTCCAGCGTAGCTAATAGACAAAGCAACAATGGTTAAGACAATTACAGAGTGTCACACTGATCGTGACCTAACAACCCCCCAATTATAGCGCATTATACTTTTTATTTATCAGCAAGAGCCTACATATCCCATGCTTGCAGGCACGCATACTTATCCTTTGCACGTGCCACCTCGTCATTCTTCAACGACTAGAATTGCTGACGATTCGCGAACGATACGGTTTTCAAAAATACATCAAATGCTAGTCATCGAGTGATTCAAAGATATTCTAATTTCATCTTAAACTACAAGCAAAATATTCTAATGTAATCACGACCTTCGTCAGTAAAAGATTTTTTATCTCACTAATCCGTATTTATTTCACCCAATAAAGCGAGAGAGGAACTTCTCCTATTAGAACAAGCATTGAGAAGATTTCCAAGACTATAATCTTTTAAATAGCTCACCGTGAATGCAACCGATATTCGGCGTGGCAATCGTTCCAAGGTGATTTAAATGGAGCAGTATAAATAATGTACCAATTAAACCAAAATACGTGTGGTTCGATAACGTCAAGTAAATATTTTCTTATCGGTCGTACCAACGAAATATTCCAAGATTGAGCAAGCATGGATGAATTTAATTTGCGAGAACACTTCCAAGCTATGCAAAAAATAATTTTGGACAATGAACATCAGAGGAATAGATTTGATGTAACGATGAGAGTCGAGCAGTGTTCGCGACCGCAAGCAATTTCTAGCCATTACGACGGGTGCAAAGTGTCTGCGAAGGACAATAAAAAAGCGATTAGGCGCTCGTCACGGTAATCAGATGGACCACCACCTATACGTAATAAATTGAAGAAAATGAAATAGAGTATGGAATTATGACCTGTCTAAACGTTACCATGGAAAGAAATTTTCATAACAAATGAGACCAATCTACCGTGCTCTCTACAACTATCAATTAACCGTTTCGCAATCGTTAATAGAATGACATAAATGTGTAAGTAAAGGCAAACTGTTAATACATTTGGAACAGATACAAGTGACACATATCAAAGAAGAAAATACTGAAACGGATACTCTAAACATCCTAAGCCAAATGTATATATGTACTTCAGACATAGAAAATAGACAGAAAATACTGAATCGTTCAAAACATTTGAATTCGAACAGCATTTCTCAAACTATCCATGAAATTTACAATCATCTCCGAATCAGATTCAGAAAAGAAATAGAAAAAAAGTACATCGACACGATTAAGATATCATCCAGACAAATATTAAATTGCTATATAATATTGTTATACTAATAAAATATTTAACTATTCTTTGTCGTACAAAATTTGATTGTGTAATAATGCTAAAGAGTGAGAAACGCTGATGTTCTGCTATACTACTTACGCAGACGAACACCACAATTTTATTTTCATGTATCGAATTACATGGAAAGACTCAATCATCACGTATAGATAATAAAACATCTGAATTTATTGAAACTTCTTTCCCAGCAACAGTATTACCAATTACGAGGATCAATTTTAACAGCAATTGGTAAATATTGTTCTCCAAGTCATTTCGAATGAAAATCTAAACCAATTATTTTGAATTATATTCGATCGATTAATTACTGTGACTTATTCATTGCAAACTGCTGTTTTCCCGAAACTATAACTCTAATGAAATGAATTCTACAACAAAACATACGTGACGCTAAATGTAATATAAAAGCTACGAACTTTAATGATACTATAGTACTCTACGCGCTATGTGATTGATAGATTCTAATGAATTCTACGTTAAACAAAAAACTAAAGAAGAGAATGAAAATAAGTAACGACTAATGAGGGTGCGTCGTCTAATGATTCTATAAAATCATAAATTAGTCTCTGTGATTTGTGGTAGAAATTAATGTGGAAACTACAAAGAAATGAAATCAACTAATTAGACAAATTAACTCAATGTACTACATATAATGTATCTACGATAGCTACACCCACTTATCAAAACAGGAGAAAGTAGCAGATGACATTTATAATTTTAATTTTATTTCTGGGTTCTTTCTACTTTCTCCAAAATCGTTAAAAGAACAGAGTAAGCGTCTTCCGATATATCAAATAGGAAACAGTACTAGATATTTTAAGTAGAGTACTAAGTAATATTCGAAATTGAAATTAATGTTTATTCAAATATTTAATTTGTATTATTTTAAATACTGGACAGAAAATATTCGGTTTAGAAAATAAGTAAAATAATAATTTAATGTTTTACGTAAAAACCAATCATTGAATAACTTCAATGACGATTGTGATTATTCTAAATTTGAAATAACATTTCTAACTTAACATTTTTTTTTAATATTGTTGAAATCCAGTACTGTTTAATTTTGAACAAAGTTCCTCATGTCAAAACACTAAGAAATATCGGAATTGGCCAGTGAAACGTAATCGTGATTCTATTGCGGATGTTTATACATTTATAGTACATGTAAATTTTGAAAAATGTACGCAAAATTTGAAAATATAAATTGAATGTATTCTGCGTAGTCTACTTCGTTACAATCTTGAGATACATTTAATATAATTGATCACATTTCGCTTAAATAAAATATGCAACGTACAAAATGCATAAAAAAAATTCCAAAAATATATTTCAACACGTCCGAATATAAAAACACACGATTAGAATCCTCAAAAAATATTTAAAAAATTCCACGTCTCGTTTTGGCAACGTCAATTCCTAAAAATCCTCGATTTGTATGAACATCCGCAGTCTAGTGATGATACAGAACCAAAAAAGAAAAGATCGGAAACCGACAGCGTGAATAGTTAGAGATCATGAGCGCAATACTTTTCGTGAAGTAGCTTTTGGAATTCTTTCGTTCGTGAGATTCTTTGAAAGCGATTGATCGCGGTGTACCAGTATATATAGTATCATGTGATTTATCGAAATAAGGAAGATCAGCTTGCGAGATTGTAGCATGGTTTTTATTGAGGTGTACCTGTACCTCTTACGTGAACCATCTTGGGCAGTTCTGGCGGAGTGAATGTAGGGGGAGGATGGTGGTCGTCTGTAACAAACCACTACACATGTTAGCTACCCTAACTAATAATCTAAGGCCTAATTGCTACTCTATCTCTATCACTGACTAAATTCAAGCTTCGTTCCAGCGTCGAAGATTAAACAAATTTTAATTAATAATAAAAATGTCCAGATCTTGATTTCTCGATCACTTATAGGACACCAAATCTCTTCAATCAAACAAATACTTATGTTACATTCTCCAAAATGAGTTAATACTTCCATAGTAAGATAAACTTGATAAATTTTTGCTGGGAGACAAAGTTGTTTTAAATATTTTAAAAGGTTGATCTATGGAGAACTGATTACTTGGGAGATTTGAGTTATTCTAAATAGAAATTTCACGCTGCAACGGACCTTAGTACTAGTTAAACTATCTAATTGTTACTGCATAATTCATACATGTATAACTTTGAAATCTACCGTTCCAAATGCTGCTCGTGGCAACGCGGACGAGCGAGGAATTAGAAAGAGGAGACAGCGTTACGCTAAAAGTATGCACTCTGTCAAATCGTGAACCTCCTCCGCGTTGTACAAACGTTGTACTAACGTAATGCTAAAGTATACATGTCCATTATACCATCTTAAGCGCTGTACGCAGGCACTACTTGATCCATGCTAAAATTCACAGAGCCAAAGAACGATGATCGCCAGAGTTTCTGGAAACGTCAAGCCAAACAAAAGTGGAGCCGAGCGAAATTCTTCTCTGGATGAATGAATAACGAAAATACTTTTAAATTGGAAAACTGAATATAATAAATATTCGAAGCTTCGATAGTCATCCAATCGAATTTCGCCCAATCTCCGAATAAAGATGATGCCTTGAGTGAAACCAAGATGGCGATTGTAAATAAAGAACGTTCGAATATTGTCAGCATTATCTTTGTCTCTGTAAAAATGCTATTTTAATAGTATTGAAAGGCATGCAGTGATAACTTCTTACGATGTGGATATTTTACTCGACATTGCCAGTGCACGTTTTAATCGGTATAAAACTTTTGTGCGACATACTGGAGGATTCGAAAGAGTGCTCGATAAATCGTAGAATTCTACCGTGTCAAAGCAGAGTTAAACTAAAGGTTAATCCTTCCATTAGCAAAGGACCGGTGTGAAACTCGTCGCTTGCAAAATTGTATTTGCGAACGCGGCTCACTGCCTTTTGACTACGCTCTTTTATTATTTCTGTTTTCTTTTTTTGTTTGGCCTCGGTTAGGCTCGTAGCATAAGGCTAGATGTAACGTAGCGCCTGCGAAAGGCCACTTTGCACATTTGTACAGATTGACAGCCTAGACAGACTGAGATACTTAGAACAAGACACCTGAACAACTCTTTTATTCTTGCGATGAAAGAACATGTCGTGAGCAGAAGTTGCTTGGTCTCGAGTTGGACCTGCGCCAGACATGGGCGACATACTTTTGTAGATAATAGAATGTTGTATGTTGTTTTCATTCATCGATTAAATGTTGTCTACCTCTGACTGTCAGAGATATTTGAGGGTCGAATTCTCTTTTAAATATTACATATGTATATTATTTGTTCTAGCTCCCTGAAAACGAGTTACGAATAAAAATGATTTACTTCAATAACAAATCATAGTGTTTTCGTTTCAAGAATCTGATCACTAATGAAAATTATCATTTTTTTATTTTTCATATACCTTTATAATTGTAAAAATCTAACAATTATAAATAATTGAAAATATTTCGATTGAGGTGTTTAAATTCTGTCTTGAAATTAGAATGAAAATGATAAAATGAAGTGATATTCAACTCAACACTAAGCAGTTGCTCCTCTTAAAATTTCTTTCTATTATAAGAATAAAAGATATATTCAAGTGGTTTAAAGTGTCTCATTCTGCATAGTTAGATTTCTAATGCCTGATTGATTTTCACATTGGATTCTACGACGCTTAATATCGTAGGACATGCAAGAGTATATAATACACTGTCAGCATATTAATAAGGGAAAATACCAAAACCAGATATTCAAAAAATGTGTGAAATCTCTGGAATATATGATAGTGAACGTCTTGAAAAGTAATATGGTAATTGTTGGGCAAATTTATTCTGAGGAGCTGAAACCAATGTCTGGTGATTGGAATATTTATAAATTATTAGTATTCTCATTACAAGTTGTAATACTTCCCATTTATGTATTTTATGTTAATTCTAAAACATTGAAAATGAATTAGTCTATATCACAGTAGTATATGTATAATGAAGAAAAATTAATTCTAAGACATGGTCAATTTTGTCTTTCTAAACACGTATTCTTTGTGCTCTTTAGAAACTTTTTCATTAAAATTTATATATTCATTTAATATAATTTTTAATAAAAACAAAGAGTACAAATTTCAAACAATGGTTCTCATCACCTCAGGCAAAATTGGAACAGGCCATACATATTACTCATCACGACGTCCCTTGCATACCATCGAGCGTATTCGTGAATTTTTCGAATGCCGAGGCCAAGGATTGTCCCTCATAAAATTAGCGTTATTCCAGCAGAAAAAGTAGGAAGAATAAAGTAAAAAAACAGATGTGCAATAGGTGGAACTCTTCTTCCAGCGGTATCGATCAAAACAATACAGCGTTGCTCTGTAATTGATGATTGGCTACGTATAGCCTACTTCTTGTGATCTATTTATTATAATATGCGTCTTCTTATTATCACGAATCTAGCGGCAATGTAATGTATTATATATTATACCGTTCGACGTATAATATATATTACATGTATGCAATTATTATTATACACCCGCTCCGTGGTAGACTTACTTGCATACGAGAAGTCTTCACCTACGTGGTAGTAGAGGACGAAGAGAAGAAAGTTCGAACAGATAGACACATAGAAAGTTAGTTAAAGGGTTTCTTTCTTGACTTTAGGTGTACATAGACTGTGTGAATGTTTATGTTTGTGTTCATATGCGTGTGTCTGTGTGCGTGCAGGTGTGTTTATGTGATGTATTGGCCGAGGCTAGGTATGCGTGTGTGTCACAGATGCCTGTTTATGGCGATATACACAGAGAGATATATACACGCGTGGATCACAGGTGAGTTAGAGATGAGAAAATAACTGTGTGAAGGCTCTGATGAGCGATGCGAGTGAAACTGTTGATTCTTTGTCTTTCTTTTTATTCTTTTACTTATGCTTGTGTGCACATTGCTGACATTACTGACTCTCTACACATTTAAGTGAACATTAAAGTCTCGTTGCACAGACTTATTTGCTCTCCATGTAACAAGTGATAACAATTACGTGCGTTACATCATTAATGACACTACGTTTGGAACGATCTAGGAACTGCAGAATACTTGTTGGAGAGTGCTCCGTTAATTTTGGTAGCATACAATATTGGATGTTACTGTTGAGTACGTATTAAACGATATTTCTCTTCATACTATAGTAAAATGATTGGATATAAAAAAGGTGATACTGAAAGCAATATTTCGAAAAATCGGCATTCTTTAAGTTCTGTATGTCTTTCTGATTAAATTTGTTAACAAATACGTAATAAAATTAATTTAGAAGTAATTCTTAAGTCATGTTCTTCGGGTTTAGAAATGAATTAGTTTCTCAACTACTAGACATTGAAAATCAGTTTCTTCAACGAACAAATTTCTACTCGATGTTGAAATTAAAAATGAAAGTTTAAAAAAGAATGTATCATAACAATTTATACAAATGTAAGTAAGAAACGTCTGTTCTCCAAAAAGTATTCTGCATCAACGCAAAGCACACGAACAGTGCACACGTAGTGTAACATGTATGATTGTCCACACATTTGCAATGATGTTGAAAAAATTTGAGGAATCGATGCAAGTATCGAAATTGTCATATAGTAACTATCACCGATAGATTATTGTTGATTCTGACACGATACGTATTTGAAAAAAATAATCAACTCAATCAAGAACTAGCTCTAAGATACTCTAAAAAAGAAAAACATCGAATGATCAGAAATCGAACATCGATGCAAGATTATAGTTAAAAGTAGTTCAAGACTCAAGGCAATCACATCGCGTGAGTTTAAGTCGATGAAGTCTTAATAATTCACTCACAGCAATAAACCATCGAAAAGACACAAACCTCCAGAAAACTACATTCAAGACGACATTGATAGAAATATATATATATATGTAGTTTCAATTGCAAAATAATAAATGGAAAACATCACATCAAAAGGAATTTCAAAACACTAATAGTATATTTCTACTCTGAAATCAATTGTTATTAGTTCGGACGAAGTTACACTGAACTAGCACAACAATTATATCTATGTGTTCTAATCTTCAGTACGAAAAATCGAGAAAATACTTATGTTAAATAAATAACTGGAAAAATTGTTAGTTAAACATTGTGCTATTCTCATTAAAGTATTTGAATACGAATCTATTCGGTTTGGGTGTACTTCTGACCATCCACGAACGTTTCACTGACAATTTCTTTATCAACGCTGTTACATCGTCCAATTTTTTTTCAAACTGAAGTTTAAAATTATACCGTATGATATTTGTCACTCTTTAATAATAGTTTATAAATAAATGCTTTGTATAAAGTTCAAAAATGATACTGACGTTATATTTTTTATACGCGTTTTTTTTATACGTTATATTTCTAAAAATAATATACGTTTCTATTATGCACATTGTTTACATGCAACAAAATACACAATTTCTAATCATAATCTTTTACTATAAAAGACCGATGAAACAACGTCGATAAGAGCGTTATCAATGGATCTTACATCAATGATTAGAAGTTCACCGATTCGTCTTTCGTTACATGTCATGTTGAACTGAATTTCATTCAATTAGGCCTTAACAAGTTTACTCTTCATCTTCTAATCCAAACATATACGAATAAATCATTAAGCGACTGTTACAAATTTCATTACGAAATTTTTTCACATCGTTATGGCCGGTTGAAGCAAACAATTACGCGAGGTAATGATTCCAATTCGTACATTTTTGCACGCTAAAACGTAAATAATTAATGTGTGTCAAATGAACGATGATGGGAGAACTCTAATATGCGTGACCTTCAAGTCGAACGTGCGACCATCGTTAAACGATACTTGGCATAAAATTGATAATTATCTCTAGCGATTACACAACCATTAAATCTATGGAACGTAAATTTTCCAAAGTATTTAAAAAATAAAGACGATCGACTTCGAAGGAACATCGAATTGAAGGTCTGATAGAATCGATGATCTGCTTATTCGGTTCTCGACTAGCCATACGATTCTGGGATGTTGAAATCATAAGTATGAGATAAGGAAACAATATGTGGAATAGAATCTACACGCGGGGGATACATACTTGCTCTTCCAACCATTTGAACAGCTCGCACGCCTTTCCGGAATGTGGCCACTGCCCGAAGGGAGGAGAACCAGAGCTGTTAGTTGTCATACCAAAATAATGTCAACCTAGATGCAGGAGGTGGCAACAGGTGGAGAGGGTCTATGTGTAGATCCAGTCTCGATCGACGGGTCACGTATTGCAGTCGTTCTATAGCAGTGAATTTTGTACTAAATTTTTAATACCTGACACGCGACTGGAATTAAACGATCGAACATGTGTCCACGTCTCATCCATCGATTTTTACGAATTATACAAAAGCTCAAGCAACATTCAGGAATGGTGTTAGAATTTTTATGCGAATTTAGAAGGTTCACTGCAACGTGACAATCGACGGAGAAGTTTGTCAATAAACTGCTGATTATTGGTTAAATGACTCTGGTCTATCGTGAGAGGGTTGAAACACACATATAGGGTTACACTGTCCACCTCGTGTGCAGTGGTCACTAGAACTCCTATTGGGGGAGGGGTTGGGATATCGCTTTTCTCTTACAAATTAATAATAATTACAGTGCTAACGTTATTGTCGGTGACATTAGTGAATATGATGTTAAATGTGCGTAACGTGTGAAGGGAGAATGGAGTATTTTGAGCCGTTATGTTCGATAAACCCTGGGCATTGATCACCATCGTCCATGTAAACTTAGAACTTAAGGTGTTTATATACCGGAGGCGCTGCCGCTTTTGAAACGGTATTAAAAAAAAAAAAAAAAATTCGACGCCTCGAAAGCTGCAAACGCTTTCGGAACTTTTGCTTCACACGTACATCCATTGATCTCTCTTCTTCGTAATTTCGGGGGACACGGGGTATCGAAAACGAAACCTTCGAAGATCGCTGTAAGTCTATTTATAGTTGTTAAAAACGCTTCGCAAGTTAAAATACAAAAGCGGGAGTCAGATCAAATCCTAAGGGTGTTAGTGACAAGAGACGCATAGTAAGTTCAGTTTTTTCCTGTTTAGAATGAAAACTCGATCGATCCTTCCTCGCCTGAACATTTCTTTCAATTTTACGTAATTTATCCACATAATAAATGAGCGCACAAGTTCTACTCATTTTATGTCATTTTAGTTGGAAATCAAATTTCTGTATTTGAACAGAAATTATTGAAAACATTTAACCCCTTAGAAAAAATAACGATAATTTGATGACTCATGGGTACATGCAAAAGGTAATCAATAATAAAAAGCATTCACGAATCTGATAGCATTTTAATTTTACGAGAAAACGTTGGTAGAACTTATGCACTCATGAAAATGAAAATCGTATATGAAATTGCTATATTATTTCATTCAACGTATTATTCAATAACTTAAACTAGGTTCCATTAACCGAGGAAATTAATAGTTTACCGTAGTCAGAGCTAATGGAAATTATTCACGTGAAAGTTTTGTAAATTTATTTACTTTTACTTATCACAACTCTAAAAATGAGTTTCGTGACACGTACCAAGCATTTCCAGTAATAACACATAACTTTCACATCGTATCCATAGTGCAAAACTGCTCAGATCAAGTCAGCCTGTAAAAATCTTACGAAGAAATATTTTGGGAGCAATTACTGCGGGTAATTATATAAGGATTCATGGTTCTAAACCAACCTACCAAAAAATGAACACGTTTTTGCAAATTGAAAAACATCCAAACAATTCGTTCAACATCATTTTCATAATTGACAAAATCGCTTAGTAGAAGAAACGAATACTTTCTAACCATAAACGTGAGGGAAAGTACTTAACGATGCTTCGGCGTGAGCACATTGAAACAACGGTTAATAATTGCCAAGCCTGAAACGAGCAACTCTTGTTAATTAGTGAAACGTAACAGCCATGAACGTGTAGACACAGAATATACGATTCGATAGAACGTGCTTAGCGTAAATGCGTATCTGCAGAAACAACGATTTCACGTGAGAACTGAAGCCAAGATGCGTATCATACGCAAAAACTCTGTACGGGGTGTGCAAAGTATGTTTGTCACGTTTCTCGTATGTCAATCTACTCACTTGAATCGGTGGAGATTTCCTTAAAATACCTGCTGCGATATTTACCTCGACCATCGATAATTCAAGATCAAATTTTTCTCTTCCACCTATTCTGGACGAAAGAATGACAGTTTTTTTGGAAGAAGATGAATGGGTTTGGTAAACAAAGAGAATTTTTAAAAGGATGGAAAGTTTAAAAGGAATCGAACGTCGTAAATGAACTATCTTTTCATCTTAAATTAAAAAAGTTTTTGGCCAAGAGATTTCACAGAGTTGCTTCTGAAAAAAACAGCGCTTAAATGTGGACCCAATGATAGCAGAGATGGCCAATGTTGTTGCTTATTGTTAGATAAGTACGTCGAATGACGAATAAAATGTAAATAATGTTTAACCAGTTACTACTTAAAATATTTCACAATGAACAAGTAAAAATTGAATTGTTAAGAATTGAATTTTCTTCGAATAAAATATTGTCCATCTTTAAATGACAGTGACGTCATGCGCAGATCTACTGCGCACCGAATCGAACCACCCAGAATATCTAACCTCAACGTGACCAAGCCATCACCTCTTCACTGTGACTTTCTACGCGAACAAATGATAAACCAAATGGTGAAATAAGACACGACTTGAAGATAATTTCGCACGTAAGATGGAATATTCGACACACAGACAGAAGCACATATCCATTAAAGCATAGAAGAGACGCGAGACACATTCTGAGATACGAGTTTCAGCTATATGTCTTGAAATAAACACAACAGTTAATAAATACAGCATTCAGCTTTGGCACTTTTTTCGTGCAAACAATCTAAGTCCACATTTTGAGCAACAGAATAGCAATCTTGTCAAATGATGGGGTGAAGTTGAGCTATGGGTGACCATGAGCAGACAGCTTATTTTCTCCCGACTATAGTGTAATAAAAGAGAGATTTGGGGAGGGGGGCGCTTCGTTTATAAAAGCAACTCTACGCAATCTAATTGGCTCCAAAAGTTTTTTTGTGAAAAAGCAGTTTGTTTGCGACACAGAATTCCCTTGGAACTTCTCATCCTCGTGTAGAGTTGATGAATGATGCGTGTTAGCTGCATGGTCTTTCGTCAAATTCCCACCAAGTCAAGAATGTAAATTTGTCAATGGAAGTCGTAACAAATAATATTTTACACGCTGTACATTTGCAACCGGTGACAGTAGTATTTGTGTCTCGCCAACTTTCCATTTCAAATAATTCGTGAGTTATGAATAAAAATGTGAAGAAAGCATTTGTTTGCATAAGATGAGGAAAAGATAATTTATTGTGTGACTTTTCAAATGTCACTAATTTTATAGATGTCATAATTGAATGTTTCAGTGTATTGGACTGAAAACAACATAACAAAATTAGTACCAATATTGCTAATATTTTTAAAAATCATTTTTTCTCATTGCACTTTTAATATTTGTCATTCGTGATATTATTAGTTACTAAAATGCTTAATTCGAGAACTTATAAAACAGTAATGTGCTTTACTTCATTTTTCTGAACTTGTAGTTTATTTCACCAAACGTTTTTCTGTTGTTATTTTACACGTTTTGTTTTTAAAAGTGTAATTAATATTTTACTATTCGTGCCTTACTGAAATTATTATTGACCTAATAATACCTTTCTCTCATCTCGATACTTTACTTACATTTTTTTCCATTAATATACTTATCATTTGAAGTTAAAAATCTACGAGACACAAGTACTTTCGCGACTCACCGTACGACGCGCGAGAGACCGCTTCGTAATCATTGCAAATAGTCTCCGATCCGGTTCGAACTCGACGTTCCTGCTTTAATTAGAGAACGCCAAATTTGTCAGCTCTAGCAAAAGCCCAGCGAGAACAATACGAACCGAACAATGTCAAAGAGCAAAAAGTTCAAAGGTACTGTGGAGTAAGTGCATGTAAACGTGGAATATTAAATATTGAACTTTCATTTGCAATTTGTTTGCGTCACTTGTATCAATCTTACCTCTTTCAATGTCAAACCAATTGAAGAGCTCTGCTTGAGTCAATCGTTCTTCCCCCGATTAAGTTATTGGCGATATACAAACACATACAACAATATGCAACAAACATGTCTGTTACCTAGTCTCCCAATTTTTCTTGACTCAAACAGAGAAAATTTGTCAGAATAATGATCGTTTCCAAGAAATCGTCTACCGTCCACCGCGCGTTATTTTCCACCGTTCGTCAACGATTATTCTGACAAAGTTCCAAACGTAATTCGACGGAATAATAACGTTGTGGGATTAAACAGGAGAGAAAGGAAGGTTCAAAGACGCGTACCGTCGAGGTAACTGTTGTAGGCAGTGTTTCCCTTCACCATGCCAGTCTGCATCATCATCATCCCCACATCTGCAAAAATCGAGCGATCGGCCCGGATACACGTTTGTGAATAAAACAGATAGGCTCACACTGTCCGATGTAACTGGAGGTTGGGACAGGGGCAGGCTTATTTACACGGCTAACGCAACGATCCTCGTAAACAGGTGAGTTAAACACGTGTATGGGTGTTTCACACGGATTCGTACGGTCAAGTAATTGTCCAACAGTTTTATCTAATTTATATGCGCACACAAATTCTGTTTGATTTATGTCATTCTATAAGGAAATTTAAATTTCGGCTAGAAATATCATTAATTAATTCTTTGCACTAAAAGTACTCGTCGTAAGCATTGATTAAGCTTTAAAGGAGAAAATGTTAATAGGTATCCAAAGGATTTATAATATTCTCGACAATGATATTTTACGATCTGAATAAAAAGGTAGATTAGTAGATTATTCATCGACATATTTATATACATTTAACCAAAAATTATCGTTCATTTAAAATTGTAATATGCATGAATTTTCATTTATATTTGCCTTGGTATGAAAAATTGTAAGATCGTTTGTAGATTATTTCATGGAATTACAACCACGATATATAATTTTGATCTCGGAGTCGCATTATCTTACAGAGGAATACATAAATCATCATATTTGCATATAATTTAGCCACGTGCACGTACGAATCCCAAAGTAAAGCGTCATTCGTTAGTAACAGCTCAACCGTAAATCTGCTGTGAGGTAATGGGAAAATATGCTGGAAAAGTTAAGGCACATATATCGCCCGTACAACTCTCAACCTTCGACCGTGTTCCTAGCCATCTTCGAACATCCCCCACGCAGCCGAAAAGAAACGACGGAATCGTCCGAAGAAACCAAAAGTTCCCGTCGATTCTGGCGAACGGAAACACGAGATTCGTGAGAAACTCGATTGCCCAGGGTTTAGAAATTCACTCGTGATGGACACTGAATTCTGTACAGAACATTGATATAGATGAGCCCAGGTGAACCGTGTACATATGGATGTGTATGTTGATGTCGTGTAACGAATCGTTAAAAAAACAACGAGTAGGGTTTTGCAGTTTTTATCATCTAGATACACAATCCGAACCAAGTCCTCGCTCACGAAGGTCTGTCACGGTGCCTTCGGGATCGTCGTCGCAGTGGGTCTTCGGAAAAAGCTACTCTTACCATCGTAGAATCGTGTGGTTCCGCGACAAAAGTTAGTTTCAATTTCACCGTGAATAAACGACACGACGTGTAAGTCGACAAAATTTTCAACGTGGAGCGCAGAAGACGCGCGACTAGTTTTGCAATCAGTCAGCCCTATGGGCCGGCGAAGGTCTCATCAATAACAGCTGGCACGCTGAGAGTTCTCACACGAACGGAGAAAAAATATGGTTAAAACAGCCATAGAACTTTTGGCAAGAGAAACAAGAGCAAAGGGAGACAGTGAGAGAAAGAGAGAGAAAGAGAGAGAGATAGAGACAGACAGACAGAGATATTTCGTACGAAGCTGTCATGCCGTTAAGGCATAAAAAGTATCCGGATCGGGATTCTAATCATGCATGCAAGACGAGCGAGAAGAGCACACACTAGAGTGCAGGCTAATTTGGTTGATTGGCCAGGTGGACATGCGCCAACTGACTGAACTATAAAAGGATTACATTTCACGTGTCATGTACGAAAGGTATTTCATTCTTCACGTCGATCAATTTTGAAAGACACACTGTATCAATTGGAATCGGACACGGTGTCGGCTCGGGACGAAAGTCTTTCACATAGATGTGAACTGTACAAATTTTTACACTAGGAGTTGTTATCCCAGCAATTTTCAGAGCCTTGGTAGTTCGCATTGGTAGAGCGTTGGCTCGCACGATTGCCAATTGGGAGACCGTGAAAAACGAATGATACCCAGTCGGTGGCATCGCAATCGCCTTGAACAGTGTCTTTCAATGAAGATTAATGGTGTCATTATCTCATCGCCATTATTATCATCATAATGATCGTCACCACTGGCTTAGCGTATATATGCAAGATAATGGTTGAAACTCGAGGCATATGTACACATAAGTAAGACATAGAGAGAGATAGAGATAGATAGAGATATGCAAAGAGACAAAGATAGAGGCAGATAAAAGATGATAGAAAGACGAGGGAGGGCGGGGATCAAAGAAAGATGGTGAGAAAAATGACAGAGACGTTGACTTGGAGACAGAAAACGTAGAGAGTAAAAATCAATATGGTGAACGAGAACGGGTGAGAGAGATTGTTAACGTTTAATGGATACAGTTCAATGAGTTAAACTGAGAATACAGAAGGGAGGTTAAGAAGATATAAAAGAAAGAACAGAGACGTAAAGGCAATAGTTATAGACGATAATAAAGGCTTAGCGAACGAGTATGAGACGTTACCTAAGTCCCGGCCCCAGGAGCGCTGCTGCTGCCCCACTAGATCACAATATATCACAAGAGGATAGTCATAACCATGTCACTTCGTTAATTGACGCAGTATTATGCTGCTGCGGCTTTATTACTTTTTTTTATTTTTGTTTCTTTTTTTTTTTGTAGCATAGAGACGTAGGGGAGAAGAAAGTGGACAGGTCGTTTCGGGAGATCGTGGATAGAAAGGGCTTCCTGTGTGATTCGCCTGGTCTTACACGTAAATCTCTATATATATATAATATATATAATATAGTCGTTAACTGTTTGCGAGTCACACAAATTCTTCGGGTACGATGCAAATAGCCATAATTGATCTTCGATATAAGGGATTAAAATAATCGACTGACGTGTGATTCGCAACTCATCTCGATATATCTGGCCGTCTGTACGCGCGCAGATATATCGTTCAATTTGTCATTGTATAAAGTACGTATCTCCGTTGAAATTGGAGGTCGATTAGTAAGAGATTCGATAGCAGAGAACTCAACGAGAACCAAGAAAAGAAACTGTTAAAAAAGGAGTGTCACTAGACTAGAAAAACTTACAATTTTTGCACTTGCATTTCTTGATCAGAGTTTCATCTTTAATATCCTCGTGGCATGCTTTGCAATAGAACCACGCCCTGAAAACACACAACGTATTGTGAAAATTTAAATATACAAATAGTTTGGAATGATGTTTATAAAAACTGGTGTGACATAATTATAGTACTGGCAAGATATATTATAAAATACTTTCAAGTGAAATTACAGCCCTTTTAAGTACGTTAATATCTATAATGGGAAGTAATTATAAATGAAGTAAAATAAAATCAGGAGGTATAATCACGTAAGGGATTATTCTTTGCATCAAAATAAGTGGAAAATGTAGAATAAATTTTTTCGTTCTGTAAAAAGTCGAATTTAAAAAATATCTGTACTAATCGTCATTTCTACTTATGATCGTGTTAGCAAACATTAATAATGGTATAGAGTTATCTATTTTAAGTAGCTCTACCTAATTAGAAAACGGTAAGATCGATAGAAAACAAAATACAAACGTCAAGAGTTCCAGATACCAGCCTAAGTAGAAATAGCCAGTAATGGTCAGACACGCCAGCCAAGCTCTACTGTATCGCGTGCGCGTCTCATAAATATCCAAAATTAATTTTCTCGAGAACGATATCCCGTAGAAAAAAAAATGTTATTCTACATTTTCAATCTATTTTTTAGTAAAATTTATGTTTATTAATAATTTTATTAATAAAATATCATTCTCACCTCTTCACTTCATCAGCAGATTGAGCAATGAAGAATCCCTGAGTATTTGCAACGATCTTGGCACCACGTGGATTGATCGAGATCTTACTGTCGCCGCCTCCTTCGCCCTTTATCTCGATCGCCAGCAGCAACAGCTTCAACTTCGTGAAGCATAACCTAGGATGAATTTTTGCATAATATTTGATACTTCACGCAGAATCGCGGGAAAACTAAGCTTCATTACTTACATTCACGTATATAAAAACATTTATTAATAATATGTGTTTAAGCAAGTGCTCTAACATAAATCTTCGAGAACAATTATCTTGTGAACTAAATTTCGTGACATTCTTTTTCGAATTTTATGCAAGTATGCTAGAAATATTTTGAACAAATTTTTTTTCAATGTTATATTGTAAAATGTAAATCGAAACAACGTGGTGTCACGTGTGTAAACAGTGTCGATTGATTCCGTAATCGTATGCTATACGAATGACACTGTCCACGTTAACTAAAAGCGTAAATACGATAACAGCACAAATACTTATGAATTACTTCTATATACTTAAACTTAGACGATTAGTAAAGCGTACGGGTGGACTATAAAACAGGTAATGGAGCACTAACATACAGGATCTGTATGATTCGTTAATGCTTCAGGAATTGTGGCAAATTGAAAACTGTTACGACCCTTGGTAGCGTATAAGATGTTCCTGTATAAGGTTCGAACGAACTCTGCTTGAACTTTTTTATTGTTTTCCAATACTGAATTTTTAAAATACCTTTCAAGTTTAAGGAAAGATTCAAAATTTTAATTAATGATGTTAATGTTATGATATGTTTAAAATATAAACAGTACTATCAAATAAGAATATCTTTTAATAAGCGAAGGATCAAAATTATATAAAATTTACATCTTATAAAACATCCATAAACTACTGACAGGTTGCATGTATAAATGTCAAGCAATTACTTTCAAGTTTTGCATGAATCATACAAGATATTAATTGCAGAGTGTGCACACATTCACAGTATCGCAGAGCCTTCACAGTTGGTTCGTTATTTTCCATATTTGTATTCAAAATAAATGTATCCATCCGTGAAATTGTGTTAAAAAATCTTAGCTGCAACGAATGGAACCGTGACGCTCTCCTTTACCATTTCGCTAATAAACGAAATATTAAACAGGTTATGCAAAGCAGGTGTCCCAGCAAGCAAGGTAAAACAGGGATTGTTCGTATAATAGAATCGTTAATGTATAGTAACTCGAGTCATGCGAAGATAGACGAAATCTAGTGCGCTCTAGGCTAACGCTCTAATATCCTATGCTACTCCAAACTTCGAGGAACAGGCCAACAAACTAGTCCTCCTGTTGTGTTCGATAAGAACAAGTATACAGGCACCGTGTTATAGAATAGTAGTAATAATGAGAATGATAATAATAATAAAGATATGTCTAATATCTAATACAGCAAAGGGCTCGTACTTGATGGATTGGTAAATACTTTCGCACACACAAATCAAATCGTGACGACGAATTCAGGACGAAACAATAATATATTCCCTATAGACGTAAAATAGCAGTGCTGGGTAAAATAACAATTGGAAGATATAAAAGTGGTGCGTTTATATGGTTCAAGATAAGAAATTGGTTTACACCAATACTCCGGCACACCATCAACTTTTTGGCTTCAGCGAACATTGCGTGAAACAATTTTCGTTAATGTTGTAACTGCAAAATCAAAATAATTCTTTGAAGTGTTACAAGTATTACAATCAATCATTATTGTTAGCTTACTTTTTACTCATTTCTTTATCACCTGCTTTTTTTGGATCGATCATTTTCTTATTTATACACCGGTTTGGTTTGATAATTTCAAATTGTTTATGAAATCAATATTTAAAGTAACGTAACAATTTTTTATATTTATTTGGTTTACATTTCAGAAACGATTACTGAGAATAAAAATGATTTGGTTATGCCCAGCATTGACAAGTAAATAATACATGCAATAAGTACGGTGCAAAAATTGGGTCAAAGAGGGCAACGGTAATAAAATAACAAGGTAGACGTCTCTAAGGACTCAAAAAATACCATGTGATCTTAATCTGTGTACAAAGTAATCGTAAATAATAAAATATCGAGTATTCCATTTGTTCATGTAATTTTATATTTATCACACTCTGGTACTAACTAAGTACCTGAAAAATTAAATCCTCAAATTTAAATCAATCTCTTTATTCAAATAATATATGGTACGCGAACTCACCTATGAAATTTCCCACAATTGATGACTATACGTTATCATTGAAATTGATTATACTTCATATAGTAAAGAGCAGCAGGCATGCGTGTACAACGAACACTTTTTCTTGTGGGGAAGATTAAAACGCTACACCAACGAACACTCACGATGGGCAAGGACAAAAGAAAATTCATTTCCCACGTTTCCTTAACATATTCATCAAAAATATACTATATGTAATATTATGCTTACGCCTGACCCGTGTAGAGAAAATTTTCTTATTTGTGTATCATATGATGCCGTAAAGACGTCAGTATAAAAATACATGATACGTTCTTTTGGGAGGCATGCAGATTTCATCGATCTAGACAATTTCCAAACGTCAAGTTACCTATATGACGAGTCATTAAGATATTTGTTTTAATTGATTTAATTTAAATAAAAGGTATAAGGATCAATGAAAATCAGTGAATATTACGCCATTGTCAATGTTTACAAACACATTTACGAACAGACACGATATCCAAGTTGTAGGTAGATACTCAATATTACGCGTCTCTCATGGTTTAAATTATTTTCGAATATACCTTTAAAACACTTTCGTGCCACCATTTGATATTTTCGTTTTAATTAACCTACCAAATTGAATAGATACATTCCACTTTTTGTTTGTGTACTTGGGTGAACAATTTGACCACCTGAATGGAAACATATCTTGATGGTATATACCCAATGAAATAGTTCGTTTTGCATAACTCAATTAAATGATTACCACCCTTTCTGTAATTTTACAAATTCAATCAACAAAAAAGCAACTTTTCTCAGCGGCAAGTATTATGCGACGCGCTCAGCGTTATTCGATCCGTGCAAGAGAAGAAAAAAAATAAGACTAAAGAAAAATGGAAAATCTAGAGTTTCTCAAACAGCATAACAAAAAATGAATTTGGAGAAACTCATGAGAAATTAACGTGTCGAGAAAGTCATGTCACCGTCGTTGCGATTGCAGTAAAAGCTGACACACAAAAGTATTGATTCCATTAAACACCTGTTTTAAATATTGTAACACGCACTAACTAAAACAGCGCAAACGCTTGCACCTGAAAATCAATAAAGGAATGAAATTTTTAATAAAAGAAAAGATAATTCAAACGTAAGAAATCAATCGTCCACAGTCGATACAGACTTCTGTATATTATTATATTATGTAGTGTTGTATATTATACTGGATTGTGTTTTGGAAGTACAGCCATTTTTTTCTTACGAAAACTGTTGTTATCGATAGTGATTGTACCTCGAGACACTAAAGCTAACAAGGTATATGTTCAAAAGAATGACTTTTTTTGTTATCTTTGCAACCTTCGTCCACTTCTAAGATAGTGCTCACAAAAACACGCTAACAGTGCTTAACGACGGTTTAGTTGCTGGTGAAATCTGCATTCGTCCCACTAATAACTACTTCTATGTAGCGTAAAAATATATAGATATATTGGTAGAAAAGTCGAATAAGAGAAAAAGCAAAGTATTCGTTAAAAAAAGTACGACAGACGTTGCTACAACGACTGGGATAAAATGATCGATTGTATGCGTATATAAAATGTCAAAATACATCCAGAATACCAAAATTACCAAAACCATAAAAAAGGAAAAGGAAAACGAAAACGAATTAAAAAACGAAAAAAGACAAACTACGCTGGCTAACAATGTTCTGATAGAAGTAAAGGAACGTTCAAGGAGCAAAAAAACCGAGGTGACATTCGTATCCACGTACAAGTGTATGTACATGTCTCACAACGATGTCGGAAATACACAAAAGTGTGTGTGTGTGTGTGTGTGTGTGTGTGTTGAGTCGCGTGATGTGCGAGATCCAAGGATCGAGTCAGATAGAATAAAGAAAATCTCGCACTCGAGTGTGTCTCTCAAGTGTTTTCGCGTGACGTGTTCCGTTCAGACTTTAGATGTATCATTTTACTCGATTGCTACGTGTCTGTGTTTCTTTGTGTTTGTATGGTTAGTGTGTGTTTGCTTTGTATGTATATATTTTGCATCTATATGCTATTGTGTGTATATGGTTTTGCGTGTGAATTTCTTTGTATGTACGCTATTGTCCTTGGTATTCAAAAAGTTTGCAAGTGTGGCAGCCAATGGCAGCGAGGACTTACTCGCTGGCTTGGGGAAATGTCATCCCGGTAAAGGACGGGGAGAGTGTTTCCGTGTACATCTCGCAGCCCGTGCCCTGCAGGTAATCATTCTGCCACGCCTGAGTATCCGGCGACTGAAACACCAACCAATCAGGCCCCACGTCAGCAAACCTTTCAAGATCCACGACGTATTGGATGAACTTAGCACGAGGAGGTATCCCGACTCCCGGTATGCTTCTCCTCGTGC
Source organism: Hylaeus anthracinus (assembly GCF_026225885.1). NCBI lineage: Eukaryota > Metazoa > Arthropoda > Insecta > Hymenoptera > Colletidae > Hylaeus > Hylaeus anthracinus. Next base: position 6,516,337 of record NW_026534330.1, on the reverse strand, counting down.
AGGCAAACAAGGCAGAATACGGTGTTCCGCAGGACCACACTGAGATAAAGGGAAACATTTCTCGAGTCGAAACGTTTATCGAAAACAACGCCGACGTATATCATAAGGATACGTCTTAAAAACAGTTTCTGTAAAAAAGTCGTGTTAAAGGTCTCTAAAAGGGATCAAATGTGAGAAAGTAATCTTTCCTTTGCTTATTTTTCGTTTGTTTTTAGGTTTTCACCGTCTTGGTTACAGCAGAAAATTTAGTTAGTTAATACCCTTTTCCTGAACATAATGTTTATAATTCATGTTGTACGTTTTGGGGTTATTTCAGTAAGGTACAAGACTCTGTCGATAGGGCAGCGAACTTAGTTGTAGAACATTCTGTAAATAAAACTCTGCTTTACTGACGGAGTGATCTACATTATCGAGTCTTACCATCAGAGTATCCTACCTTACTGACCAAGTGCCCTCTCCTCTTCCACCCTTCTGTCTCTTCGTTAAAGTACAGAAACCCCTACCTCATCAATGACGTAATTTTCTAATCATTTTGGATATTTTAATACATAAACACGGAATTTTTCTAGGAGAGATAAGCAAGTATAAAACATAGAATAAATAATAAACATTACATCCAGGGAAAGAATTTTTGCCAACTATAATTTGCGCCTGCAACCAAGAAAGAAATAAAAAAATCGCCCTTTCTATTAATCCACCTGAATCCCACGTCCCTTCCCAATTTTTTTCTAAATTCGAAAAAAGGAAAACAGAAGTTCCTTCGGTAGCAGAATAACGTGTAGACGTCGCTTGGCAGGATAAGGATTGCGTGGCTCAGAATCAAACTGACTTTGATCGGAAAGCACACACTAGGTAACCCTTTGCTATCCTCTATATACGAACAGCTTCTGACGAAAATAGAATGCTAGTATTGAACACTTCAGCTGTACACATGATCTTCGGCAAACAGCTTTTGGCCAGGTTCCCGTTGACTCTGTCTAAGTGCGATTCTTAATCGAACGAACGATCTCTTCTCCTCGGTCATTGTCACTATCGGCTCAATTATTCGCGATAGAGCTCTTCGTACAGGCTGTCCCAGCAACCGTAACGCAACCTTAGAAGGACCGATTCTTCGTGCAAGAACAAATCGAGTATCATATATTATTTATTTTTAACCGACTTCGAAAAGGAGAAGGTTACTCAATTCGACATGTATATTTTTTTTTTTTTTTTTTTTTTGTAGTATTAACTTCAAATGTACTCAACAGACATATATCTCAGATGTTTTATATTCATTTTTGCTTTATCTAATATAATATTCATCTGGAGATTTCTTTCTTTATTAAGTCACGAATATTCTAAATGTATAATTAAAATTTTTACTAAATCAACCAAAATTTGTATTAAATATATAGATACGTTCATTTTATGCTTTAACCTATAGAGAGGAGCGATCAATTTTCACATACCTCCCTGAGAAAGTGTCACAGCGTCTTAACCAACAGTCCTGTATGTTCCGGCTCGTTTTTATCGACAACCAAGGGTCAAAGAAAACCGTTTTATTCAACATTTTGGATTCGTTTTTGCACAAAGTTTCGGCTTGCGTCGTTCTACGATTACTGCGACACTCTGCGGTCGCGTAAGCATGTTTTCATGCACGGTGGAGTTCTAAAGCTCTGTAGACCAAGAGGGCTCTTTTATCGACACGACATGCAGCTCGATACACCTTCCATTTGCAAGGTTTGAGTTACCTTTCATCGCAAAACGAGCTGTTCACGAAATCGAGATGAAACCTACTGTACACGGTCCCTAATGCTCGCTCATTGTATCCACTTGTTGTTAATGCATGTTATGTGATATTCTCGTTACATACGAACAACATTCGTGTCAATCAGTACCGCGGAGTGTCGGATCGATGGATATGAACAACCAGGCGAGAAACGAAGATGTCCACAGAATAATTGTCCAAGGTAATACGCCGAGAAGAGAATATTTGTTGATAGAATAAAATATTCATCGAATTCTTGGGAAGTTTTTGCGCACAAGAGTCGTTCCCAAGACGTAGTGAACTCAAAAATCGGCAAAGTGTTCATGCTGTTGGTAAGAATATCTCAGTGGTTCTCCCCACTACTGTTTCAATTCGAAGCATATACGTGATATATGCCTTCACGAAACGTTTAACACATTTTCACGTACTACGAGTTGACTGGCTTCGTTGATCAATTATTCGGAGTTCATACTGTTTGATAAGTATACTCGACAGTCGTCTAGAATAACTAGATAAGGTTTGAAAATAACTAAACAACCTGAAACATTTAACAACTATAGTCCGTTGAAATAGCGAATTTAGGAAAACTGAGAAAAATAAATTCCTGTTTACAACAACGTGGGAATAAGTATGGAAGTAACGCAAATGTTTATCAAATAGCTGTTTCTATAAATTGAACTGTGTTTGTATCGTGAGAAGGAATTTTTAATAATTTGTCAGTTAATTAAGCAAGGGAGTCCGTAGCACACGAAAATGCGTTACATTATTTTGTGTTAAACATAGTATTATGTACACTATATTGAAACTGCATGTGTACAAGGTGAGCCATTTAATTGGGATTGCCTAGATATCTCTGTTGCTTGAGGATGTATGAAGAAACTGTTTAGAGGAAAGACCAGTTCTAAATTCTTATAAAAGATGGAGAAAAACTATCTGCAACTATTATATGTGCCAGTTTGCTCGCATAAGTTCAATGTATATTACATTTTATCATGATACGTCGAGGCTACGACAGTTGCTCAAAACGATGATACAGAAATGGAACACCCATAAAACATCTGCATATTCTGGAGCTGATAAATAAAAGTTTTTTTTTTATCCTACATGATATTTTCAAGTTTACTCTATCAGACAAAATTCCATCTAGGTTTTACTACTGCAGAAGTTCTTCCAGTTCGATCCAGCCGCGGATAAATTTGATATCCAATACTCTTGCGATTCCGGAGCAATGTGCCGAGCACCCGTCGCGTCGAAGTCACGTGCACACTATAATATTCAGTCTTCTAAAAATTCCAGCAGAATGGCAGAGAAGCGAGGCATATTTTTGTCTCGCGAGTATTCCTTGAATAAAATACGATCGGTTCATCCCTGATGACACAATTTTCCACCAAATGTGAAATTGCTCTTACTTCTTCATTTCTTATGGCTAGGGTTATCAGTTAGAGAATTATATTAACCCTTGAATGAAAAAATATTTATGTATACTCCATGTAAATGTTAGGATAAAATAAAACATCAATAATGTGATTTCGTATTATTCTATTATTCTCTTTATTTCTTTCAATTTCTTTCATAAACAACTTCTATTATATTAATCTTTCCTTCTATATATTTTCTCTTTTCATCATTTTCCTGAACAATTTAATCAAGCAATCGTCAACAGAGAAATGAAATTAAATGGCCCACCGTATGTATTAAAGTATCCATGAAAAATCTATTCTACGAAATCGATATTTGCGTAATATCTGCGTGCAATACCATTGACGATGCGATCAATGAAAAATTGTTGCAAATCAAGTCTGGTGATTGCGTTCGTAAACTTTTGTTTCGATCTTATTTTTTGGAAGGGGGTAAACCAGCAAGCTTACACGCCATTGTCCTCGACGTGCCTTAGGAAATCTTTGATTATCCATGTCCGTGCAATCCGCGGTATCCGATCGAGTTTGAACCGTACATGGAAGTTGCGAAAAACGGGTGAAATTACTGTAACGTTACTAAAGCGATGAAGGGGTGGCTTACATCGATTAGGTGTAGAGCACAGATACGGTACTGTATGGTATAGTTGACACGTTCATATAATATATGTATATACAGGGTAGACCGTTTCATGAGGAACACACGAACGCCTCCGTTGCTTGTGAGTTCGTATCAAATTTTTTCAAGACAAAGTTAAGATATCACAAATTGCAAAAATATAAAGTAAATTATTTTGTTGGAATTTTCAAGATCCGTGATGTTGGTTTAAATTGAACCATATATCACAATGTTTGAATAGATCGTCTGGTCATTTATATTTAAATATTAATATCCAAATTTATACTTCATATGGTATTTAAAATGCCTGAACATGGCATATAGTTAATCGAAGAGGCTTAAATATTTCATCAGCAGATAACACGAATATTTGAAAGCATTATATGTATTAATGATATTAATCATCATGGATTTTAATCATGATATATTCTATACGTAAATTTATTATACAATTAGATTGAATACGTGTGATTTATATATAGTTCCATTTAAACAAAGATAACATTGAATAATTTTTTCTTCTTTATGTATTTGCTACTATGAAATGTATGGCTCTGTCCTGAACAGTTTTTGTCTTACAATCACAAGCAACAGAGATACTCGGAGTCCAGTGAGCCAAAGAATCGACTTGGCTGATGGGAGAAGTTCCAGAATTGAGTGCTCCTATTCTGCACCTATATTACTTCCTACCAACTTGGTCGCTTGGTAGCGAAGTATTTCAAACATTTCACGACTTTCTGTTTGTCAAACAATTTTGGCAATTACATCGTCACCGATCGTTGAATATTTAAAAAACAACATATCGGATAATAAGGTCAACTGAAAAATAAGGAATAAAACGTAATATTTTTTTGGCAAATATGTAAATAACAACCCTGTTCAATAGAAATTACAGTTTGATTTATCAAATTATCGAGGTAAAAATTCAGACTTTTGACAAGGGGTTATTATACTCGTAAAGATGAAGATTCATTGCAAAATATTTGATTTCAACACTATGTTCGTCGAATGGTGAAGAATTCTAACCATCCGGGTTGCTGGCCAAGTCAGCCAGAAGTAGAGGACTTTCCTACAAGAGGGCAAGTGGTGGGAGGTCTTCCAAGTCGATTCTTTGGTTGACTCGACCTAAGGTGCTCCTATTCAAATGGTCCATCTTGTATATACAGAGTGTTCCAAAAATCCCTCGATACTTCTTTAAAATAGGGTGAATTCAGAACACATTTCCCACTGACAGGTTTACATCTATATTTTCAAACTAGATACAAGCATTACATCAGAAAAGAATAACACAAATCACTCAAAGTATCAAGTCAATTTCTTCTGAAGTTTTCTGTACTTTTAGTAAATCTTGTCGTGTCGAAGTTTGAAGCTCAATAAAAATCACAAAAATAATTTTTAGAAGTATTGCATTCTGTCTAGAAATATATTTATAATCGCGTCATCTAGAAATTGCTCGAAATCCACCCCACTTCGCCGAAGACCCAAAGACTTTTAGAACACCCCGAAGATATAATCCATATAATGTATATATAGCACAGTGGAGCGTAGTGAAAGACATAGGCGAGGCAAAGCTTCATCCTTTTTTTTTTCTTTCTGATTCAAGAGACTACCGACCCTTCTCAAGTGATTCCACCGTCGTTAACGCGAGCACGAAAAGAAATGGTTGACCGAGTCCATGTATCTCCGAGACAGGGATTGCCGTGATAAGAATTCTCCAACAAACTGTGTATACGTGCTCCCCTGAAACGGACATTTTAGCCGCGGCGCTCGAGATTGTGCGATCATTATCGTGGACGTTCCGTACAAAGATAAGCATCCACGAAACGAAGAAACTTTTGTAATGAAAAGATTCGTCGATTCCTTCGACCATTGGTATAGACATTGCATTACGAGTAAAATTACATCTGCTCCACTTCGAAATTCAACGATGTTATACACATTGAATTATTGCGAGTGATTCGGACTTGGTCACAATTTGCCGAGACTTCCCTAGCTCAAACATTTTTGAACATTAAAACGTTACACGGTTAATTTTCCTCGTATGTGAAAAAAGTTGGAATTCTGTACTAGAACATTTTTAAAATGTCTAAATTAGGTTCTTTTTTAATATTCAGACAAAACTCGTAAAATTGCCATTGCAGTTACAGTGACCCACGTATTTATAACCCGATAATCGCTAATTTTCAACAAAAAGTAAATTTGCTACGAGCAGAGAATAATTGATTTTACACAAGCAAGTTAAAGAAATATTGAATTTAGACTGGAATAAATAATATTTCACAACCAAATAATTCCACCGTGTCCCACTTCGATCCATAAATCAGTCCTGTCGAGACAAAACTATTTTAAGTCCAAAGTTCAGCAATAATTTAAATGGCAATTAAGAGTATGATACTCGATTTGATTTTCACAATTTCAACTCCAAACTTCTTCGATTTGGGTTTAATATATTTTGCCTCTAAGACGCAGAAATACATGTTTCAGAAAGTACGTTACACTGGAAAAGTGACAAATATGAAGTTTAAATAATTAGTATTCTACAAAGAAAAATCTTTAGGTGAAATATTGTATTTATCTTATCTTAAGTGAAATAAGACTTTTCTTTTTAATGTCGAACACAAAGGTCACTTTCTTTCCTTACTATTTTCACAGAAAAATGTAAATTCAAATGTAAAAGAAACCCAAATGACATAAACATCCACAACTCATCCTCCAAAAGATAATTCTTTTTAAAATTCTAACTAGCTTCTTCGACAATTTTCCAAACCAAACGTGCTTTCTGTATGACATGTACGCTCATGGAAGAAGCTACGACACCCCATATAACGGCCCAGAGGACACGCGGCAGAACCACGGATCTCGTCTCTTGAATCAGATATATTGCAGGTATCTGCTGGATGTTGGGTTGGTCATGAACCGACTTACTCAGTGGCTTTGGCAAAAGGCATTCCAATGAAGGTAGGGCTCAGTGTTTCGGTGTACATCTCCATTCCGGTTCCACGTAGGTAGTCATTCTGCCAAGCCTGCATATCGGGCGACTGGTACCAATCAACCAACTATTTCTAAATCACACACGCTCCTATGCATGTACGGATTTCTCGCGTTTGTCCACAGTGAAAACGACCGTGTTCTCTCACGTCGCTCTCTACATTCGATACGTGTCCGTGACGGAAAATCGCGAACCCCAAAACGTTCCTCTTAAGCGTCTCTTAAGCGTAAAACCCGAAAAAAACTCTCGAAACGACGAAAACGAGAGCGCGAAGCAAGAGAGAAACAAAAGAAAAACAACGCCCGAACCTAGTTTCTGAAAACATGGCCGACGAGGTTAAAAAGAAAAAGTAAATGGCTCTCGCAAACGCGATCACTGTGAACAGCTCGACCATGAAAAAACCTAAGGAACATTTTTCACACATGCATAGATACAGAGTACGGGGACAGAGCGTTTGTCTGCCGGTGAACGACATTCTACTGACCGTCTTGAAAGAACGCATAGCGAAGAGATTGGCCATCATTGTGCTGAAACCCGGCGCCAGACAAGACTGCGCGATGAAACCTAACTTCAGTTCGGCTAGGCAGATTACGTCGTCGCCTTGTTTCCAATCCCATGATGGAATGTTTAATAAGTAGGCCTGGAACAAATTTTAATTTCTGTAGCGAGTCTGAGAATTTATGGGAGAATTTCTATTTAATAATACGAGTAGACTAAGGCTCGGGGGTGCAGTTTTTATCTGAATTCTATAATCGATATTCGATGTATCGAGTGTGTTTTAATTGTGGGATCGACTTTAGTGGTGACACCAATTTAAATTAATTTATTGCAGCAGCAAGCAGAAGCTGAGTCAGCGTTAAACAAAATCCAAATCTGTAATTAACATGTTTAACTATTAGAAGTATACGCTAAAAAAATATTCAATGTTAGGTATTGATTAGATATAATCTGACTTGAGATACTACGTCAAAATTATATATAAATAACAGATTCATCCCAGTTAGTCAAAGTCCCCGAAATACTTCGTAAAAGTAGTACCTTGTTGTGATATTGCATTAATTGAATGATAACGCGAATGTCATCCGAATAATTCTTGATAGAGATTACGCGCATGATGTTTGCCGCGTCCTCTGCGTCCGGATCTTGACAGTACTTGTTCGCCAGTACCAAACACGCGTCCGCCTCGTGTACCTAAAAAGGACCAAGACACTTTTATTCCAACGTATGACCTCGCGCGCAGGATCATTAATAAAAGTAGATGTAATTCGGGGGGGCGGGGGGGGCGGGAGTCAGAAAGCAGCAGCAAAGTTTGAAATTCGAAACTGTTCTCGAACAAATAGTAAACAAAGGAATCGCCGCGAAAGTAAAAGTACCGCGAGCGTCGTTCAGTTGAACCGATTTTATTAACATTCGTACGAGTATGTGTTACTTCCAAGTGTAGAAACGTTCTAACAACCGTTCTAACGATACTTTATATTCTATCATGTATATATAATCTACTCGGTGGAAATCTGTATAAGTAACCGCGAAAGGTTGCGTTCGAAGTAAGTGAAACGTGTAATCTTTATCAAAAGTGGTGCATAATCGATAAAATAACAAATGGAGGGATTCGTCGTCGAAACATACAGAGGAATGCAGCTACGTGCTGAGATTCCTTGCAAGCATTAACTTTAAGCCAGTTTCTGTTACGTGTCGCGGATAGACAGAAGCGAACGTAACATGTGAAAATTACACTTCTTCAAAATGAAAACACACACGTGCAAGTTAATAGTCTTCCACGCGTTTTTCCGTGTTTCTTCCCTTTCTCCCGTCGTATCCGACGACACGTACTCTCGACACAATTTCCAGAACACTAAATAAACTATGAAAGCAAGTAACATTCCTTACATATGCACTAAATATTAACTAAAAAGCCGAACTGCTAGAGTTCACGGAATCAAAGCACTCTCATGCTCGTCGAACGTTCGTCGACGTGACCTAGGTTCGACCTATACGCAAGAAAGAAACAAATTAAAGATACTAGGCAAAACATAGCCAAACATCATAGCCTGTGTTTTTTTTTTTGTACTGCGGGGTGTATCACATCTAACAAAGAGCTGTTGCTCGTCGCCAGTACTCTAAATCTCTAATAGAAAAGATAACTCCTAGAAAAAACGATTCGTTTAATGTTTAAACTAATCCTTCCACAAGCACATACCCACCTGGATCGACAGCAGGCATGGATCTATCCAGTAGGTGCAAACGACCTTCGAAAGACATTTTTCTAATACAAGTTCGCATGTCAGAATTCATTTACGTGTACACGCGCACACGTTGGAAGAGATACTATTGATATTAATACTCTCCGTTGCGACGTCTCGCGAGAATCCTCGATGGGAGCTAGCACAACTCGGAGATTCTCAGCGAATTTTGTTCGTCTAAAGGTTTCAACGTGGACGCCAAGAGCACACTCGTCATCGTCTATGGTCGCATTGGCGACCGACACGATTCGAATGAGCGATTACAGACTGATGAGACACGAAAGCAGATGACAGCATAGGAAACGCGTCAAAGGGGTCCACGAAACACGGTTAATGTGCACAAAAGGAAACACACAAGCAACAATCATCCTTGAGTAACAGCATTTGTCCTGTTGCACAAACGTCGAGTTCAGAGCGACACCGACTCGCGTGGCAGCAACCGTGACTGTCTTCGTATTTTCATTAATGGTCAGAGTATCTCAAAATAATCAATTACTGTAAAATTATGTATTGTTATTCCAGGTGACTGTATTATTCGAATGCTTTCGACCTCAATACTTCGGTCCTCTATTATGGGGAGAAAACAATGTCCACTGTAACTATATTTTTATTTGTTTAAAAATTGGGGAGATATTTTTTAATAAAATTATTTCTAAAGTGTCGAAGAAGTAGAGGCAAAAAAAAATGATAATGTACATGTTACTTAATGATTCATCCGAGGCTAAATTAATTTTTGGAAGATTCCTTGCAAATTCCAAAGGACACTATCTAACTTTTTGTAAGACATTTCTAATTATTTCTTTTACTATATTTAAATAGAAAATAATACTATGTAATGCTTGATGGATCAATGAAAAATATAATTAAACATCTTAAATCTACAACAGGGTGCATTTCACCCCTCAAATATGCAAGAAAATCACATAATGGTTGATGTCTCTCCTTAGTTTGTCTCTCGAAGACCGAAGCAAGGTCGTCATGGGAGCTGCCACCGAAGAAACGAGGGATCCAGCGACTCATGGTGTATCGACAGAAAGGGAAGGCGTCCGTAAGGGTAGTCGCGCGATACACACGGGTCGTTCCAAATTAGTCAGCGCGATTATCGCACACTTACTTCGTGAATAAGGGGATCGGGGTTGCGGGGTTTTTTCTTTTTTTGGGCGGTAGATATATGAGACTCACCTTGACTCGCTGCAGATCAATGGGGTTCATGATTGTCCCCTGAAAGAACTCCACGGTGGTGAAATGCCGCTTGAACAGTCCCTCTAGCTCGAGATCTGGTGGTTTCCTAAATGGCATCGGCCCGACAAAACGATATGCTTTTCTTTATAAAAACGTTCACCTCTGGCATCGAACCGCGCTTTTCGCGAGATATCGCTGAACAGGCAGGTCGTCGGACATCTGACTTATAAATGTAAACTAAAATGGTTCTGAAATCGCTGTCTCCCTCTCTCTCGAGAGAGCGAAAATCCTCCTTAAGATATCACCTATGGATATCCAGGGATTATAGGTTCGCTAGATACTGTTTTTCGTCTATTCTATTGTTGGTCAGGAGTGACCTCCCTCGTGGGCTATGGATACACGAGATATGTGTGATATGTGATAATATAATAGATCTAAGTAAGTCTCTACTGCACGCTGATTCGGCTCCATAGCTCATTACAGCATACCATGCAGTCGCAGGCGGTTGCTTTCTACGTTGTAATTATACTATGTTATAATCATGTAGTTCGTACATATATGTATGTATGTATATGTACATATGCTATGTACGTATGCTTGTTCGAGTATATATTGGTATATACATGTATGCCTTGTACTATATACATACTCCAACGCGTACTGAATTGTTTCTCTGAAGTGATCCGAAGCTTGAGGAGTTGAGATGAAATTTGTATGGAAGGGTTAGAAAAAGGATTTTGATTTAGAAAATCACTTCGTAACGTGGCATATGGTTTTATATGAGTTCAATGCACAAATTTTTTTGCTATTCATTCTTATTAATTTTATATATTATTATTTAATTAGCTTCAAATATTCTAAGAATAAAAGAGAAGTGAACAGTCTTTATTATTTCACGAGGTAACATATTATTAACAAAATTAATTGCGATGCTTCTACGAACGAAATAATCGTCTACTTCGTGCGGTATTACTCATCGAACCGACTATATCTATTATTAAGAGCCCTCTATCAACAGCATTGATCACTCCACAAGAATCAACTTTGTACGTGTACATTTATATGTAATGCAACACGGTGCCACAAAAACTTCACACAAATTCCGGTCAACAAGTTTGCCTCGCATCCGCGTTTCTCGATGTCGTCGTCGATCGCGAACGTGGCACCGGGTAACGTCATATAACTAGTAAAACGAAATAGAGAAATAGGAGAGAGTAAGAGATAGATATGAGTAAAAAAAGTAGATCGAAAAATGGTAAACAAGTGGAAAGAGAGAATCCTGGCGTTGATGTAGTTCTCAGTACTGTGTTTGTATGCACCTAACTCCGGCGTAAGTGTGACAGTCGTGTTGTCGCCATGGGATCAATAATCTCGATGCAAGCAACTTCGGTGACAAATGACGCCGATCGTTTTCTATGAGGCCGCAAGTCGCGACGCAACCGTAAACGCATACGTATATTTCCGCTCAATGTCGCCTTGTGTACAACTGTACAAATATATCTAAATCGCACGTCGAATTACGGTCTAGGTTGGGTAACCTAAATCGCGCGATAGCCTAAAGAACTGCAAAGAAACGAGAAGCGCGAGGGGCCACGGCGTCAGGTGGGTTGCTTTTGCGGGGTGTTATGGTTGGTGGAGGTTTTTTTGTATGATGGTTGTTCTAGGGTTCAAGGGTACCTTGACGCGTTCCAGATCCACGGCATTCATCATGGTGCCCTGAAAAAACTCCACGGTCGTGTAATGCCTCTTCAGGAGACCCTCCAATTCGAGATCTGGCTCTTTCCTGAAAACACAGATCACTCCTTACGACAATGACGATCAGACCTCGATGTAACCGAACAACCATAAACGTCCGTCGACGACCAGGCGTGTCCTTCCTCCTGTCGAACGGGACACGAGCTAAAAGATCGAGAACGAAACGCTGGATCGCACGGAGTCTGATCGTCCTTGGTCGTTTAACCGCAGAACCACTTGCGTAACTGGGACACCTACGCGCGACGCAACCTAAACTTACCCATTGTTACCTCTGACCAACGATATTAGGTATATCGTCTTTTTTCCTGACGGTGTTTATCGGTATATCGCACGAGTAGTTGATTAACGAGTGCTTATCGGTAACGATCACAGTAGCAGACTTACTTAATTTCGTATCGATCAACGACTGTTATTATACTTAACGTTAATGAAAGTGGAAACGGCGATGTTCGTTAGCATTCATTTGGAAGATGTTGTTTTTTAGCGATACGACAAATTTGGATACACTGTATCGTACAAAATCAATGTTATGTTCGAATTCATGATGAGAAGACAAAGGGATGATTATTGGCCTGTATAATCACCTGTATGATTTGAATTAGTGCAAGCCACGAAACATTACATTTATATAGGAATGGCTTTGATTAATCGAAACGCAATTATGGAGGATACAGACGCGAACAATTGATTGGCCTCAAAAGAGTATATAATATAGTACATTTTATATATACTATATTTTACTATTTAAAAAATAAAAATACCAGTTTATGCGACTTTTCAAACTAGACAAAATACGATGATTGATTTTCGACAAAAATGGTTTATTCGTCGACAAACGAATATAAAATTAATCGCAATTTCTCGTCGAACAATTGCTCCCCAACAATACAATTGCTTACACAGAAAATAGATTTTTTAAATACTAAATATATTCATAAACATAAAAATCTGTTTGGGCCCAATCAGTAGTTCCAGACTGCGCGCGTAACTTTGTTCAAAATAAATAGAAAAATGGTGCAGATCGATTATACAGGCTTTCCTGTATGAAAATGAGGTTAAGGGAGTACAGTGCACGCAGACTCTGAGATTGGGAAGGATTAAAGTAATAATCGATGGTCATACCTATGCAAGAAGACAACTTCCACGTCAACATCTTCGCGGTCCTCGTGCAAGAAGTCCTTGAGAAAGTGTGAGACTGATTCGTAGGTGATGTGGCCACACACGACAATATGTCTGCCAACACAACGAACGAATTAGATTCCACTCCCGCTGAAGTACGAGAAGTTTAAAGAAGTGAAACTTACAAGCAACTACCATGTACACGTTCTATGTAATTACATACGTCTCAACCAATTAAGGATTTCGTTATGTTTCCCTCACTTTCTTTCTCTCTCTTTCTCTCTCGCATGTGCTGACCAGCCGGCTTTTAACCGTGCGTTTCCCACTTGCTTTTCTTTCTTTGAACATGCCCCTCGAGGGCCACTCGTCGTTATGCTGCTCGAGGGTGTAAACACGGTCAAACGAGTACGCGCGAAACGAAAACTGGCGCAAACGAAACGAAGAGAGAAAGAGAGAGACAAACGTGGATATATTATCGTTGAGAAATCTAAATTTTTTCAGCTCTTTCTTGTGCCAATTTAGTCTGCTGCCACAATGAACAAAAATTAGAAAAAAAAAAAAGAAGTATACAAATATAATATTCGTAGTGAAAGTTCCGTGTCAGTTGTTCGAAGGAAGACAGAACTATCGTTAGAATTTCTCGGGATCGATTCGACACGTTTTTTTCAATCTATCAACCGCGACTCCCGTTATGGTATCTATCTTTGGTATTAATTATTAACGTAGATTGAAAATTAATGAACTAAACTTACCCGGGAACTGCGAAAAAATAGGAATTGGTTGTGAGTCGTTTTTTTTTTTTGTTTTTAACCAACTAACGTGATCGAACAACTACACACAAGCGCGCGCTCACACGCATACACACGCACACAGTAAGTAATCTGTACTAGATAATAATACAATGTACAAGGAATTAAAAAAAAAAAAATAAAAATAAAACGAAATGATAAACGTGGCAAGAGTTAGATAAAAAAAAAAGTACGTAAGAGTGCAGGCTCGTTCGTGTCTCGATTCTTGCAATCAAATACAAGCACAAAACTCGGTTTACTCTATTCGTGTTAACTCTACGTGCGATGTACATTAATAATGATATATATATATATAGATATACTTCTTGCTGTTACAAGCGAATCAGATATAAAATGGTGCCTAAACGTGATAAGTGTTATTGCGTCAAGTACAAAAACTTCACCATGACCATTCCATGCTCCACTTTTATATACTACTCTGTATAATAGTCGATGCGAGGCTCATCGTGAACTCAGCCGACACCCGATATACCGTTTCGTTAATTTAGATATCATCTTTGCTTTTGCGCGCGAAACAAATCCCCTTTTTGGCGGAGACAAAGGGAAATTGGCGATTCTTGCGTGCCAACTGAATCCAACATGGGCCCCTCCGAAAAAAAAAAGGATAAAAAAAAAACAACACATGGTTGACATTAAGCCCTACTGACAAGGATTACTTTTAAATCTATCATACGGGACCGACGTTTTGTTGTATATAAATGTCAAAACGTGAGTGTCGTGTGTACGTGATCGAAGTTACGTAGACGTATACCATTTGTTGTCTAACCGTTACTGAAAAAAGAGGTACCGTGTCGTTCGAGTCCTATTGCCCATGTAGAGAAAGTACCCGACAGTTCAAAATGCTCGCACACGTCGAGTATGCTAATCGGACGCGTTACTCGTCGCAATATCCGTCGCTCGAAACATACAGTCAGCTTCCAAAACAGTCGTGGACGTCTCGCGTTTACTCTGGTTCTATGTGTTTACTTGTTTTTCTCTATTCTTTTGCTTTTCTTTTTTATTTATTTTTTTTTTTGTTTGCTTTTTTTGATTGGTCTTTCTGTTCTCGACGCGACGGAACGCATCTTCAAAAAAATGCACGCAAGCTAACGCCTGGCGAAAATCGTGTCGCTGACAAAAATCACATCGTCGATACTAGGCACGGTGTGAAACGACAATCGATCAAGGAGCAATATCGAAGTACATTCGACGAGTGACGCCTCGTGTGCCTCAGGTGCTATGACCAACAGAGACGTCGATGTGTGTGAAATTATCGGAAAGGCTACGAATTATGCACGGCGAGTCGTCGAAAATAGGAAACCTGAATATTTCTCTAGGATACGGAGGTAAAGAGAAATTTAAAACGTCTTCGATAGTCTGGAAGATGGGAGGAAACATAATTTTTTCTTTGGTGAGCATTCTTTCTTGAGGCAGCAACCATGTCTATTCCTTTGTATAAAGTTTTATCGAATATGTCTCGCAACGAAACCTTGAAACGCGATTAACGTCGAAGACATACCACAAGGAAGCCTCCAATGCTTGGAGGAAGTCTTCTAACGCTAATAATTAATAAAAATATGTTTAAATGGTCAGTTCGAACGATCGCATGGCGTAAATGCATTCGTGAGGTTTATTTTATTTAATTTTTGAGAAGTATGAGTGGACGCATAATTATTAGAAAACTAAAACTGAAGTATGATTAGAAAGATTCTAATGTAAATATTCCAAGTATCATTGCAATCATCGATTTATATTTAAACTATATTTGTATATTTTAAGTATGTTTTTGCTTTTAATAATACCATTCAAACTTTCTAATTAGAATATTCATT
Source organism: Hylaeus anthracinus (assembly GCF_026225885.1). Taxonomy (NCBI): domain Eukaryota; kingdom Metazoa; phylum Arthropoda; class Insecta; order Hymenoptera; family Colletidae; genus Hylaeus; species Hylaeus anthracinus. The sequence continues at coordinate 6,500,651 of NW_026534330.1, read as the reverse complement.
GAAACTGATTCAAATCTAAGATCCGAAACGTTCTAATTAAAATAAATTGATGCTCGTGCACGAGAGTGCAAGGTACCCAAGTCCTCATTCTTTATTTTTCATGTTTGCAAACCTTTTTGAATACTACTGAATAATTTCTAACATTTTTAATTGCACCATTAAAATTTGTTTTCCTCTCAAACTAAAATCATTAAATTTCTTTTAACATTAATTAGGGAAATTTTGTGTAACAGCGAACAATTTTGTAACCGAGCATGGATGCTGTTAGAAACGAAAAAAAATTATGTTTGCCATCTCCAGGGCTTTCCTTTGTCTACGAAATAAAAATGTACCGAGTGTTCCGTTTCGCGACAACTCGCGTCACAGATCCGTAGACGTGATCGTGTATGAGTAAGCGCTACACTTACATATTCCGATGGGACTAACAGCCGCGTGTTACCCGGTGTTGTTGGTTTCCTTGTCGTTTTACAGAAAATTACATTCGCAATGACACAAATCATGAATGATGATCAGTTTGAAAAGAACGTACAAACAATTGTATCACTCTTCCCTAATCTAACAACTTGTTTTCTGGCTCACTGATATTCCCTTAATCAAACATAAACTACGCATGACATGTTATGGTTAGCAATATACATATGCGTATACATACAGCTTCATACATGTGCATCGACACGTACATATATAAAGCGTATACAGGGTGGGTCATGTGAACTGTTACAAAGAGTTTCCGCCAAAACTCGGGGAGCAATGGGAGATGTACCTATCGTTAGTATTATCACGAGTGACTGGAACCTTTGGGTACGATAAAGATCACTGATTGGATCGTATAGGGGGCAAAGGAAGCTAGATAATAAAAGAAACTGGTTGCAAACGTCTTTTAACAAGTTTTTCCACATAGATGAAAAGATGTAATGGAGAACAACATTTTTCTAGACAGGAGACATATTTGATCATTTTAAAGTTAATTTACTAGGTATTCTGATTGAGTTGGACATGAATATTGTTCAGATTGAAAATTGAAAATTGAAATGCTATCTTATATGAAAAATATTTAATTAATTAAGCTTTTGTAAAACACAAATATTACTTTAAATATCAAATAAATACAAAAGACTCTATGAATTTTAAATATGATTTAAAATTATACTCTTCATCTATGGAGAGTAAATAAAATTTCAAATGTGCGTTGTTAATGTTAGAAATGTTAAGTGTCTATTAAGAAATGGGAATGCTACTCCGTTGTCCCCTAACAGATTCAACGATATTTCCCTGTCATGAGAAGGATCATAGTGAAGCAAATTGAAACTTTTTAAAAAAGCAGAAAATGAAACTGGTCAGAATTCGAGACCTAACGATAACAAGGAAAGTTTGGAAAAACGTGTGCTCGAAATCTCATTATCACTTCAGCAATTGTTGTCCAACAATTATCTTCCGCAAGTGCATACAAGGACAGTTATTATTCCTCTGAAAGCATCAAATTGTTTGGTTAGTGTTCATAAACAGGAATGCAAAAGAATCGAAAAATGTTAGTCGAATCTCTCCAAACGCAGTAAATAGTTTACAAGGAACGTTCAGGCTTGTGATCAAGCTACATCGTATCAAACTCTCCCTTGACAAATGAGACATTTTCTGAAGCATAAAGAAGATTGCAGCTCGGAATCGGTACATTTTTGCTTTGCGATGCCGAATCTATACGACGTATTGCACTGACACCTACACATATACAACGGATACGGGACCATAATTTGTAACAGTGGCCCACCCTGCATAATACAACCCAAGGCAGAAGTTCACTTCTCCACTTTCCTTTCTTCAAGAATTACACGTAAAAACGATAATTAATGCTGTCTAAAACACCAAGGTTATTACACTCAAGTGTTTCATTAGGTCACATATGCACGTAAACATATATGTGCACACGCATACATATATTTATATACTCGTATACGTACATATATTTGTATATTCATATATTTATATACATTTAAATACGTTGCAATAAATGGTACAACCAGTAGTGACTCCAAATGGAGAAACAGGCACAAGAAAAGCCATACAATTTTCCTAATGCTATCTTTTCCAGAAAATCAATTTTTAATACTACTTTGATGTTAAGAGGTTTTTTCCATTTCATTCCATCCTGTACAATGCTTTCTTCTCGGCGATTCATTCTATCCACGGTAGAGTTGGATGAAACGAATCATGTTCGTTCTGGTCTTTGTATAACACGCCCGCCGGGATGTCGATGATTGGGAGATCGGTCTCTATGGTAATTAGCCACGGCGGAAGTGTGACCATCACATGCGCCTAACGCATGAGTTATATCCATATACTCTCGAGTATTGTATCTGGACGTATCGACGGGGTGACAGAAACCGAGAGTTCGTGATTAAAGCAACCTGATAGCACTGATTCAGAACAAATCACAATGTTAATAAGACTTTTAATCCAAATACTAAATTCATGAAACTTGACGTTGATTTTCTGGAAAATCTCTAAGAAAAATTTCATTTTACATTTTTTGTTCAATTTGTCGTGCAGAATGTCCCTCAAGTTGTACCACCCTTTGGTTATACATAGAGAGTTTGCTAGAAAAGGGTCTTCAGGATTTTATTTTTTAATGAAACACGAATGGTATGGTATTTATGTGCAGGGTGTTCCTAAAGTCTGATCATACAGGAAATAAGGAAAATTTTAGTGGAAAAATAGTTATAGTGACTGATCTATATATCTAGACTTTAGAAATACCATAAAAAAATTATATACGTCTACCATGACTATGTTAACGGTATCATGTCGTTATAAAAGAATATCCCGAGGTCCCTTTTGGAGAACCCTTTATATACATGTAACGTAACGATATATAAACACGTTACGTATTATGATATATAAATATATAAATTCCTGTATACGTATATAAAAATGTACAAATATATACATTTACGTGTACACATAAAAATGTATAAATATACACATTTATGTATACTTCCATACATAAACGTATCACACACACACACATGTTTACGTGTACAATGTGATCCAAGAAACACACACACACACATATGTGTATAATGTATGCATTCAATGTGGGATATGCAGGGTACATGCTGGGCGTTGACCCTTTGCACTCGGAGAGAAATACAGCTCGAATATTTACGTGGCACGTGCTCTATTCCGCGGCCATATAAAACACCTCTGGCAAGTAGTAGATTGCGAACGAGAAAGTTTAAACAGAAGCACGGTTCACGTATGTATAGAATTACGCAAATAGTCTCAACGTTACGACTTAATAGACGCTTTACCACGCTAATTCGTACTACACCGCTATGCCAAAGTGTAGATCTACGGACAAAGCTGCGAAAAGTGAATGAACCCGATTCGCTTCTAATTACCACCAACTCGGTGACTATACGTCGAAGAGCAACGCAACAACGAGGAATTAGATTCGACTAGGTGCAGAATCACCCTTAAAATCGCCAATTCCAACAAAAGACAACTGCTCGAGCCGAGAATAGCGTTTACATGGCCCCGATCGGCTTATCCGCGACGCTTTTGTTCGCCTCTCCTCCTCCACCCCCCTTCCCGAGTGGATTAAATGCGGTGTAATTAATTCAAAAGACGGACAATTAAACGTCCTAATTCCTCGTTCTTCGCGAAAGACTGGATATACATATATACTAGCGCATCAAAGCCGTATTTGTCCCAAGTGCAGTCAGTGTGAACGAACAAGCTAACACCAGTTGCTGGGTACGGTAGATCTGTGGTAAACAATAGGACTAGCTGACCAGGTATTTGAAGGTGTTTTTTGGCTGGACGGAGAAACGGGAGAACGTACTGTATTCGAAGGAGTGTCTTCGGGATTGGCGAGACCGTCGACTGACAAACTAATACCAGGGAGCGGGTGTGGGGCTGCGATTCGTCGATTCTAACATTGTTATCTAAATATAAACGTGTAATAAACAAGTAATTGGACAGTTTTGCTGGAGTCATCTCAAGGCTTGTCGTGGGTAGAGAACAAGTGGCGTGTATTAGTGTGTATCCGTGAGAAAGAGCAGTGACAAGTGTTGTGTCTGTGGGGAACATCAGAGGAGAGGTTCGAAGATGGATATTTGACATCAAGGCAACGTGTGATCGTGTACAAGTGTTCAGGTGCATACGATCAGAAAAATGTGGCACAGAGTTTCGGTGGTGTCGTGCTAGTTGGGGCGATGGCGGCGGGAAAAGGGTGGGTGGTTCAGAGGAAGGGTCAGACTTACATAATATACAAGTTGTTATCATACGAGAAAGTATCGGGGTGGTTGATAGTAATCGGGGTTGTGAAAAGTGGCTCAACTCGGGAAAGCTAGTTGGTTGGTTGTGTCTCTCACCTGCGACCTCGCTCGTTCTTCAAAGTGCCGCCATACTTGTTTCGCGTCCCGATCAGGTCAATTATCTCGGGGATACAACTGGCGAATATGGCCTACACCACGTGATAGAACAAAACACAACATTCGCATCAATACACTTGTGTGAAACGGTTGGCAAATTGTTTGCTTTAGTTTTTTTTTGTTTTTGTTTTGCTTTCTTGCTCTTTTCTTTTGTTTGTTTGTTTCTCTTTTACATCGAGTCGTGGTAGTGCTACGTGAATCGGTAATCGTCCCGTCGTGTCGAGGTTTTTCTTTAAAAAAAAAAAAAAAAGTTCGCTAAACGCGTCGAATGCTGGTCGTACCTTATTTGCTCATTTCCTTTTAATTAGCGAGGGGGTATTGGGGGGTTGGTGGTGGTGGGGAGGATCTTTGCGTTTATGAACGGAGGTAAGTTTCTTTTTTTTTTTGTTTTGGCTCAGCTACCGGACACCGCGGCTACTCATAGAGACACGATTAATAGTGCTGTAACACTATGCGCGCCACGGTCCAAATAGTTAATATGTATAAATATACATACATATATAGATGTATATATATGTATAGAAACGAATACGTTCCAAATAAAGGGCGGGGTAGGTAGGCTACCTACACCTAGGTCCTACACTCCTACACCTAGGCCTAACGATAACTACACGTGCCGACACGTCTACCTAGTCCATTGGCAGGTAGGTCATATATATATAGATTCATTGTTCTTTACCCGTACTCTTTTTTGTTGGTACAACAGTTCGGTTCTTAACAATTCTTTCTCATTCATCTGGCTTTTTAAAACGAGGCTGGTTGGATCTTCGAATTCTGAACATGTCGTGCATCGCTTCTGCCTCCTCGGTGGATACGTGTTGTACGTCGATCGTGATCGAACATTAAGCGAAAAAGAAAAAAAAAAAGAAACAAAAACGCGTGTCAAAGGAATATCCGCGCGATTTCGAATTTCTTTTGCGCGTATGAAAGAGGATGGAAGCTACTCGTAATGCAGGGGGTGGGAACCGCGAACAACGTTTCGTCGAACGTGCGAATGACAGTAAAGAAAAAGATTGTTCCCAGTCAGGAGTGGTTACATATCACGAGTCAAGATAATTGTGATTACAATCATTGCCTCATGCGTTCACAAAACGTACGTCGATGCACTATCTGATTTACCGCCACGGACAAATAAACGGCGCTAACTCATCATAAGAGAGCAGTTAGCGAGCGATGTTAGCGTCTGTTCGGTGTTAATCACTCGTCTACGCTAGCGTTTCGCGCAATCGATGTGATGAAAGTGTGTACAACAGTAGAAACAAAAAGGTATATATGTATAAATATATATATATTGTCTGCTCGTGACGTCGCTTTCAATTGTTTAACTGCATTACGACACGTTAATCTCTTTCTTCCTCCTCTCCAAGAGAATGCACGATGCTCTCTATTCACGTGTGCACAATCGGATATGGTAAACTGACGTCCCAAATGACGATTCTTTGAAGCAAGTGCACGTTCTAAAACGCTACAATGCTCTTTTCGGACGAAATCGCCGATCGGCCCCTCTCGCGATTAACACATAGCGCTGTACTCGATGGATGAATGATTCGTTCGCCAGAAATAAGATAATACCCCCCTGCAGGGTAATATCGTGTTCTCCTGCAGGCTAACAACGAATGTGCGTTATTATATAACGACGGTTATCAATTTATGAATATTTTACCGCGTGGAAATATTATATTATACAGGCCTTCGCTCGAGTGCATCAATTAATAAGTAAAATTGTGTTTCAATGTCTTTTGTTGATCGACGTATAACTGGGACAGTATGTATAGTTGATCGCCAATAGAAGCAATCATGATGCACTTGATAGAACCCCGAACAAATACTTCTATTATTTTTTATTTCTACCTGGATACCGTAATACGTTTAGCAAACATCTCAAGAGCCTGATACTAGGTTCAATTGGCGTCTATGGTGTTTCTTGAAAAGTTTCGATGCAGCACGTCCGAACAACCGTGCATACCGTCCCGTTTGAGTCCATCGCTCGAAAAATTAGCGTAATAACGTAAATGCGACTCACTCCGTATGATTAACAACTATCGTCAACGACGAAACGACGATCAAAGCAAAACGTGTACTCGAGAAATAGAGAACGTTAGTCTGAAAAAATTATCTTATTCGTGGCATAGGAATGTCATTCATTAACGGACGACAGTTCTCACGGAATACCCTATGTATCACAAACATCCATGTGTCTTCGTCCCCGGGGTTATCTAGGCCAGTGGCTTTCAACCGATGCGCATCCGTTAAACGCGTCAAAGGGATTTCGCTGAAGGTTCGAGTGTCCTCGATATCGCCGATATGGACGGCGGTTCCGTACGTTTACATAATCGAAACCGTGCCGTGATTTTCGGGGGCACAGAGGTTGAGAACCGCTGATCCAGACTATGCATGTCCGCTGATAAACCAGGCCAATAGACGATCGATCTCGAACGACTAAATTATCCACGAAAAAAAAAAGCGGTGCGTCTGCGGCAACGAAGTCTGTGAGTGTAATCGCGTTCATATTATACATATACATATATATAATACGTTGCAGGTTACGTTATTATAATCGTTATACGGTTCTTGCGAGACGAAGGAAAGTGTTTCTTGGGACATGGGCTAGTGTCGATCTACGGCATGTATTACTGTTTCCTTGCCGATTTCCCTCGATACACGGCGATGTGTGCCAATTCGAACCAATACATGCATGCCCGTACACGTGTCAGCACATACGAACACGATATACGTATCGACACACACGTGTGTATGCGCGCACGCGTATATCGCGTCTATTGCTGTACACGTGTGTACACTGCGTGTACGTTTGTGCATACGTGCGCACACAGACGCATACATATGGGCATACATAAGTACACATATGCATACATATGGGCATACATAAGTACACATATGCATACGCATAAATAAAAATATGCCATGTGTGCGTATATGTTTGTTTGTGTATGTGTATGAATATGTATACCTGCGTATGCCAACATGTGCACGAATGTTTGCTTCACAGAGGCAGACTACGTCAAGCTCGAATGTTGGAAACTTAATAATTTAAGTAACACCGAAAAATATACACCAAGAATCAAGTAACGTGTAAGTTTCTAAAATTTGAACAAAGCACAGTTTGCCTCTGAGACACACGTACGCATAAATCCACATGTAGGTAAGCTGCGTGTAAACGTATACGGATACGCATGTAAATGGTAACGGAAATGGTGGCGTTCGTTCATTTCCTTACACGTGACCACGAAAAAGATATAAGGTGCGAGCGATTATCGCGTATCGTTTCCAATTTTCACGCACACATCTCGTATATACGCGTGTTTTCGTGTACGTGTGTGTGTGAGAATTGTGAGAGAAAGAGGAGCAGAGAGACTGTTTTCTCGATGTGGCTGAAACTAGACTATCTATATGTCTGAAACGAAGAATGGGATGATGAACGAGCGTTTCACGGGGAAACGCCGAGAAGGCTGTTGCGAGTGTGATCAATAGCGCGCATTACATTTTCATTCCCGTGCCACGTGTTCGCTATCCGTGGAAAACTGAATCGATAGACACCTCTTGGGCACGCTGGGAAACGTGTTTCAACCGTGCTCGACACTCACGGCCCGAAACCTCGAAAAAAAAAAGATCAATTTGTCGGACCATCGAGGTGACTCTATGGTGCATGCAAACTTTACTCGGTCGTCTGAGACCGACGAACGACCAATCACGAAACGACGTACCTTCCGAAGTTTCGTAATTTATTGCACAGGATATTTGCTCTCGATATTACCGGATCAAACGGATACGCGCAGTTGATCGCAGAAGTGATCGTAATCGAGGCAGACTTCGGACCGTTGATGTATTTTTAGGATAAATTTTAAGGGAGCCTTGTCGATGGAGACATACACTGTATGGGTTAAGCGTTTAATCGACATCAAGTTCTTTGAAAAACATTCAATTAGGATGAGAAAGAGGAATTTAATTGAACTGTAGATAAATTGACAGAAACTGAAGTGTCTGTACTCGAAAACAATGAATTTTAATTGTCACATATTCGATACAATCCACCTGTATAGTCGCACATTACTTGCTTACTACTGTACTAAATCGTCATCCTTCAAAAAAGCTTAATTAGTACAGCGTTCGTATCCTTCTTTGTCCTAAAAATATATCAACCGTTTGAAGTCAGCGAGTCGACGTGGCACGAACACTTCCACGACCCTCTGCAAATACCAATATCTATACTCTCGTGTCTACATCAATTCAACAACGAAAAATATTAAAAAAAAAAAAAAAAAAAGAAAAAAAGAACCAAGGGAACAACTGATCACAGCGAATAAAAACGTCCGACAGAAGTTGAACAATCTCACCAAACCGCCGAACATTCAATGAATAATGACAAATCATGCTCTCAACTGGTTATTTTTCTATTTGTTTCATCATGCGAGAACGTATTATATTAATAAATCAGGCGAATGAACTCATTCGTTTTCACGTGCCCTGATCGGGTTCGCGATTCGCCTTCTCCGCGTTAGTCCCGTTCGGCGCTGGAGGATAAATGCAGCAATTGTGTCTCGCAATTATTATACGTGCAATTTCTACTAGTAAAATTCCCTAAAGAGCAGCCGCATGTGCCTACGCCTGCACCCCCTCTACTGCTGTGCTCTAGTTCAAGTGCCAAGTAAATTTTATATATACGGTATATAATATATATTAATCAAGCAAGAGAAAATCACGTCTCGATCGACGATTGTTTAAATAAAAAAAAAAGGCTCCTTCTCCTTTTCACTGCGTGCGTCGAACAAGAGAAGTCGCTCTTCTCTAAAAGAAAAGGCCATTCCGCGATTGGGTTCTCGATCGCATTTATTTATTTATTTATTTTTTTTTTTTTTTTTTTTTGGAAATTCTACAGGCTAGCCAGAGCACTATCGCATGCCACCAAGAAACTCAATTCGTGAAGAGAGAGGGACAGAGATAGAGAGAGAAAGAGAGAAAACAAAAATTGTCCACGGGTCGCCAATACTTTGTTTATTCCTTTTTTTGGAACTCTCATAGCCAACTTTTTCACAGCTAGGTTTCGCGATAGGCTCGTGTTTCTCGTTCACCGCAATCGATACACTTCCAGCCGACTAATAGCCCAGTCACTCGAAACTGAAATACACGGGACGCTATGAAAATATTTATATGGAACTGACTTTTTGCATGTACTTTCGTCAAATTATTGCGGAATGATGGATAAAGTATCCTGACTTAAAAGAGCAATATTTTGGAGCCATCGACAAGTGCGAACGACCAGTTTCAAACTGATATCTTGATAATTGTTAGTTTGAATATCTTGATAACTGATCGTTTACACCTATCGAGGCTCGAAAACAATTGCTCTCATAACTGAAACAATTTACACATCATGTGTAACAACTTAAGGAAAGTATAAACGAAAAATAGCTCGATAAAAATATCGTCATAATCGAGTCCGAAGTGACCAGGCTATGAAAGTATCAGCGACACCCGTAACCCGCCGCTTCACGACTCTTCTTATCGCGCCGTTTCTACTGGCCACATCTACGATCCAACGATCGCCAAGGATTGCTGAACGATCTACGCTACACGATACTCGAGCAACAAATGCGCTCGACCGCTGTAGGACGGCGGATACACAGCTCACAGAATGATTCAAATGTGACACCAAGCGAACAGAAGAGTTTTCCATAGATTTCGTTTGGCTCTCCAGAAAAATGATCACGATGAGAGAATTGCGCTAACTGGTCGCGTTACCGATTTGTAGAGGCAGTCTTTAGGACACGGGAGCCCAGTGAATCGAATTCCTAATCGAATTGAAAACCATCGAGAAATCGCTTCCATCGGTGGTGGTTAGAGCATCGCATTCGAACGACGGCGATCTCCATGAACCAGAGAGCGATTTCAATAACTGGGAGAGGCTATAGCTCTTTTCGAAGCGACGATAGGGAAAATTGATGAGGGATAACATTGTTCGACTCGATTAAAATTATTTTAAGATTATATAGGTACGATTTTCTTCTCAAATGCAACAAAGCAATTGTGCGATGCATTTACGTATGCACAATGCGACAAATATACGTAAGCACATTAAAATAGTCATTGGAAAGAATAAATTGTTTCAAGTGTGTTCTATACCTCTTACCCAAGAAACATAATTAGTACAATAAGTGTTCCAATAATTTATCGTTACGTTCTTTTTTTTTCAAAATACGACCTGCTACTTTGTTTGAATTTTGAATTAGGTAATGCATAATAATTCATATTTGTATAGTTACACGATGGCGTTAGACAGCTCAACATAGTCAAAGATAACCATAACGAAAGTAAACACGACTCGAGTAGCAGAGCATATTACGAAAAATGTAAGATATTTATGTGGTAATACCTAAACATTTAAACACTTGCTGCCATTAAGTAGACTTCTAACAATTAACGCATGATTTATTGCAAACAATCGTTTCGTAAGCATTATAATGTGAAAAATCAATGTATCTTGTAAAGAAAATAATTTGTACACTGCTTTTAGGGAAAGTACGATCACGTTATGTTTGCTTTTATGGCATATCTTTATTCCACAATACCAAATTGTAGTGATATGGAAAAGTACGGGAAAGGTTAACCTGATTGTCATCAAAATAAAAAGTAATAAGGAGATGAAAAATATAAGAAAAAATGCAGCGATACTTATAACATCATAAGCATGATAAGAAAAATAATAATACAACATTAAAAATAGATACGAAGTCGATGGTTACTTTATATCGCGTGGATAAGTTCATTAAGAAGTTGAGTGTCGTGATCGTAATTTCCAAGAGTGAAACAAATATGATAACAGGAGTTGTGTAAATCATCAGAGTGCTTCAGAACTTGTGTTAAAAACAATCAGGAAAGTTCATACGAACACGTGACCTATTTTATTTCATCTTCAAGTTATAGCCATATACTCCAGTTATACTCCAGTAATATTCAATTATTTACCTTTATAGAAAATTATTGAAATGATAAATTTGTCAATATATTCATTAGGTATAAAATAATCCATTTTTAAAGCACTCTTTATTAAGTTCAACAATTCCAAGTTCTCCAAATTCCAAGTCCTCTTCAAAATGAAATCTTCTTATCATTTATACCTCTCTAGGACTATTTCATTTAATAAAAGTCAAAGATATTTTTCAAAGTAACGCTAAGAAAAAAATTGACTTTTATCGAGAGAAGTCCCAGATGATGTTGTACATCGCATGTGGTTTATGCATGAGAGTGCACCGCCACATTTTAGCCAGTGGCCAGACAGTTCTTGAACGAACGATTTCCTAACGTATGGTTAGGTCTTGCAGGAATTATTGCCTCAGCTATTCCCCAGACTTACATACATTGGATTTTTATTCCTGGACTACTTGAGACCAATTGTTTATTCAACATACGTTGCTAGACTTGAAATACTTCGGCAACGTGTACGAAGCTGCCAACGGATGCGACAAATATATTAAATTGATACAAAAATTGTTGAACTACTTCATAGAAACGAAAATAGTAATAGAGATGAAATTTAATGTAGATAGTCTATAATAGATATCATATAATATCAATAATCTACAATGATTATTAGTAGCTTACACATTAGTGGAGTATGAAAGTGGCCATAACTCGTCAACAAGTTTAAATAGAACACCAGTTCGCGAACATTTTTCACTAATTATGAGTGCATCGAAGTTTATCCCTCAAGTTATGAAACATCCTGCACAATGCGAGCCGAGAATTTGGTACATATTAGCCTCAAAACAAGCTATTCACTACGTCACGTTTCGACTCTCCTTTTTCTAAATAGTCCTCAGAACTTACTAGTATAGTAAATATAATTATCATACTTGGAAAGTCTGAGGACCTCTTACAAACCTAGAGTCGAAACGAGACGCAACCTAGTACATAACGCTTGTTCTAAGACTGGAGTGCTCGTTTCGAGACCTAGCATTGGTCCTTCTGTAACACATACAAGCCTCTCTACTGACACATTTCGTAAAGCAGACACAGTAAACATCGGCATAATGAGTAACTGAGAGATATGCAGCTTTTATCACGACAAGGGAAAATATTTCTAAATGAAATGGAGAAGTCTTGAACGAGTAAGGACTGTTAGGGTTTTTCGTTGGAAAATGGGATAAATTTCAAGAGTCCAAAAGATGGACGAGTCGATTGGTAAAACGAAGCGATGATTAGGAGGAATTGAAATGTGGGTGATGAAATAACGAATTGTGAATCTTCGAAAGATCAAACTTGATTTCGCATATGGATAGAATATATATAAATATTATTATATATATACTCGATGAGAGAATTCTTTAGTGCTCGAGTATCATCCGCAAATATTGATTGCGTAGATTCCGGTAATATGATTTTTGGTTACTATTCTGCGCGCAACTTCTTGTATGGAAGTCAGGGGCGCAACAGTTATCTTAAATACAGAATGCAGAGCATGTATAAATTGTAATTTGTTGTGAGTCTTTCGCGAGGTATGAACGAATCCGATGTTTTGGTCAAATTCAACGACGCAATACGGTGTTTAAGGGGTGAAGAGAAGTTGTAATACTAAACGCAGGAAGAAAGTTCGTCGAGGACTTTCGAATGACAACAGAAGTTGGTCAATAATTAACGGAGTATAATAGAGGTGTTTGAAAATATTTTAAAGGAATGGACAGAAATTGTAGGCAATTAGGGATTCCAGGGAGAAAGGTATAATATCACAAAACATATTCGTAATTGTATATTATTAAAGCTTATTTTTGTATCCTTTAGAAGAAATGTATATATTGTGGTAATATAGTCTTCGTTAGGTCATTCAACATTCTTCTCATCCATATTTTCTATCCTTGCTTAGAAAGAGCTACAGCCCAACCTAATTTTTAGAGTCACCTTGTACATACTTGGTGACTCTAACGAAACCATATACTTTATTCAATCTTTCCTTGATTACGTGTTATGATTCTAATCGGTAGCTAAATGAACAGTTTTTAAATTATTTTATGGGCCGATTATGGTTTGTTTATAAATGTTGGAAGAGAATTTACACGATCGTGCAAAGAGATCCAATCTTGGGGAATCATCTCTAGGATAATCACTCTAAAATCAATAAAAATAAAAAAAAAGAACAGTGATTATGCAGAGTATCCTGCTAAAGAAAAGGCACAAAATTATCTTGCTTACGTCTGATGATATAGAAAAATGTTTAGGAAATAATTAAAATCATTTGAAGAAATATAGTGCAATTCTTCAGTTTTTAAAATCATAAATATCTGTTTACGCGACATCGTGCTTGAAACATTTTTCTATATTAGCAGAAATAAAAAAGGTAATCAGCTGTTACGTTCCCGATGGGATACTCTGTATAATGCATCCGATAAATCTTCTAACGCGAATTTTATACAATTTTTTTTTTTTTTTTTAGGATAAAATGAAGTAAACTTTACAAAATAACAGAGATTCAGAGACTCAACATGGACAATAGAATATAGAATAAACTATATCAATATATATTTAACTAGAAACTTAGGAAAATGACGGTACTGTATTTAATTTCTCCGTAAACATTTTAACCCGGTCCTCCTTAGGTTACCTAAAATATTCGCGAATTAAGAGATTGAAAAAAGCTTCGTAGATTTGTTGCAAAGAGAAATACTAAGTTCAAAATAAAATAATAGAAAAACTGCTTACGTAGCTATTATTCATACGAAATAATGTAACTCCCAGTGAGATGTTAAAAAACATCCTCGGCTGATCCGGTGCGTGTGGCAGACGTAAAAATGAAGCAAAAATTTGCGTGACCAGACGACCAAAGCGTCCGTCTGCTATACTAATCGAAAGCCATAAGTCATGGACAAATATATGTGCTTGTATGCGCAGATCGCTGCCTCGTGCCAAAATAACCGATCGCATGTATATCGTATAATAATCAAGAGCAGAAGGGTTTGCTCGACCGTATGGAAAAAAGAGCATACATGTATGTAAAAATCGCAGAAGAAAGAAGATGTAAAACAGTACGTGGCGGAAAGCGACAACAAAAATTATGTAAACCGCGAGATCTCGCGCATCGTATCAGCTGAATTGGATCAAAAAACAAGAAGCCTCTGACGAATCGTGGAAACATATGAGGAATACGAACTACTTCTCGAAACCGTGCGGTGAGGCAGTCATATACATGTTTACGATGTATATGTGTATATATAACAAATGTATGTATAAAGTTTTACTAAAAATAGATAATCAGACAGATAGACAGATAGATAGACAGATAGATAGATAGATAGACAGATAGATAAATAAATAGATAGCTGGATAGATAGATGGATAGGTGATTAGATAGAGGAGTAAACAAATGGGTGGATAGATAGGATGATAGAAAACGATGAGTAAACAGTTGGATATACAGATGGACAGATAATTGGATGGATGGATTGATGGATATTTAGACGAATGGATACGTATATAGTTCGACAGAGGGATAAGTAGTCCAACAGATGAACAGGTGAGTAGAGAGACAGCTGGACTGATGGATACAGGGATTGATGGACAGGTAGGCAACAGGATAGATAGAAGGATATATGAGGGGAACAGATAGACATGTAATTAGAGGTATATAGATTGATAGATGTAGATAGGTACATAAGTAGGCGAGTATATGGATAATTGGATGGATAGGTAAATTGATAAATAGATAAACAGAGAGATAAGTAGATAGATCGATAGATAAGTGGACAGATAGAGAGATAGACAGTTAGATATATAGATAGACAGATAGAGACAGACGAAGAAAGAAAGTGAAAGAAAGAAATATGCAACAGTAATATATTGATCTCATCTACTATAAGTGTGTATATTAACAGATGTGTATATAAGAATAAAACACGTGTGTGTATTCCTCTTTTCACAAAAGTCCAAGCATACCAGCACGTGTTACCAAGATATTTACTAACTGGTAAAAAGTGGGTAAGAAAAGCGGTGAGAGTCAGCACAAGGTACGTTAAATAAACGGTGAGCGAAATGGTAAATAGGGTCAGTGAAGTCCAGAATTTGGGGATGCCATTTTTCTAACAGTTACGGATCGGGGGTACAAGGGTGGGGAACATTTACGCCAGTCAGAGAGTAAGTCTGGATAGCAGCCATAAACCAGTTTCGCCTTTCGAAAAATTTTCATAAAGAAAAAATCTCCGGAGAAACGTTAAAAATGTGCTGATTAGAAAATTTACAAAAATCACATCGGCTCGATCTACTCGAAAATTAGACCACACGAGGCAGGCTTTTAAAAATACTTTGTAAAAAATTCGATCGATCCTAATTTGAACACGAACAAACATACAAAATTGCAATTTCAAATCAGACAAAAAATTACGTATATATATGTGCAGTTAACTATCCTCTCATAGAGGTAAAATTTTATCATAAAAGCGTTCTTGATTTTTAGAAAATTCTTCTGGCAAAAGAAACGAAATGCTTGGAGTATCGATGCGGCAATTTGAGAACAGAAAAATATGGGAAAAAAGGTGAACGTAAACAGGTCACTTCGCTATCCAGGTAGACTTCACTCCTCCTCGCATCTATGCGACTACTAGGACAATAGTTTTTTGGGGGCTAGTTTCAAGGGGTATCTTTGGCTGGTTTCCACGTAGGTGGATTTTTGGGGTACCTGCGTCCACGCTCACGCTTGTACTGGCCACCGTACTTGCAGCGGTTCGCGGCGAGCTCCGTGATCTCTGGGATCCAGCTGGCAAACACCGCCTACACACCCACAATCATTCGTTGCCGTCAGAACAGTGCCCTAACTTGAGTTTCTGTGTATTTGTTTCTTTTTTTTTTTTTTTTGTTAAATTGTTTTTATTCTCAGTTTTTTTTGTTTTTTAATTTTTGCAGTGTATGTGTATTGTTACATTCGTGTTCGCTTCATTTGCTATCCACAACCCGTTATGGCATTTTCGTTACCCCCGGAAACATCTCAGCGTCTAAAGAACGATGCACGCTCGCAACGCTTCACTCTCTGCTCAATCGTTCATGACAACTGGCTAAGATGATCCTTGTGCAACGTTTCGAGAAAGATAATGGTAATCGTGGAAAAGGAGGGTGTTCGAGGGTCGTCGCTGACGAAGATACGATAGCTATTCCATCGAAAGCACTTTAACCCATCGAAGGCCACGATCGCGATACAAGGACTTTCCAATTTATTCTGATTCCCAAATGATCTTGGATTGATGGCGGAACCCTCGAATAAGCATTACCTACCTTCGAGCTGGATAAAGGCGTCTTTTGTAAAGGAGCAATGGCCATCACTCTGTCAGATCATTTGAGATGGAAGGGTCGATTGGATTTCGGGGAATGTGACGTTGGCCGTGAATGAGTTAAAGTTACGCGTGCGGATGTCGAGCAAAGATACATCCTATCGACGAAATGAAGAAGAAAATGTGACAAACTGTTTACGCGATGAGAGGTAACGATTCAGTGCTGTGATTTTTAGTCAAGATTCACATTATTCGATCTTCGATATCATCGAGATAAACAATTGATGATTAAGCACTTTGATAAAATTCTTTTTGAAAGAATGAAAAATAAAATCGAAAACTGTTGAATCTGTAGTAAGATGGACATGGATATTAAAATTTATCAGTCAACTAAAATTTAATTAATTGAAACAGTTACTTTTAAAATTGTTACTTTTAAAATTGCTAGTCCTTTTCAAAATAAAATAGCAAATTAGATTAAACATACTCCATAGGTGTACTCGTCACATAGTAAGATCAGAATCTACAAGATAATGATTAAAAATCACCCCACCAAACAGCCTCTCGTCAGGAACCTATCTCCACCTAACGATCAGACCTATCTGCAAACATTCGATACTCGTACACTCTGAGCACACAAACTAATTCTCACTACTCTCCAGTCACTCTTATTCGCGCTTTCAGAAGCGCGACTTTACTCGTGTTATTTATGTTTACTATTATAACGTTTTCGTCGGAACGATGAAATGGATCACGTCGTGATCAGGCTAACCTGGAAGGGTAAAACAAATAAAATCGTGCCGCATATGCCTCCAGTTCCACCGATCATCAAATAATAAATTACCTTCAGATAATATGCTTCAGAAAATAATAAAAGGACGCGGAGGGTTCATCCTACTAGGAGAACACAGTGCCGTTAGTTCTTCATTGTTTTCACGTTACAGTGCGATGATCCTTCGATTAAGGGGGTGCAAGCAGTTGTCGTAGCAAAAATTCAGGATTTAAATGCACATTTTAATCCAAAACAAAGCACAATTTTTCAGTTCAGTTGTTGAGATATATTTAAAAATTACCAAGATACAAATTTCCAGGAACACATAATAATATAAAATAAAATGTATGTGAAACATGTGACATATGTGAAAATATATCTTAAGAAAAAATTTGAATATCAAGTCCAACACTTATACTATAAAATTACGTTTTATTCTGAATTTTAATACATATTTAAATCATGAAAAGGAATTCTGGAATTTCCGCCACGTCAACAGCGTGTACCCCCTTAAATAGTTCTAGTTACCATTAGTCTCTATGCGACGAGGACTTACGCGTACACGCGCCCGCGAACGAAACAAGTGTCGTGTAAAGCCTCGTAAAATATTTCAGTCTTCAATTAACTGGCATGCAGGCTCTATTGTAGCGTGTGATGCGGACAACTTGCAATCTGAGTGGTGCACAAACGCCGTCGTTAACAACATTTCTGCGATGGCATCGTTCGACGTCAAGGGTGCTCGTACGTGAATCGAAACGTAACTGTGTTGCCCGACATAAAGGAATACTAGGTGGAAAGTAAACAAAAACTAGGGCGAACGTTGCATGTCGCGTATTATTTGTACCTTGATCGCGTATGATAGTGTGCGGAAGTTTCGCGTGGTGTACTCGCCGGTATCTAGCACAGTAACTCGTAATACATAAGCTGTGGAGAAACCTAGTCGATTATTGCATTTTAATATGGTTCCGTGAAAATTCCGTGGTGGGAAAAATTAGATATACTAGGTAGGTCGATTGAATGTTTTCATACAGCTTGGTATTTCGAGTTTCGAGCGAATAATAGAGATCACTTTCGAATACTAAAAGCAATGTTCGTGTACGTGTAATCATACGCTAGAGGTAGCAGACTAAAGTGGCAAACCGTGCAATCCTGGTGAAAAGTGTGCTTTTGTCATGGTTGAATTGGATCCTGAAGAACTTGGAGAAAATTCGTCGGATCTCTGTCGAGAATGGAATAATTCTCATTGGTGGTATAGGATGAGTTATAGAATTTCTTGCTCATACATTTGAATTCCTTGTTTCTCCAAATTTCTTTCAGCAGAACTTACGTTAACGTAGACCATAAAATTGTTTCAATGCCAAACGAGATAGAAATTCGATGAAAGACGCCAATACTTTCTACTGAACATCTCGATGCACCCCGTTCATTCAGAACGAATAAATCCCATCGATCGTACAAAAAAAAAGCATAAATTTGAAGAATTGATTTGTGGGAATTCACGGTTTTCTTTTAGACTTTGACTTAACTGCGATCCCTTTATTTTCAGACAGCGTTTCTGCGTATATTTTGATTATCATACTTAGAAAGATCCAAGTAATTGCGACAGTAACATCATTATTTTTTATTATAATTGAACTAAATAGGATATTCTAAAAGTTATATATAAAAGTTGTTTTATGTATCTCGTAACATTAAAAGAAATCTATCAACAGCTTTCAAGTCGTGTTCTGAAAAAACAGCTAAAGTTTAAACATTACGAAATTGAAGTACTTGTATTAGTGTCAATAAGATATTTGAAAAATAAGTAATTTTCAAAGACATAGTCTGAGATTCTTTGATATTCAATGCATTTAAAAATGATGCAACAAAACTAAATATATTGATTCTTCGTGCCAAAAGAAAATTTTCTGGATAAGAATTTTGTTCACCCTTGATGTAAATAACTGTTTCAAACCGTTTTGCAGTCATTTTGCGTGTGTACGTATTTCATCCCTACTTTTAGAATATATTATTTCAATTTTTGAGCTTCAAGTTACCATTTATTTCGTTTTATCTTAATTTTGCAATAGATCTGTTCGGTTCATCTTATATTCCTTCTTCTCCGCCCTATCTTTATTTTAATCGGACAATCAATTTATAGACTTCACCAGGGGACCGTTTTCTATGAAGACTTGGTTGCGAGCCCGCAGGGAACCGTTATCCGATAACTTAAATAAGATCCCTGAGGTTGGAAACGTCAGCCCAGCCTCCTTTCCTATCAGGTGACTGCGTGAACTCGGTTGGTCGACGACCCTTGTCATTCTTCTACAGTCCTACATCTTTCAAACAGTATTAGATGGCACCTGATAGTTAAGCTATAAGCCAAGACTATAAGTCTCACCTCATTGCTCGGGTTACTCCCTCAGGAACCTCATGAAGCATATACACCTTCGAGAAAACATAGATCTTTTGTCAACATTGTGTACAAAAATTACGTTAATATTTACAGAATTGATGAAGTTGCCCCTAATCGACAAACAGACGAGACAGACCCTTGTCTGGCTTTATAGATTTTTCTAACGATTAATAGTCTCTCTGTCACTAAGTGCGTTGTTGTGATTCACGTTAAGAACTTAAAAGCTAAGTAAAAGGAACGAACAGTTTAATGATACTTCAGTGTACATTGAGGGTGTTCCACTGCCGCGAAAATATCCTGAGACTTCTATGGTCATAATTCAGTCATTTAAACACACTCTTCAATAAAAATCTTACTTTAATAAATCTCTTCTAGGTGTATATACTCTCTTCAAGTTGTCAGATGAAACTCTTTTAGACAAAAAATATAAGATCTAACCGAATGAATCAAATTCAAACTTAAACATTTCTTCGGTACCCATTTTATATATACAATATTTCAATAATAATTGTACTCAAGGACTAAATAACGAAGCAATAACCGAAATTAGATGAATCATATTACAGAGTTTTATTTCAATAGTGTTATAATATTTTCTGTCTTGTATTTGAATATAGTTCACAATCGATTATTACTTCGTTAGTTCTTATCATAATCACTGAGTACAATACTAACTAATTTTGGTGGTATTGTTAATAGTTATTATGTTATTATCATCATCAAAACGACTCTGTTATATTCTATCCTATAAAGGTGCATTCAGTTCACTCCTAAACAAATAATCTATATTGGCAGATTGGAGTATTCAATACGATGATGTATTAAATCACTAACGATGCTTGTTAATTATTAACCAACAACTTCCTCCTAAATATTCCATTCATATTTCGTAGACCATAAAGTTTTATATTACATTTACATATAATATGAGTGAATACTTTTTTTAAATAACTGTATATATTTGGTTACTCTTAAAGTTCTTTAATATGCACCCTTTGAAAATATTTACAGAAGATAACAAATTCATAAAAATTCCATATTTAAAAGATGAGGACTAATAATTACAAAGTACGACTTCTCATTATATTTAATACTTTTCTTCTAACTCTATGTACTATTATTTTTTGAATCCTAAATTGACATAAACTACTTTGCAATATTCTACAATATATTTCGTGCCTAAATTATTCTTTATTGCTGAAAAGTATCAGAAAACCACATGATTTAAACAAAGCCGAATGGAATGCTTGAGAGGTTGCAGCTGGTTAACAATTTTTCATCAAGCAACGAATTATTATACTATCTCTTGTTAATGTTCTCTGTCGTTCTACGTTATTTCATTCCGAGGTTTCATTCTACGACTATTTCAACCGGTTAATCAGCTACTATCAGGTTAATGGTAATGTGCGTGTATTTATTTCACCGTAACCGTATTACCCATGTACCCGAGTACTAACCGGGTGCACCCGGTACTCGGGTACCTGATAAGACCAGCTAAATCAAGATCATCGTTACGCACGTGTCCGTACGACACGGGCACACTTGTGTATATCGTGTGTGTTCAGTATCGACAGATCGACTGATGTATATATTGCGGATAAAAAAACGAGTATATACGTTACAGGTGTGTAAATACATACAAGAAGTATGTAAATATATACATGTACACAATATGAAAATAATAAAAAAAAAAAAAAGAAGAGTAGTTAATAGACCAAAAGAGACAGGATTGAAGGATGTATAGTTTATAATAATACCTCTTTCCGTGTTCCCGCTTGTATTCGCCGCTGTACTTGGACCTACTGCCTACGAGCTCTATTATCTCGGGTATGCTACTAGCAAAAATTGCCTGCAAATAGAAATCATAACTGGAAAACACTATGCCACTACGAACCGTGTAAAAAACAAACTGGGTCATCTATGTGTGGTTGCAAATTCTTTTTCTTTTTTTTTTTTCTTTTTTTGTTTGAGCGGGACTTTCTCCTCGGATGTATAACACGTATCCGCTGGATCCTCGGATATATAATAGGTTGCAGCAGAACGAAAAAGGAGAGGGAAACGGGGTTGGGCAGAGAGAAATGGCGGCTCGTTTGGGGTAGTAGGGTTGCCAACCGTCCTTTTTTCGGGGGAAAGGCCCTTTGTCAACATTTTTTGCCTTTGTTCTTTTTAGATCTCTTCTTTTCTGATAAATTGGTGACGTGGTGCAGAGTTGTAACAAAGTCAATTGGAGTGAGAGATTGATGTGTTTTCGTTATTTTTTTTTTTTTTTTTCAATGAAATAGAGAAGTGGAAATTGAATTATAAACATCATTAGTTTTTAATTGAAAGGCATGGAATTTATATTTCATAATTACTATAGATTACGTTTATATACTAAGAATGGAATTTCAACTAAAGACATTACATATACCTTGCTTTAAAAACACCGCAAATATGTCAATACATACTTGAAAGTCGCAACAAAATCACGAAAAACAACCGCGAAGTTTTCTCTTTTATATATCCGTTATTACGTGTTGCAAAAATAAAGAATACCAAATTCCTTTGTGCACTCATAGACATACACGATACAGAAGTACGGTACGCCTAACAAGGGTGGAAATTAATTCCTACTCGATGCAGTTGGCAACCCCAAGGCAACGACTGCGTTTCCCTATCCCGGTGTGCAACGTGTCGTTGTATTCATGAAAAGTGCCAATCACTGTGTCATATTCGCAGTCACATCTCAATACGAAAGTGTCGTGACGCCTGAGTCAGCGCTGACTCGTCGACGACGAGTCCATAATCGCAAAAAAAATACCGTAAACCCGGTAACTTTCGCCCACGACCTCGTCACGAGTCGTCAGGACACGTGTTTCGACGACGAAGGCATCGATTAAAACGCTGTCGTAATCTTGCAAGACTCTTGTGAAAGACCGAAAGAGAGAGAGAAAGAGAGAGAGCAGAAGAAATTTGATTCATGCGTCAGATTTTCGAGATTGCTTTAAATTTGCAGAGAGTGAGAGAGAGAGAGAGAGAGAGAGAGAGAGAGAGCGCCGTCCAAAGTGTTACGATCGATATATTTGCTCTTACAGATAATTCTCGTCGAACGTTAAGTGATAAGCGGTAGTAGCGGATGTTTAGAAGAATTTTAAATCGAAAGTGAAACCCACGAGCGAGATAGAACAGTTTTGGTTTCGTTGTTTGCTTCGGCGATACTTCGAAATGGAACGTTTACGTAATCGCAGCCAGCAATTTTTTATGTTTTGCTTGATCTCGTGATTGGCATCGCTATTGTAGGCACAGCTTTACCGCTACGAGATGAATGCAATTCGACGATATACATTTAGATTGACATTTAGAGGCGAGTGCGTTGAGAAATTTTCAAGTAGATGTAGCACCAAGAAAAGATTGCAAAAGGTGAAACTTACGATGGCGATGTTCTTTCCATGTTTTCGAGACAGAGTATTGGAATGGTTCTAATAAAAGGAGCAGGAAATGATATAAACGTGGCTCTGAAAATAGTTCGTCCAAGTGGAAGATCATTTTCTGGGCCAGAATTGCAAATAACGTATTTGTTTCGACTTATCGAGTGGGACACAGAAACAAATTATTATTATCAACAGGGCACTTTCTACAATTTGCTTCAGCTGAATTTTTTTTTTATAAAATGATATTTCATGTTTATTCACTGTTGGTAAAATTTTAGATAAAGTGAACAGTGAAGTAGAGTTCTTCATCGAAAGCTTAATAGAAATATTATTCAACGTCGAGTAATATCGAACAGTGTACTATCAACCAATTGTAAACATCATCGTTTAACGTTGTAGATGTCGATATTATTTACTTGATCGATAAGGTGCTGGTAGATTGAACATGTCCATCTTCATTTAAACTGAGCTTTCTATTTTGCATTTTTGGACATCAGCCATATTTTAAAATCCTTCAATTTCTTCTTCCATTCTTGGATATTTCTTAATTTATATTATAAAGGTGCATCATATTCACCTGTCTGCTCGCCATATATAGGCAAAGTTCTACTTGAACTATGAATAATGAATGAAACCAACCTACAAAAATTTATTCATGAGGTTTATTTAACCGGTACAAGTTTATATTTATTCATCTTGTAATATTTAATTCTGCTGCTCTACAATTTAAATCCTAAATTTTATTTGACAAGCAACGAGCGAACTAGACAAGGATTGCATTTGACTAGGAATTTTGCTTATCACTGTTGCTCAAGTATTTAAAGTAAAAGGGAAGATAGAAGGGAAAGTAAAAGAAGAGAAGTAGAAGCAGCTGGTGAAGAGAGGAGACGTAAGAAGATGAGAAAGAATGGAGATAAAAGCAATTGAGAAAGAGAGGGGACACAAGGAGATGAGAAAAGGAGGAGCTGGAAGCAGTTAAGGAAGAGAGGAGGTAGTGACGTCACTTGCAGCCGACAAAGTGGCCTTGAGGAGCCAGTTAATTTGGCGTCGAGGACACTACGCTACGTGCTCGCATGGAATAAGGGTATATCACCCCTTACGTCACGTAACGAAGGCTTGCTTTCAATTTATACTGAAATTTTAACGTTAAACATCTCTGTAAACAATCTAGGACAAATTTCTATACTCCAGTCGGTTCATTTCCTCTCGAAATTTACCATATTCGTGTTGCTCCATGCTTCTTGTAATTCTTCAGATCTTTTGCTAGATTTCATCCTCGGTACTCCAATTCCTATGAAATTTCTTTCTTATTTTTTCAATGTCTATTAAACTGTGATTTCATACTGTATTGGTCTCTGTCAAGTACAGACTCTTTGTGTTTCCTTTGCAAACAAAAGTCAATTCCAGTTTGTAAACCATTACGTACTTGTTTCTTCTCGAATCATTTTTCTAATGATTTGTACCACCTGTCTGAATTAGTCCATGTTGGAATTCAATCCTTATGGATGCTCCAGATAAAATTAATTTTCCATAAGTTAGAGGATAGTTGAGACCATTATCTTCTCGTCGTTTAATCAAAGTGAATTTTAATTCCTGTTTCTCGATGATGACAACTGAGACCCAACCACAAACTGAAATTATAATACTTCCCCAACTTGTAACAATTCGTAATTTATTGAACACAAAGTCTACAATAGCTCGAAACAAATAAGTCATTCGCTGAAACAGAAAATCGCATTTTACTCGAACGAACTACTACCGTATTCTTAATCCACTATTTACATGACACTTTTTATTTATCTGAATAGGATAATTTCATTCTAATACTCTGCGTAACATCTTCGATACAAACGTTTGACAGTACGTTATTCAATAACCAGAAAATGTCAAGTTTTCCATGAATACATCTTCCTGCAGATGCACAGTATGAATGGTTAGTAAATTGTTAGTAAACGATGATCATCGGCGCAGAAGATGTAGTGAGATCGAAGAGGAAGTGATAACGAAGGCGAGAGTTGTCGAAGTGAAAATGTGTGAGAATGTATGTACGTGACAGAGAAACACAGATATAGGAAGCTGAAGGAACAAGTCGCATTCTTGGACGTAAAGCTGAAAACAGAAATCACGGAAGCTCGAGCATTTCGACTAATGTTAACAATATAAGCACACTAAAACATCTAGATGGTTTAAACGGTTTTCGTTTCGTGCATGTTTAGAGTGAGGCAGACCCCTACCTTTGTCGTACAAAATCAGGTATCGAATTTTGCATTCAACGTTTAGATCAGTGCATTCCATTCTCGCCATTCGATCATGGCAATGTATCGGTCTTTACGTAGAGGGCTGCAGCGAGGGAAGCGCTACTTCATTCTTGCAATTTTACTAAATTCTAATGTTTTCGTTACTGTAATACTACAAGAATCAACGACCCACTGTGAACGGTTAACGTTATTTCGTTAATGTATCCAAAAATGGCACAATTTCTCTGTTCGAACTTTAGGATCTCATAGTGCTCCCTTCAATTTTTGATTATGTTACGGGTAATCCACAGATATATGCACTCTCTTGCTATTGTTAGACATTTCAGGCAACTAAAGACACTGCGATTGGAACAAAAGTCACAATAAAATAATGTATAGTGGGAGGAGGTGTTTTGTAGAACGAAATTTATTGCATTGAATTTACGAGGTTGGATGATCGCGATGGTAACAATTCGAAAAAGAAAATTTGGAACTGTTATCATATTATAATTGAAAAAAATCTTGATAATTGTAAGACTCCAGGACTTTATTGATAAAAGAAGATTCCCAAGCTGTCAGTTCAAAGATTGTGGCTCTATTTTATTTTTAAAATACTCTATTCAATTGATTTGCAAGAAAAGAATTATTTAAAAAAAACTGGATAAACCTATCTGTAAATTTTTCTTTGTGGCTGCAATTGTGTTTGATAGAATTCGAATTTTCAAATACATCGAAACTATAATTCTAGAGACGGAGTCATCGAATTTGGTTTGAAGCGGTTCTTCAACGATCAAATCACATATAACACATCAGATCTCAGTGACATCATACTTTTAACCAAGTGCCAAACAGCTTGAGAAGCTTCCAAAACAAACTGCTCTCTAAATGGTACGAGGACATTGTTTCCATTAATTATCAGTAAACAATAGAATTAAGAGGTTTCACTGACAAAACACGACAATTGATAATAGTATCTATAGTATCTTTACTAAGTAATTAATAAAGGTGTCCTGGAGCGAGAAAATGAATTCTAAATTGAGTTCTAAATTTCTCATACTT
Source organism: Hylaeus anthracinus (assembly GCF_026225885.1). NCBI lineage: Eukaryota > Metazoa > Arthropoda > Insecta > Hymenoptera > Colletidae > Hylaeus > Hylaeus anthracinus. Next base: position 6,474,082 of record NW_026534330.1, on the reverse strand, counting down.
CGATTGTTTGTTGTTTCCAGCCAAAAAAGGCTCAAACACGAATCTTCAAGTAAGCTAGGATTTTCTCCTTGGTAATTATCCAGGGTGTTCGCGACCAACAGGAAATAATCCAGTCACTCTAAATTTGATTGTAAAGATCTTTTTATGAATACGAGGTCTTGTATATGGCTTCACGTAGTCGTTAGAAATAATAGATAAACTAATCCACTGTCATAGTCGAACAGATGATTATTTACATGCTCTGATCGAGATGTAAACAATTCGTTTTACATCAAAACGAGGAAATTCTCTATGAAGAAGACGTACATTTTATTCTTATTTTTTACTTATATACATATATTTAATTTAACAATTGAAACCTTTCATATAAGAAATTTCCTTATCATCGTTTCCAACGACTTCGTCGAATATACACATAATACGAGTATCATACAAATATTTTTCCAACGCCCTACGCTTAGAGTGACTAGACTGAAAGGAAAAGACGTCGACGACTTCGCAAACGGAAGTTTGGAAATCAAAGTTATAAGCGGCCAAACGTGTGTTTATGAGAGTAACGTTAGCAGCATGTTAGCGTTCGCAGAAAACAAACAGACATACAGACAGAATGAACAGTCATAGATCAAGCTCGCACAGACACCAACATTATACTAAAAATCGTCAGACTTCGTGCCTTCTGGAAGGACGTGCCTCGAATCACCATAACGACACAGACGAATCTTCCTGTTGTTTTAAAAAAAAATATTTCTCAACGGCGGAACACGCGAACGCGAGAGGACTCGAGGCTCGTTCCGTAGGTAGGGACCCTGCTAGCACAAGTTAGTTAGCAAAAATGAATAAACCGCGACAAATCAAATCAAAGCTCGTTGATTCGATTTATCACGTGTCGTTTGACGATGATCGATACACTTGTTGGAAAAAAGTAAAGGCAGACAATGAGCGTGACGAGATTCGTAGAACAAATTGAAACGTAGAAAGGAGAGTAAAAGTATGTTAATTAGGAGTTCAGACATGTTGTTAAGATACAATGAGCATCATACCCAGCCATTTTTCTTTTGGTATTATTTCAGCGAAAGTTAACTGTTGCTGCTGCAACAAATCGGGCTCACATTATACCGCGATAATATACCGTGTTCCCGCGAGATTTTCAGATTCTTTTTTTTTTTTTTTTTTTTTTTTTTTTATTCACGCGATTTCGTCACAACCGAATTTGTGCACGAAAAGGCAATCAGTTCTACAGTCTCAAAACTTCTCGATGTCGCTTAACGATCCTCTACTGCAATTGGACAAGGTGTTTTTTATGCCATTCGGTAAGTGAACCCTATCTCCAAAAGTACGATGAACACAATGAGTTATAATTAATAGATTTTTCTTTTGATATTCGAATAACTGCTGCTTTTAAAATTAGTGTCAATAACATTAGATTTCTATTGTCAAAAGGATGGTACAACTGTGTTAAAATCCACTGTCTCATTCTTAAATATTCAACGCACAATTTTAATAAGTTTAATTAGCAAGTGACTAAATATTTTAAATCTTGTATAGCTTATTATTTGTGAATGATGAACATAATGTTCACCTGCATTAAGAAAAATGATATTCTTTCATTTCTGGACATCCACTTCCTTCAATTCAACATACTTTTGGAGATGTCCATTACAAATTAACCCTTTGCGGTCGGAAGTTACAAGAAACGACGCTAGAAGCACAAATCCTATTAAAATTGATTTTTCAGATCAGTGGTAGACATATTTTCATTTGTGAGGCATACATTCTTTACGTAAACCCTGCGACTCAAGAAAGGGAGCCATTAACTTATACAATATTATCTAAAAACTTAAAATGCATCTACGACAAAAAACTTCTAAAACAAATGTCAACGATTACTTATTTTTTCCTCCTAACCCTGTCCATTCACCCCAATATCCTAAATGACGTCCGATCGCAACGGATTGAAATGGGACACCTTGTGCAATTCAACCACCATCGTTAACAATGGCCTAGTATGCTCGAAAGCCCGCACGTGCGGGCGCTGAACGAAAGTAAACTCTCCGGAAGCCGGGGCAGTCAAGAGACAGCGTACAGAGAAAAAAGAGTTTTTCAGCAACTACGTATAGAGGAGTCTCTTCTTCTAATCACCTTACCGCAAGAGACTTTGAGGCGCAAGGTGCCGTCGCGATACGCAGTACAGACTCTTCTTTTTATACGACAGAGTGAGGCGTGTAGGTACGAGGACGATAGAAGCTCGCCGTCGGAAACCGTCACGAGTGTTTCGTTTTTCTTTCGTCTAAATATTCTATGCCAACCTCTATCCCGTCCATATTTTTTTCTATTTCTTTCCTCGGTGTCCTAGGCTCAGAGCTTGAACCTGAGCCAACGCGATAAGAACATTCGAGGCGAGTCCCTATCGTTGGACTAAATTTTTCGCATAAATTTTACTATGTTACGAAGTGGTTTGAAATTTGTTCTTTTTTCACACGAGAAGGAGGAAGGCATACCTGCACGAAACATCATGGCGATCCCGACTACGGCCACACATAGAGGTATAGGCATAAGGCACAGGTAGCCAGTATCGCTATAGAGAACTCTCAAGCTCTTACTCGGTACTCGTTCTTTTACTTATCCATTCGGTTTTCCTTTCGCATAATTATCTTTTTTTTTTTCTCGGTTATCCTTTCATTTAAAGTTTCTTTTCTCGTTTCGGTAGCAAGACGAGACGGTCCAAGCTGGCGTGCAGGTGGACCGACCTAGCGCGAGCTGCTTTTGTAAACCGATGAGAAGTTTCTCTTTCTCGTGGCATATATAAAAGATGGTTTCTTTTTTCTCTTTTTATATATGCGACTCGTAGGGATTGGGGCACAATTGAAATAGGTACGATTCGATAAATGTAAAAAAGAGAAGGTGTGTAAAGCTGCTTGATGACCTCGGCTGGTCCTTTTACGTTCTCCTTCGATGCTCCATGAAGACTCGACTCATCGTGTTGTGTAGCAAGTAATTGGGTGCAATTGTGGTGGAACGAATTTGAAGAGGACTTCAATGCATAATGCTACCTTAAACTGATTTTATCCTCTGCGTTTAATTTCAGAATTCATTGTTTGGAATTTCTGTTTGAGATTAATTCAATTTGTATGCGAAACAAGGTAAACGTAACTAAAATTGGTAATATTTATGTCTACGAAACAATTTAACTGCAGTATTTTATTTTACTGCATTTTTTATTATATTTTAATTTACTGCTACTTTTTGTTTCCATTCCGAAGCTGAAAATTCGGAGAATAAATGTTTATTTTGATTTTTTTAAATATTAAAGAATCAGTAGACTTTAGGATGCTAGGAAAATATATAAACGAACATCAATAAAATTTGGTATGAAATAATTACTGAAATATTCTATACGTTAACGTGAATTTGATGTAATCCAAACTAATTGCAGTCTTCAGATAAGTTTTATATATTTATAAACATAAATACAGAGATAACTAAACACGAAGATGAGTCGAGTCTTCATTCCATCGAGAAACTTTTCGGCTGTTGTATGCCACGTAAGGTTTGTCGAATGTGTCACATTTCAAAGAAACGGTCTTTCTACAATTCCGACGACAAATAGTGTGAGCTATGGTATCAACATCTCTCTGTGTTCTAACGACATTCGTAGACAAACGTTACGCTAGACGTGCCCACGTTTAAACGGCGATGCCCAGAGACTTTTCCTTTAGCCATCGACATAGCAATGGTAGTTTCCAGGTGTAAAGATCGACTTGGTGTTTCGTTTCGAACACCGATGTTAATACGTAAAGTATGATCGATAAGCCACACATGCTCGCGTATGCACGTACATTCGCGGCGCACAGGATGCTTGTCGCAGACACTGCGCATCGTCGTTCAAACAAAGCAATCGATTCCACGTCGAATGACACTGTCCTCTGGTACACGCTCGGTTAGGCGGAAAAATGTGTTAAGTCATCCCACGGGTAACAGGCGAAATTTCCCTATAAGACGAGACGCTTAGAACGTCAAAGTTATGCGCTTGGAGCAAACTGTCCGGTGGTAATACTGAAAAATTAGGTAAATCGGATCTCACGGGCTGGAGCAATTTAGGTAGATGTACAGGAAACTTATGGAACGAATTCACCAGGTGAAATATGAAGCAGGGAATTTGGGTAGTTAATGTACAGGGCCTTAGTTTGGGTATATATTTGTATTTTATAAAGGCTAAGTTAAGCATGAGTTCAAAAATTAAAATAGCAATTGTAATGTATACAAAATGAAAAATTTTCACTAGTTGCATTTGAATAGATCTTCGAATTTTATAAAGATTTGGTTTGGCATGACTTAAAGAATTAAAATGGTAATTGTCATGTAATAAATTGTGGTAGAGATAACTCTTTAAATGGCAAGGTAAGATTAGGTATCGAGAAAAGATTCGACTGATTGTTTGGAGGTATATGCAAACAGCAATATGCTGAAACTGCATTTTAAGGCACTCGACCGAACAATCGCTATGGAAGTGTATCGCGAGCAATTGAGCAGACCGAAGTCAGCAATAAAAACTGAACGGCAATTCTTTACTCGGCTGGAGGAGAAATTTAGGATGTACTACGAACAAAAGCTTGTTCAGAAATTTATAGTCAGAGATACGTGGATAGAAAAATGCCTTGCAAAATTTTTAGGATAGGATTTTTATACAAAAGGAAAGTGGAGATGATAAATAGACATAGGGGGTGATGAAATATTAATTGGGAGAGAATTAATTATTGCAATTGAATTCAATTAAATTAACCTAGTTTTCTGTTATCATAGAAATCGACGTTTAGTCAGAATTTCATACTTACAACTATGTAAGTAGGTAAAAAGTTTGTTTCATTTTTTCTCAATTCATTATAGTATTTTTTAGAAGAAATTTAATTGAACTCAGAAAATTCGTATTCCTTGTGGGATGACTGAACATTCTACTTCGTATTATAATTTATATCACGACTCCAGTTGAGTTCACGTATTTATGTCCTGGAAAAATGTATGGTCGCCGAAGAATCGACCAGAGAACACCGTGTATTCGAAATGTTCATCGTCTTGTGTGTTTGGGGTTGGGAGGGGGGTAAATCTTGCGGCCATCACCTGCTTCGCCAATTTAATCTACGAATGTACTGTCGGTGGAAGACACAGTGAACTCGTAAAAGCTAAGATACGCGGAGACTCGATATACCAGGATTCTTAATTTTCCAGCATGTCATGTTTTCGTAAACACACCGGCACGTTAGAGGTCTGAAGAAAGGCAACCAAGCGCGACCGTACGAGAGGCAAGAAACGCGTTCAACGTCTGGTACTCGCGAGGTTTTTACATACCCTTTGAGTGCATGCCTCGAGGAGTTCCTTGTATCTTTACCACCACTAATACAATCATTGGCGAGACGTGACGGTTCTATTCTAAAAAGACGAACTTTGCGAACTTTGATAGAGTTATTTGATATATTCGGTAGATTTCTTATTGGTGCTGTGTGCAATGGTTGTGAAATTCCAAGAATCTGAGCAGGATCCATTTGACGAAATTTAGAACACGATAATGTACATTGTTTTTTAAAATTCCTTTTATAATATAAATTCAAATAAATACTGTGGAATGCATAAATACGGATGTAGCTTTCATCTAACAGTATACAAAATTAATACAAAAAATTTCCTTAGGGGGGAAATAATATAGGATTCTAAAGAAATAGAAACAAAGAAAAATAAAATATTCCAATTTCTTGTTTTGAAAAATTCCTGTCCACGAATAAATTAGAAATATGCAGGTTAATAATTTGGCCAGATTTTTGGAAGTTTCAACCATAGTACTGTCACTTAGATTCGTCATTAAGAATTCATCTATACGATGAAAATACAAGGAATCGTAGGGCTATCGTAGGACTATCTTCGAAACTATGAAATGTTTACAGAATTATTTCAAATGAAATTTCTATTCATAAAAGTAAGAATTTCGAAGATGATCCTCCTATGAATTTAATAAAATCATGTACGTAATAGGACATAGTGTTCGCAAAGTTCGTCCCAAGTACTTCTCGTCGAAAACGAAATTGCCTGTTCGAAATTGACAACTTAGGACGTGACTTCCAAGGAAATAAAAAAAGAAAAAATTTATATTTACTCAGGCCATTCAGTCTTTCGCGCGAGACTTCCTATAGTGAACTACAAAGGGCAGTTTATTGGGTATACATATTGAACTTCGATACTTTTGGCTATGTAAAACAGACGGAAAAAAGGCTTACCAAACCGACGAGTAGAAAAAATACTAGGAATGTTCGGCCGAGGATCGTGTGGCAGTAAACGTCGCCATATCCTACCGTAGACATCGTCACGATTAGAAAGTAAACGCAAGTCCAATACGGAAGCTGTTGCGGGTTCGTGAACTCGAACGGGTCCCCTGAGTTTTCAAGCTGGAAACAAACGAATATACGTAATCCAACATCCAGAGGGACTTAACATGCATTCGGTGAAAATGTCCTTTCGATAACAATTTATTGAAATTATTCTTGAAAGACATCCTGATACAAGAATAAAATAAATAAGAAACAGAGGATAAAATTCACGACTGGATTCTTGTGTTCATAATTCTTGAGATAATTATTATAGAAATTAAATTAATACAAGTAAGAAGTAGTATTAATATTTATGTAGTTGAGTAACGAAAATGTGAATTATTCTTATTTTTACCATAAAAAACCAGTATCAATTTTAGTTACTCATAAAAAGTAAATTGTACATTTTTAATTAATATAAATTTTGTTTATACATATCTTACTAACATTCTACAAAATTCTTATCTGGATAAAAATGTCACACCGAATAAATAAAAATTAAAGTATTCCGTCGAATAAACTTCTCGAGTAAATATGCGTTGCTTTTATTCGTTGCCTGTTATTAAATTAAATCTTTCCAATCTCTGTGTATCGTGTACGTTCTATTTAATTATTAAAAAATTAGCTGACGAATAGAAATCACTGTCTCACCAAATGAATGATGCCAGCAGCTGTCAACCAGACGGAGATGAAGATTGATACGAGTTGGGCGAGACGAATGGAGCTCGATGTCTTTAGAATGTTTAGGTACTGGAGGATGTCAGGGACCGTCATCAGTCGTAGGGCTCGGAGGAACCTCAGTCCGATCCACGTCCGATCGAGATATATCGACACGAAGGACGGTGGTATCGTAAAGTAGTCCACGAACGAATACATCTCCAGCATGAACCACAGCTTGTCACTGGCGGCGATAAACTGTAGCAATGAAACAAACTGCTGTATTCTCTTCGTTCACTGACTATTTCACGATAGTTGTATCGAGTACATGTTTATCCTAACATATTATTTGAATAGAATGTTTCTGTAATTGATAGGAATGAAAGTCTCTGCCACTTGTTATCGAAGAAGAAAATCCTGAAGCTCCTGAACACTTGAGTTAATCAGAAGTTAATCCTTATATACATGAATCGTGTTTTAAGTAAGTGTTCTATGTAAATTTGTTGGATACGGTGTTGTGACTTACGCGTATAAAAAAGTAGACCATAAAAAATATATTGAAAGCTAAGTCTATCTGCTGAGTAGTGTTGTTGTTCCACTGTTGGCAACGTTCCACCTCTTCGCTGTAACAAAAAATCGTCACAAAAAGATACATTAATTTGAGATCATTCGCGTACTTGCTCGAAGCTTAAAGGAAAATGAACGACAAAAACAGACCGATAAAAATAATACATTAAGTTCCTACATGCTCGTTAACGTTTTGTCTAATGAAAACGCAAACTTCTTCGCAAAATTCTAACATTAATTATACCAACAAATTTGTCAACATTACACGCTTTATAACTTCTTAGATATTTCATTTCTTATAATGTCATCGTAGAAGAATGTTGTCAATTCACTATCGATTTACGTTTCGAAATTGTTCAAATATTCTATATTCTAATTTGACACAACGCTAACAATTGTTTAAAAATAATGAAACTTATTATCATTATTAGAAATGTTACACAGAATTAAATTAACGTCGTATGCTTAAAGGACACTAAACAGAATTCCACAAATCAGTTAATTTTATATAACTATAAATATTTTACACAATTGAAAACAGTAATAAAAAGTGGCCAATTTAATAGTTAGCGAGGAATAAGAAATTGCTGAAGAATGCATATACTCACAGTACTCGAAAAGTAAAAAATATTGAACAGAAAAATGATGGAAAAGTTATAGAAAATACGTTTCGTTGTGAGTATGACGATGGTTATAGTAGGTGTATGAGAACGATTGGTATCAATGGGAATATGGCGATTCCTCGTGCAAAAATCAATGCAAAATATGCAAAACACTTTTTGATACGAGGTTTTGTTTTCGAGGAGATCGATTCTGAAAATTCGTGGAGTACGTGTGGGATTAAGTACTACTTCGTAAATGTGTCTGACCATTACTAATTATTTCTACTTGATACATTGGCGGTCAATATCGTAGGTCGTATCATCTGTTTTAATGGAGTATATACATATAATCGATTAGAAAATAGTAAAATCAGCAAAACGAACAGATAATGTCATACCACTATAAGTAGAAACAGTGAGCACTGTACAGACACATACGTTAAGTTATACGTGTAATTTATAGATCTTCGTGATCTTCTCAAAAACAATGCCTCGTATTAAAAGATATTAACTGAAATTTTCCATTGTCCTCCAAGCATAAAATTTGATTCTTCTCGGTGATACAAAACATTTTTCTAAAGATTGTATACAAGAGGCGTAGAAAATGTAAAAGAAACATAATATGAGAGAATATTTGAACAAATAATTTACAGTATGTGGGCAGTAGAAGAAGTAAATTAAGTGAATGTTAATGTGATTACAGCATGAAAAGTACATATATATTCTTTGATAAATCAACTAAGAAATTATAAAGGTTCTCTATTGTTAAACATTGGATCAAATGTTTAGTTAAAGTTTAATTAGTATCTCTCCTTTAGTTAAACGGACTGTGACTAGTATGTAAAACTGTAAAACTATGAATGTAAAACTGTAGAACTATGAATGTAAAAAATCTTTTGGTTTGCAAGAAAAACATTTAATATGGATCAAACGAATAAGAAGGTAAATATAAATGTGTAATTACCTAGTGGAACTATGGAGTGTTGTATGAAACATATAAAGAATATGACAAAATTAATTACATAAATCTATACAGTAAGGGGTGGAAAAATAAGAAGTTTCAGATTCTTCTAAATTTCTATGTTAAAAAATACTATACTATATATATATATAGTTTTTCATTCTTATTTTCTCTCTTTAGTTTAGCGTTTCACAATTAGAATTATAAATGTAAACCGTTTCTTTTTCTTTTCGCTTATAACAAATACACATCATATGGATTAAACGAATAAAAATGTAAATATAAACGTGTAATTACCTAGTGGAACTATGGAGTGTTGAATGAAACATATAAAGAATACGACAAAATTAATTATATAAATCTATACAATAGGGGCGGAAAAACGAGAAGTCTCAATTTGCTCGGAATTAGAATATCAAATGATGTTATCTCTACGATTTTTAATTACTTTTGCACAACGTATCACTCTATATCTTTCATCTTTCTGCCTTGCTCCCTTTTGTATATATTGGAAATGAGATTGAGAAACAGTGAGAGCGAATTATATACAATTGATACGGTGCAACCAGGTCCAGGAAGTGGTGGGAATAACTTAACGACAATTTCTCAGGTAAGTAGCAATTCTGTAGTTAGTTTTCTTACCTGGAGGCATCGATGAAGTATATTATAAGCGACGCTATACTGAGAATGAAAACTAACACCACCTGAAACATAAAAAATTAAGCGTCGTTAATATATAATATTTATTCAAAATAAATTCAGCAAGAATTACAAATTAAAGGTAAAGTAGAAAATAGTGTCTGAGGACTATAAATTCTCAGGTGTTTCATAAATTACAATGAAGACATGTCCCCTTGTTGCTCTTTGAACAAAAATCTTTTATTCTATTTAATTTCATATTGTTCACTTCAGAATGGTGATATTTGGACGCATTTGCTGGCCAGCGACAAAGGAATGTGCAACAAAGAGGAAAGAGAACACAAAATATTAATGCGTTGGTAGGACGTGCCAAAATGGTAATTGGTCAAAAGCGAATTTTACACCTCCATATATTAGAACCATACATTATTCAAGCACTGACTTCAGCCTGTGTCGGCACCAAGTCAAAGGAAACGAATAATAGAAGCATGATCAAAGGAGAGGCTAATTATAGACCGCGGGAAAATAAAATAAAAAGCGGTGATAAAAGAGAAACAATGGTAATCTGAAATCAATCCTCGAGTGGATCGAGTGCATTACACCTAGTATCACGAGCTCAATGCACCTTTCTCGTTCAAATTATTTTTAACCGGCTGTACGCGCTCAGACCTCGTTGGAGTAGACCAGCCCAGTCGTTTCCGTGTTAGCCTGAGCAAATGGACATTAGAGTTCAGGGTTACCATGTGTTGAATATCGTAATAAGAACTTATTCGTCTCTCGGCAGGCTAGTGAACTCCCTCATCGACGATCCGAGCACTTATCAAGCCTACCGCCTATCCTATAACCGTTTCAGTGAATCGATTCGATAACTAGTGGCCACTTAGGCGAAAGGATTATCACCTGGAAATTACCATGAATTTTACGTTTGTTAAATATCGTTGTAGAGAAGGAACAATTTTTTATTTGATATTTAATTTCTGTTGAGCTTACAATTTAAGTCATATTAAATTTATAACAAATTTAGGAATTGGAATTATCAGGAATTTTCAGCGGACAAAATTAAACATTTTTATTGACAACACCTATTGCAATAAAAACAGTATCTCGGGGAAATATTATTTTTCCACGTAGTGACATTTCGACAGATCGAACGTGCTATCGAATTAACTGTCAACCTCGTGACGCAACGCCTCCTGTTTGGATACAAAAGCACAAATAGTGTCAGCGCGGACGAAACTTTTCGATCTCAAAAATTCCTATCTCCCGACGTCGATCTTATCCGTTGCCCATTCTTAGTTGCCAGCTGACCCATTGGCCACCCTTGACCACTGTCGACCACCCCCACCACAATCACCCTATTTATATAATATACCCCAATTTACTTATTTACTTCACTTAACTAGTGAATTGAGTTATTCTTTCGGTTAGTCTTTTCTGTTCCATTTTTTAAATGTTGATCAATCGTAATTTCCTAGAAAAATGATAGAATCACATTTAGGAAAAGTTCACACTTGTACGCGTTATTTTCCTGCTCCACATAGTACATTTATATACCGTTATTTATATTATTTATATGCCATTATATAGTACATGTTTTCATTTATAATAATACAATTAACACAAGCACCAAAAATACAAAAAAGAAAATAATACTTTAGTGCTATAATTTATTACCAAAACGTGCCTGGGCTGATCTAAGTATGTTTACGAAGTCAATCGCTGGTTTTAAGGCGTATGATGTAACTATGTTTACAGAAATCTGGCTCAATGCTACCATTTCATCACCAGAGTCTAGTCTCTGGCCGATGCATTTGCAATACACGTTGTAGAACATGCTTCGATAAGAGTGACTATAAGTCTACCGACTTCAGGACTCTTACAACTCTATTTCCTTTATCGTTATTTCTTCCTCTGGTCCGTTGACTTTCTTTAAAATAAACGACCGGTCCTCGTGTGACCTCGAGTAGGTATCACTTGAATGCTACTCTCTTGTAACTTTGAACATTTCTGTTTAGCTAACTGCACTGTGCGATCCTGAAAGGCACGAAACTGCCTGTTGACCTGAAGTTTTGCTTCAACGGAGAAGTGCTACTGGATTCAGTTGCCGAAAGAGTGGTTTCAAGTTTCATACCACTCGAGTATATCACGAGTAGTTCACTATATCGCCTTCGCCGATTGCAGTGGAACATGCTCGTGTATGGCCCGTCCCTCTGTCCACCTTTATATGTATTTTATTCCTGAATTCTTCGACCAAGTCGTACATGGTCACGCTTGCAACTTTATTCGCATTCCGTATATGAAAGAAGAACGAAACGCAAGGAAACACGAATAGAAAATTCATACAAAATGTTTAAGTCAACATATAAATTAAGAAACGTGTCCAAGTGTACGTGTATTACCGTGGACAATACTGTAATCAAATAATAATTCTCGAAGGAAGCTAATGTTGCTGACGATACTAAGAGTTTAAAACAATATGAATAAATATTAATCATTGAATCAAATGATAATTCACAGATACAATAAATGAAGTGGCATTTTGAATAGTTTGAAGTTGGGCCTAAATCCTTATATATTATAGAGCAAAAAAATTGAAATTTCTCTTCGAAAAAATAATCGATTCAACTATTGGAATGCTTGAAACGTATCGGTTTTTGAAAACAAAAATTGCGTGGAACAGGTATGCATCAATCAACAAAGTAATCGAGGGATTGAGGTCGTAGAAGTTGTTTCATTGTCCCGAAAATTCAGAGTTCTCATCGAACATGTGCACTTCTAGCGTCTTACTGCCTTGTCCTCAATAGTGATTGACGTATCATAAAATCGCGACAGAAGTGATTCGCGTTACGCATAATTAAAAATAGTCCGCACGAGGCCAGCGGCTTGATCTCATCGTCCCGTTGGTAATAGTTTCACAAAGATACGACGAATAGTATAAAAAAATAGAATTAATAGAAACGGGGGTCGCAGTGCTAATTACGTGAAATATTGTACACATATATAATTCATGTTAACACGAGCATCGATCAAATCTTCGTGATTGCAGTTTCGTGGAGATTTATGCGATTTATCGCGCGTACCTAGTTAGTCTAATCTGCGTCGGACGTTTAGGAAGCTTTGAACCGTTTGCTGCATAATGATTAGCACGCGAGACCAAGGAGCGTGTCGAGAAGGAGAAAGGATAGCCACTTGCCCTTTCGACGGAACGAGTCGGTGCTGGTCAGTGACGTATCCGTGGAATGTTTACAGGTGTATGTTGAATCGATTTTAGAACCTATTTGGAGATGATAATAAATAATAATTGAGAAAAAATATATGTTACTCATATATTAAAAGAACGTGCGCTCTTTCTTTCTCGTGATTCTCTTGTTTTCTCTCGTTGCGCGAGAATGAAGTTAAGACTGGACTAAGGATAGAATAAGGATAGTTTTTAAGGATAGATTAAAGTTAGATTAAGTAAAAGTTGGAAGGAGATGTAAATGGAAGTGGGGGTCATGCAACCCCTTGGGGAGCATTAAATAAATACGAACATAATCCAGAAATTACATAAACAGTATTTCAGATGTACATAGTGTCATTACATGTATTTCTTTTGCAGACAATTCTTCTTGGACTATTTCTTCGGTCTCGTTGATACAAGTATTTATTCTTTTTAGTATATCCCAAGTCTCTAACAATTCTGAAACTACTGAAATATCTGAAAATTTCTTTTTCCATTGTACAATAAAATCAAATTTCCCCGAACAGCTGAGGAGTTTATTAAAATGTTAGCTTGTTTATGTTGGAATCGTCGAAAAGAAAGTGTAGAAAGAACGCAAGACGACCACGTCCGTGGATTTCATTCTTAACTAGGAAACTAGATTATCTGTAATAGGCCTTGGCACCTTGAAACTGTGTCAGTCGAACGAAGACGGGTGAGGGTTAGTGTCAGATCGAACGTTTTACTCCGAATGGGCCAACGTACAGACGATTATTTCCTCTACTTCCAGCGGCATGACAAATTTGTTATATTCTTGGAAACTTATACTGGCTGGTTGCCAATCTGCCGCTAACGACTTTTCTTCCAGATATGATCTACCTTCCAAATTCAACCACTCTTCTAAACTGCACTTCAGGCTGGCCTCTACCCTATTTCAACGCGAGTTTGCTTTCTTTTCCATTTGGCAAAAAATATGCTTCGCCGTTTGAATTGAATATTCTTTGTCTTTTTATCAGAGTTGCAATGTATTCTTAACAGAGGCCTGGTAAGTCTATATTTATTTCTCCAATATTGCATACAGTATTATAACGAATAACAGTGTATATATTATTTAAATATAAACATGTATCATTGGGGATTAGATTTTCGGGATTTTCATAACGACATAAAGGAACATTGTGTTACACATATAGTAATACAGCCTCTTACCAATTGTTCGCCATGCATGCTCTTTATTAAAGAACAGCAACATAGTTTGTAATTATTAGATATTATTAGGCATTCTAAATTTTTTTAGAAAATAATTGTAAACATACGACTTTAATTGTATCTGGTATCTAATGTCATTCAACCCTGTTGAATGACAACCTGATTTAGGAAGGAACGATAGAGTTGCACATGCACAGTTCTCCTTTTTCCGTCCGATCACTGTGATGTTATAAAAGACGTAATTGTTACAAAGGTCTCCTATGCATATCGATTTCCATTAGGTCTTTGTTCTAGGGTGTATCGGTTCTAATTGCGAGCTAAATTTCTATTAGGTTTTTATGCGCTCGCTAATTCCTATAATTCGTCGGATAATTTCAGTCAAATTCCAAAAAAGTTGAATAAAAAACTAAAAGTCTTTTATAATGTGGGTTTACTTTTTTTAATTATAGGAGCAAATTTCATGCAATATGCAGAATCTCTTTCCTTGAATATAATATTTATTAATTCAACATTTCCATCTTATTCCGAGCTATCTTTGAGGACAAATTAAATACATAATTCATTAGTTATTAGAGATTAAGTATGAATTATGTATTTAAGAACTTATACCTTATTAGAGATTAAGTATGAATTATCTATTTCATTTATTCTCGAAGGGGACCTGATTCACGATGGGTCGTTGAATGAATAATTAATTACGTTTGTGAAACGAAATTTTACTACGCATTTCTTGCAACTAAAAAAAGGATAACCTACGAGTAAATCTCGACCTGATCATACTGCTTACCAAATTAAAAGTTAGTTTCTCATTTTAAGTTTTGAATTTGTATTCGATAACTGTTGCATTATAAATATTTGTTTTTAAACCTAATTAATGGTTATATTTTGAACGAAAAAATGCTTCTACAAAAAAAACGAAAAGTATCAATCGCAACAGGTCCTCAGGCGTGTTTGCTCCATTTGAAATTGCAAGTATCCTTTATGGATACCTAATTATATGGCGAACTTGTTAATATTCATCTTAAACAACTGAATAATATTGTGCTAACGCATAAAGGGAACAGGTGAAAAGCCCCATCATACTACTTAGATCACACGAACCACTTTTTACGTGTTGCAACGCTTAGGCAGCCTATCTCTTTGTTTGGAGGATAAAAAGCGTACGGCCACGGATTTACGCTTTGTGCCTTTTAAATGCAAATTTAAATATGTACATTTCTGAGCTTTCCAATAAAATCGCTTTTCTTTCGTGCGTTTGTGCCATAGTTTTCAGAATATTTACATTTGAACATTGATCGAGGCCACAATGTTTCCATATGACTTTTCTTCTGACACGATTAGATTAATTTAATTTTTAATGACATTTTTTTAGAACTGTATCTTGAAAATCAATAGTAATTTGGTCGAAACGACGCTTGAGAATTATGAAAAATTCAGAATCAATGAATCTCCTATTAATTAGTGGTACAAGAAAATATATCAACTCATTTATCAAAAAGCAAAATGAAAGGTAAAAAACTTACAAACATACTCTTCAATTATATTTCTGCTTGCTTGAAAGAAATATAGATCCCATTTGAAGAAACTCAAATTATCTTGGAAATCGTATTCCCCCGAAACTCTTATTTCCTCCGCCCGTACACTCTTTCCTCAATAAGTGAATCATAATAAAGTCCACTAGAGACATTCGAGATAACCAAAAAAAGTGAACTCCCTCTATATACATTTTATACCTTTCATATATTTTACATAACCCTACGACACAAGCCGGAATTCTTCAGAACATAAAGTGCTTCGTCGAGTGAACGGTTGGTCACATGAAATTTCTATTTTTTTTTTCTTTTTTTTTTTTTTTAAGAGTCAGAGCGCTTGACCCAAATCGTTTGTAACCGCGAGGATAGGAAGATAGAGATAAAGACAAAGGCTGCGGGAAAATAAAACAGAATCAGAGACCGGGCAGGAAGAGGCGGAATTACACAGAAAGCGATTGTCGACGTTATAGTTATAGTAGTAAACCACTTCCGCCGTGAGGATTGTTGTGATGTTCGGCTACCGAAATTAACTTCCTTGCTTGGCTAACGCAATCGTGTCACTTGACAATAGCGAATTGGCTTGCCGGGAAATACATAATATTTAACGTTATACAATCTACGAGAGCCGTTTATTAATTTATGTACTTCGTAACGGAGGAAATAATTTAAACCTTTTATATGTATCTATGAAGTTAAATCATCTTTTTTAATATGGAAATATGTTGTCCACGATTAGTGATTGAATATGAATAATTTTTATGTAGCAAAAGTTTAATAGAATTTAAACAGAATGGAAATTTAATTGTGTTATTTACAGAAATATTATACATTTCATTTAATATTGGTTCTAATTGTATTATTCACAAATTCCAGCGATGACTCGAATAATATGCTTGAAACGTCGATAAACGCTCGCTTTCAAACAGAGTGATTATTGACGTTTACGTAATAAAACTCGAAGGTGATGTTTATCATCACAAATCACGAAAATGACTGATTATGTAGTCTCGAAACGTAGTGAATGTACTGTTTGTTATCGAGACTGAACTATCGGGTCTTTGTTTACTTTAATCTTCATTTGGTTACGCAGCCCAATTTCGCAAGGATCCATCGTCGATAAAACCGTGGTCAAGAGCCACGGGCACGCTTGTTTGTTTTCGTTCTCTTTTTAGCGTTGCGGTGAGGTCTCGCGTGCTGAGTTCCCTGCAGATATTGCGAATCGTTACTATCGTAGTCTGCCCGTGTTCGAGGCAGACAGTCGACAATGCGAGCGTGAGTTCGTTAGCACTGTTGCAAATCATCGTTGCAGATTTCACTGCTGTGAGTGCTTCGTGCCTGAGTGTCGGCGTCAAAATCCGATACGCGGAGTATTCTCCTTGCCAGATCACACTAGAATCCAATCAGAAACGCAATCTGTCTCGCGACGACATGCTCATCTGCATAATGGTATATTGGAATCATTGGAGGCACTTCTGGAGTCTCGAGGGACGTTTTTATATTATTTGGACTTCATGTGAAATTAAATTTATTTTCGGTCATTCAAAACGATGTGCTAACTTATTGTATTATTTTTATTACGTTACAACAAGGAATTTAAAAATAGAACCACAATTTATTTGAGGTTATTATTAGGTCGATTTTATATTGGAAATCAAATATATTGTTTAGTGAGTTGACAGAGCAATGTTCTACCATATTATTTTTAATTTCTACCATTTGTATTATATCATAAATAAAGAATCTAAGAATAGAATGTTTGATATGTCTATAGTGTTCCCATGTTCCCATGTGAATAGTATTATTTATAGTAAACTGGATAATTTTATATTGGACTCAGCGTACATCGCAGTAAGTGTGAAAATGACGAATATGTTTCTAAGCGTTTCATAGCTGAGATAGCATTTACGAAGACCGCAATTTATTCTATCATCGAGTGGGCGGATATCTACACACGCATAGGCAAACTAATGGAAACAGCGGGGGGCTTCGGAGTCTCTATGGAGAAACCTTTCTTGAAAGATGATAACTTGCCAAAAATACATTTGGTTTCATCCATTATCGACCTGGAGATCGTGAGTCATTCTTACTTGGTACTATTAATCAGGATCAGAACAAACTCAAACACTTGCTACTGAAGGAATATTAAAGAGCAACATCAAACATTTATTATTTAACAAGCGGAAGCATTTCGTAAAATACTTACTCTAGAATTTGAAGAAAACGTATTTTATTTGAATAAAGATTTACAGTTTCATTGAGTCGTAGCAATCAATTACAATGAACTTTTGACGAAAAAGAAATATAAAAATACAACAATCATTAGGAGTCGAGCATAAAGGATCCAGTGTTTCTAAACGCTGCAAACCGCCTCGAAAATAGAGCACAAATATGTTTATGAACCAATAAATATTTTGGATTGTCCTCCAAAACTAACAAATTCATATCATTCGACTCCCAAACCTAAACCAAGCACATTTCTTGGCCGTGAGGCTGAATTTAATTAACAAATACACATATTCCTGTTTCTGGTGCGCGGATACTCCGAAATTTGAATTTTCGCGTCGCGCGACAAATTTCGTAACGCTCTTGGAAATGTTCGAACGTGTTCGACCGTCCGCGAGACGTGAATGCGTGGCGAGTAAACAAAAATTGTGTTTGCATATCGAAAAGGAAGAGTTTCCAGGTCCGTGTTTATACAAACTTGTGCCAGCTACCGGGACGAACCGAATACGCTCCCGAAAGTTTGGCCACGCGTTTCAGTCGCACCCTGTATATCTATTTTCTGCTCTTATTTTCTTCTTAGCTATAAGTTTAGACACGGGTGTGCGTTAGCACTTCGGTAAGAGCGAAGATTCCACAGAGCCGTCCTAGTCACTCCGAGTGACTCACCGCGGTCCAGTTGGGACGTAACCAATAGCGAAGGTGATATCGAAAGTAATCTCTGCCAGGGATTGGAAACAGTTATAATATCGATTTCGTTCTTGAAATGATTTTGAAGGACCCGGTATTCCAAATAGATACGAATAATTAGCGAAATTAATGAATACATGCAATGTCTGCAAAGAATTTTAAACTTGTGATTCAGGTATCACTTGTTTGAACAAAAATGTTGACATTGTTTTAGACCATTGTTGTTCAAGTTAGGAGAGAGTTAGTCGAATACGTGTAATTGTTGGCGCCAATTCTGATGCGTTATTGATCGCGAGCGCCTTTGTTTCGATCATGTCTTTTTCTTCAATAGTGATTAAAACAATTTCTGCTATTTACATTCTTTACTCTTGTGTATATCGAAGATGAATATTAATCTTTTAGCACAGTCTTCTTTCTTACAATTTCATAAACTTTATATTTGAAACAATTCTTGAATTCTATACTTGATGCAATAACTCCAAGAAATCTGATGTATACTCTTGACCTGCTCTCAATTCTTGATAATAAAACTTCAAAGAACAGGGAAAGTAGCTAAATGTTTACAGTTACTTGCACATCAAAATTTATGTAAACGAAACTGTGGATCACTATGTCTATTTTATAAACACTGTTAAATAATCATTTTTGTTTTTTTATTTCCTTGAATACTTCCTATGAAATTTATTTAAATTTGCCGTGATTGGTGTTCGAAGTGCGATTAGGATGTTGAACGCAGAAACACAGTCTGCGAAGGTGGCCCGTATCAACGCTAGCGTGACACTGTCATTTCATTGCCGATAGATTTTCAGGGCTTATTTTCGCGTTTATTCCTATTAATAGTTAAGTAAGAAAAACTCGGTCGAATCTGGCGTCGGCGTGAAACGCCGAAAACTTGGGAGTATGCCATCGCGGGATGTAAAACTTCTTGCCTGGCAACGAGTCATCCTTCTACTTTTTGCCACTTAAAATATTGTTAGGACGTTTTAATTCTTAGTATCCTTATATTGGCTGATTCGGGGTACCTTCGAGACTCGAAGGAAGCATACCGTTTGCCTCATTATTGCTGGCTAGGTAAAATTTCCTTAATCATCTGGAAATTACCCAACAGCGTTAAGATAACGATGCACTTCGTTAGGGATTCTTTAGGATGTTTTACCTACGCTTTGTCGTATATATTTGGCTCGTAACTTACTCTGAAGACGAATTACTTAATCCTATACTGCATGGTGAATTTCTCTGCATATTTTCTTCTGTGGACTCATCTAATAACATGTTCAGGCACTTATTATTTATATATCATATTAATTCATTCTTGTACAATTCTGGAACATTCGTGTAAGGCAAAAAAAATGACGAAGTAGAGGATTAAATACTTGATGATTTTTTATATGTAGAGTATGCTATGAGAAATAAGTTATTGGTATAAATGAAATCATTTTTAAAGAAATATAAAGATAAATCTCAAAATCTTTTATGTATCAAGGGGAAAGAATAGCCAGCCTAAAATATTCGTTTAATTTCGTTCGATATACTAGTGGATTTTAACTATTGAAATATGGCCGACACACGACTGCCAATATAAGAATTTTAACATTTTCTCGTCGACATCGATCGGAAACGTTTGATAGCGTTGCCTAGACACTTCGACTGCATGCATGTATATATGTATCTGACGATACGAAAATAGCGAGGGCAACTCGTGATGAGTCTCCTCGAGACCAACGCTAATTCGCACGCTAAAATAAGAACAGCGATCTTTATTTATAGTGAGTTACGATAGGTCAGATTGTCGGTTTTGGGGCAAATGGTACGACGCCTCGATGCACCGAAAACTATTACAGATTCGTCGAAACGATGAACGATGAAATCACAAGCATTTCGCCTGCAATTAAATGCGGAGCGTCACCTCCGTTTCTGCATCCACAAATGAGTTATTTCTGAGCACGCTCGAGCATTTATTCTTGCATTCTGCGGCTACGGTTATCGCGCTCGACTACATCATTCGATACGATTGCGCCTGTTTCGCGTGATTCAACGTCGATCGATGTTTTCGACGATCAGAAATAGTTTGGAGAAAGGTGTTCGAGGATAAACGGGGAAATAATCTTTACCTTCGTAATGTTTCAGTGAAAACAAAAATTAGTCTTCAGAGAAAGAAACGGAAATTAATTTATCGAACAGATGAAGTTTCGGTCAGATATTATGGTTGACGTCTGGTCAAACCTTAAGCAGTAGAAGTGTAGCAATAATAATAAGAATTTCGTAAACATTGCTGTTTGGCTACTTAAGTGAAAGTCAATATTCATTTTATTTAGGTGGCATTAATTATAGAAAATAATCCATTTACTATCTTTTTACATTTTTTAGACACATATCAATACTTGTTACAAATGAGATTATTCTTCATCTATAAATGCTAAGAATTCATGTAATTCAAGTCTGATAAATTTCAAGTTCGTTCAAGGGTTTCGAACGACCTCACGAGTCATCCTTGATTTAGCGTACATGTCAGCCGTTGGATTGACGTTCAGCCTTTCATTGCCTAATCGTTCGAGGCTGATCCTCCTTGCACATTCTCTTACAAAATTTAAACTTCCTCTAATGAAAAATCAATACGTATAAAAGGACAAGTTGGCCGAGTATGGATTCGCCAGGTGAGGATATGTTTAGGTCGTTTGAATCAGGTGAGCTAAATGTTACTAATATTTGCTTTGAAGTTAAAGTTATAAAATTGCGATTGTATAATTCTAATATTAATATATATGTAATGTATATTACATGATATATTCTACTATATATAATGTATAATTTTATTGTATATTATTATTGTACAATATACTAAGAAATGTCAGATATTAAGATTTACCTTGTAAAATTCACCTGCAAAACAATATAATAAATCTATCCAAAGCAAAAACGTAGCAAATGCTTAGGTTAAACTAGCCAGTGGTACACCAATACGATAGAAGATTAGAAGAGAGCTCAGAATCCTTCGAAATCCACGCTCGGCCTTGACGGCACGTAATGAAGAAAAAGTTGCTCATGTACGTGAAAAAATCTATCCTGATCGTCGTTTAATCATTCGAGGGATTGCTGACGAGGTAAACGTCTCCTCCGGGTCGTGTCGAACAATTCTAACCGAGGATTCTGGCATGATGCCCTTTTAATCCAGAGATTCTTCATTTAGCAAATATAATTTTCAATTTTCTTCGAAGAAATCATTTCTTTCTAAACAATCTTCTTTCCTATTTTCTTATTTTCCAAAAAATTTCGTTCAATTATCTAATCTCGACTTACGATACACGCGACGTTTTCAAAGAATTTCATATTCACCTAACGAAACGAAAATTCTGTCTAACCGTGCCGAAAACGTTTCTTCATGGAAGAATTATGTGCACGAATGATTTCAGGATCCCACGGCATTCTCCGCTCAGCCGTTGTCCTTTCGAAGGAGCAATTGGTTGGAAAAGCTTCCGGCAATGAAGAAGGATGAGCCACGAATGGTGGTGATAACCCAGTAACCTACATCTTTGTTGCCATGCTCCAGGCTGGAGTCTTTGGATGCTGCTAGCGTTGGAGGTGAATCTGGCGATAATACCAGCCCGTTTTCCAGAAAAGGACGAACTTGTTATTGTTCAGATTACTTGGAATCAGTGCCGGCCGAAATAATACATTTAATATTTTGGGAAATTGCAATATTTACTTAACGTTAGTTTTAATTAAACTTATAGTTTAAGCAAAGTACCTGGGGTTCTGTTTATTCAAATTTATCATTATTAGGAACGTTTATGCGAAAGAATATTTTAAGAGAATAAAGATTCAATAATGAGACTTAACACATTCGCAACCGGTAGATATTTTACGTTTCTAATACCGAGTATTGACGAAAATAATAAAATTCTCAATGTTGAAATATGTAGTGTATAAAATAAAAAGATTTTCATAAAGTGACGTGGATCCACGACAGCGGTCGCGAATGTGTTAAAACAAAAAATAGAAATAAATCAAGTATCTATATAATAATAATAATTATTATTATTATAGATATATTGCTCGATAACAATGATTATTAGATAATTTTAACACAGAATTGAAAGTGAGCACGTTTCTCATTACAAAATTGGTCACCTTATTCAAGTACGTAATTCTCCGAGCCAACTAAGAATGAAAATTTATTTCGCCCATTATTTGAAATGTTAATGAACGGGTTAATTAACGGGTAGCCCACGTGCTTACTTCGAAGCTACCGACACAATCAGGCGGACCGTTTCACACAACGTGTAGCGGTAATATTCAAAATTTAAAGTGCCGCTACTTGGAATAGTGCCAACCACCGAAATCGATCGATAGTTAAAGTACACTAGCCATGCTTCTTCATTTATTTATGCTACTTATACTATAACGTTCCCAGAGACGGTTCTATAACCGAGAACTCGCATAATGTGTATGCACTCGATACGCTGACGTTCACGTTCGACACATTCTCCCTATTTTTACTACCATTCGAATAAAAATGCAAGATCGATACAATTTTCTTCTCGTTGTTTAACAGACAAGAATAAAAGAAAAGGCAAATGAAACGAAGATGGCGTTTTAGTCGATAAGGATTTGAAGATTATAAAAGCTGTCTATCGAGTAATGAAAATGTATTAATAAATAATGGAGTCTGGTATTATTTCAAGGATATATTTATGTATTCATGCTGCATGTCTAATAAAGGTCACAGATATAACGGTTTGGTATTTATTGTATTTATCAATTTTGTACATGTATAAAAGAGAATTGTACGAAATTATGATTTATCCATGTAACGAATTACTTGAGAACAGTTGAAAACAAAAAACTCAACTATAAATACGTCGAAATACTGAATGAGGTAACACAATTTTCCGAAACTTCGGAAAATTCTAGCGCGAGGAGGTGGACTGAAAGAAGAAATGGTAATGCGTCGCTATGGCGACAGTCACGCTCAAGAAAATAGCGAGAACGCAAGAAAAGAAGACTCGTGCAAAGAAACAAGAAAGGGGAGAAAGAGTGGCCTTCTGAAGAGGCCTACATCTGCAGGCTATGTATGATATTAAAGACTCCTTTTCAAAACTCGTAGACATTCTGTATCGTACTTTGGTGTGTTCCAGTACTTTTTTTTTTTTTGCCAAGTTGAAATCACGCAGAGAGTCTTTCCGTGTGGTCGTTGAACGCCCACGTACGTTCCAACCTACCATTCATCAAAGCTGCGGTACATCAGCTTTTATGACAGCGCACTGATATCCAACGCGACCGAATTGTACGACAACTTGTACAACAACCCCACGTACCTTACGATTACTGGTTAAACAGTCGCATTAGCTATAGTTGTGTAACTTATCGAACGATAAATCGTTATGAGTCTGTCCCACATCAGATAGAGGGTAGTTAGTAGGCTAAAATATTTTATAATCCATCCACCTTCGTCTTTTGTCGTATAACAGGAGGATATATTTCAGAAATGGTTGGCATTAAAAATTTAAATATTAATGTAAATATTTTTGTACGGTTTGCAGAAAGCAATATTTCGTCGCCAAAGAATACTGAAACGATAAGGTTGACAGCGTTCAAATAAACTTTACGCTTCGAGGTTCCACGAATGATTACAGTTTTTATAAATGGCTTGGAATTAAGGGTTTACTTGGACGCGACTTCCACAGAATTTTTCTTCCCTTCATGTTCCACATAAACGTGTTCCGTATCCCTCCCCGTCAACGATTAACGTGAATGCTAATAAACTACAGTTGCGAAGGCGCGCCCACTGCCTTCAATTGGATTCAATGCAGAACCCTCTCTCGCAGCAAATGAAACGCGTATATAATCCAGCACAAATAGGCATGTATTATATACACACCGGTTTTGTCTTTGCAATACCATTATGAAGCCGTTCCCATTTATGACTTCCCTATGAAACCACCCAACTGTGTCTACCCCGGCACTCCGCGTTAAACCCAATTTCGAAAAAAGCTCGCGTCGGCCGAAATGCCACGTTTGCAATCTGCGCTACGCCTCGTACTTCATACAAACGATTTCGTTCCCCGGACCCGCAAGAAAGCAAAAGAAGAATCAACCTCGTCGACTCGCTCGAGGAATCTCCATCGAACTTCGTCGAATTTAATTAAATCTCAAACTAATAAGCCGTTCGAGCAATCTATTAAAAATTGTCGACTCGTAATTTGGCTACTCGACAGAAATTAATGTAAAAATAAACGGAAGATTAAATTTACAAGTTTTTCTTCATTATTAATAGAGGAAATAAATTTTGTGATTTATTAATAGTCAATTTCGTGACTGTAATATTTCAGCATTTGTATCAATTTTTGTTTGTATTGTGGTCATGGTCCATAAGCCAAAAAGTCAATTAAAAAAAGTGCGAAGTTGTTAAATGAATGATTCGCTATTTCCGTGGCATGATTGATGATCTAACCCATAAATTGATGTTTACAAAGTGGATTACGTAAACATGTATTCCTACACGTGACGGAATACTTTGAAATTGATGAAACAATTGACGATCTTCTTACAAGGCGCACGTTTTCGCATTCACTTTACTTAAAGTGACTCCGTCAAGTGATGAAACACTCGAGGCACTTAAGATGAAAAGAAACGGCGTTCGACTATACACGCAAATATCGCAAATATCAGCCTGTAAACAATTGAAATTAAATCAATACAATCGTACTTGAATCACAAAACGTCCAGTTCGAATTTATTGGAAATCGATTTGTCACTTCGACGTGTACGGAGAAACGAAATTATAATAAATCAGCGAACCAACAAGTAGTGTTTCAGGCGAAAGTTTATACCGAGGAAAAAACGATTTTCTAAGACCTAATAGTCAACAGAAGAAAATATAACTAATACATATTATTAAATCAAAGAATATCTGACTAAAGACATACTAGCGAATAAGTATTCAGTATAGTATTGCCAATTTTAATATTTTAGTTATGCATGTTTTATCTGACATAGATAAATTATTTAAATTAGAAAAATCTTTTTTCTTCACCATCTGAATTGATTTAACTAATGATTGCACTCCTATTTCTGTTAAATTGCCCAAAATGGTACGGTTACCTGGTATCCCGTCTCTGGCCCTAATTTGGTTTAGCACGGTAATCGAACCGTCTTCTGCTGCGCCTGCAATTAGGTCATAAGCACAGTCGAAACGTTAGTCGTTAGCTAACGTCGCTTTGTAACGGTATGCGACAACTTTACGTGTACCGAGTCACCGGATTTCCCATTCCCCTCCACTCTTCCTTCGACAAACTGATTGACTTCTCACGTATTTTCCTGCGAATCAGCTGTTGCATCGCTACAATGGGTTCATTGGATCTACATAACGCTCTATTATAATAATAAATCCAATCAATGAAACGGTGATTAAATAAACGAGCCATTTGTACCTTCGTGTTTTCCATCTTCATTAATACTCGTTATTAGAATTTTTATTGGTGATTATAATGTGAGTTCTGTGCAATACCGTTGTTCGATTTATTTATATATTTTTGCTTTGGATATTTTGCGAAGCACGATAATGATGTCTTCACAAAGATATTAATTTAAAGAGAAGAAAGGAAAATATGATTGCAACCGCACGGAAAGTGAGTCGTTAAAACCGCTTTCCTCTCCTGCCCCCTTGGGAACATGTAATTATTCTCACGATAATGACCAGGCAGAAAGATCGTATACATAGCGATGAATGAACTGCGTTTCGAGAAATATGTATACAATAGGTTTGTTATTGCACTTGTCGTGTATTGTCTGCAAACCGTTACGAACCCCTTCACGCCAAATTATGAGAGGTTACTAACCTTCGCTCAACCCCTTCATGCCCGAACGTGGATGAAAGGATCATTATTCATTTCCATAATCAAATAAAAATTGATTCCTTCCACTGCGGTTATAATTAATTATATGGATTGAAAGGGAATATATTCTTTGGACACTCAGAGCATTCTATCCATTTTAAAATTTGAAAAACAAATTGAAAATACATTCAGGAATTAATCAACCTCAGATTTCAGTCTTCTCTATAAAACGAAATTACAAATAATTATTCTAGATTATAATTTTATATGCTGAATACCTGAGCCACAGTATAAACCAGTATTGAATTTAATTTTCCAACTCGCAAGCATTCATTGCAATTTTATTTTGCATGCGTGTATCGGTGTGCTCGTAAAACATTCTTCTTCTAAATTTGTTAAAAATTCTTTGCAATAACACGAACAACGAACAGCAGTCGTCGCGTAATTTGAGGACTACGCGCAGGGGACGCATGTGTGATGCAGTCGAGAATCGATAAAGTCCTTCGTCGATGCAACAGTGTAAAAATACATTCGCGCGACAATGCATGTTCAAGGCGACATGGCATTGAATTAACGACATTACGTGATGCCCTTATCACACCGTCGCTGACTACTTACGCGAGAAATGAATCGGTAAATTAAAAAAAAAAAGAAAGAGAGACCAAGATTGTCTTCTTCTCTATTTTATTAATCACACAACATGAATCAATCGAGACTTTTAATGTTAAATACTCGTGAGTTGTATTATAAAATACTGTGTTCATTAAATAGTATACTGTATATCTACATTAGCGTACGATGTATTGTAAAATGTTATTATTATTATGCAGAAAAAGAAAGTAACTGGGTTAAATTCGACAGTAGCGCTTTAAACAATCGCACCACATTTTGGCTCGTTCATGTTACGATCTACATATATTTGTTTGCTTTCGTGTAAAATACTATAATAAAAAAGTCGCTATTGTTATTATTAATATTCGTGTTAGTATTTCTATATAAAATCCGTCTTATTAATTATGTGGGCGAAATAAGTATATACAGTGGGTAAAGAAGGGTGACGCACATAAATCTAGACGTAAATATACGTACAAAATTGAGAATAAAGTTTTTAAAATGAGCATTTGTGTCGGAAGAAGTCGATTTTGAAAATGCATCGAGTATGCGTGAGTTTCGGAACGATTTCAATAATATGTCTGACCATTACTATCTATTTCTACTAGTATCGATGTCTGTAAATATTGAAGGTGGTATATTACCTGTATAGCGTCTATCTTACTACCTTTTAATCAATTGAGACTAATTAATAGCGATAACATCATCGTCAATGTTTGCAAACGCCAACACAAGTGGAAATAACGAGCTATGGTCAGACACGAGTAGAATTGGAAAGTAATGAGCAGACGCAGTAAATGGAATCAGTAAAAGGAAGAAATATTTGCAGAAAATGAAGACGGCGAAGATTAATGTCTGGGTTCTGAAATTAATTGGTGTACTCTAGAGCGTATATTTCAATCATTTTTACCTAATGACAAATAATATTGTATAATTAAAGTGTGTTGTGAAAAAACTAACTGAAAATTCTTTCCACAACAATGTATCAATGAATACAAACAGTTCACTCGAAAAATATTTACCTACTACCAAATTGTGAGATTTCGATTGTTTATATTTCCTACACAAAACAATTTTGATAATAATCTGGAATTGAGTATTCGAGGCTAAACTGAATAAAGTACGACTTTTTTTTTTATAACTAGATAAAACTTAACGCGAGAAGTAAGACGCGCGTCACCTACTTTAAAGGACGATACAGCTGTTCGTTCAAGCAGTTGCAGCTACAGGGAAATCGCAGTTGGATTAGATTAGAGGGAAACCTGCACCGTTCTTTGCAAGACACGTTGCCATTACATAAATGTTACCTACTTTCACAGCACAGAAAGTATGTTGAAAGAACCATTGAAACTTATTCAGAAACGTACAGTATACGTCATTAAATATCTCAAATTTACTTAAACTTGGCAATATACTTTAACATTTATTTATTATAGATTGAAACATATATTATTCCAAGTAATAATACTTCCATAGACTCTATACTGCTGATTTGAAAGATCATCTCTTCAGTCACTTCGACAAAGAATAGCACTCAAATAATTATAAAAATGGGACTCGCTATCATTTGGAGAATAATGCATGTTGAACAGCTGCATCTGTACTTTATGCAAAGAGAACAAGGACTCATTCATAATGGCTGTCTTCCACAAGTAACATTCTATACACGGTTATTATAAATTTATGTTGCTAATCAGAATTATCTGAATTCAATATTATTCACCAATGATGCTCAATTTACCAACAATAAAATATAAATAAAAATAAACTCGAAAAAAAAAGAACAATTTTTGTCCATTTAAAATCAGTCTAGTGTTGGACAGGAATGAGCGGCGACCGTTTATTCGGATTACTTTTTCCAACTGAGACATTAGCCGGCGGATACAATGCCAACTTTTTAAGAAACGAGTTCAATGAATTGTTGGAAAACGTCCCACTCGAAATTGTGCGTCGTATGTGATTTCTAAATAAATGGATCGGACGTTAGAGAGCTACCATCTTGGCTATCTTGATCCCTCCGATTTAAATCCGATGGATTTCTGGGCTTACCGGAGGTTTATGATCTACAGTACAGGTAGACAACGTTAAGCTGCTCTGATAATGTCTCGAAAAAGGTCTGGGTTACCACGTGGACGTTTCAAGCGTCCGAAGGTCAATGAGAAGACGTTTAGAAGCTTGTATTGAAGCCAAAGGCGATCGCTTCGGAGCATTTTCTTCGAGGCAAGGCTTCTATGAGGTCTCCGTGTTAGCTCGGTGCGTAACAAGAATTATTGAAATATAAAAATGCTCACCACTCAAGAATAAGGTCAAACAGGATGAATGTCCATGCGAATTATTTATATATAGGAACTTGGCAATGCCAAATGCAAGCATAAATTTATATTAAATGCTTCGACTGTTAGAATGTAAACTAACTACAGTTACAGTCCAACTGTAATAAGGTACGATACATTATTATAACTAATGTGGACATAATTACTCGAGTCAAGGTATTATGAATACATTTACTTTCTGGATCTTGTTTATTGTATACTTTTGAATTCATGCTATTGTAGGGATAACACTTTAACACTAAGAATAGACATGATAAATATAAAAATAAAGGTTTACTCGAATGTCCTAGCTGTTAGGATGACTTATGGGAGTTGAATCCAATAGAGTGTCCCAGTAGCCTGAAGGCCTTCAAGCTGAAACCTTCTGTTTAACAGCAAAACAAGCAAGAAGAGTTCCAAATACTGGAAGCAGACCTTGCCAGCTTAGTTAACCAAAGTTCTCTTGGTTCGGTTGGTTAGTGGGTTTCATGATCCTCTGTATCTGGCGAGCCCCAAGTTCGTTGTTTCCTTCTGTTTTGTCCTGAAGTAATGTCTATGCCGCATATAAATCGGTCCAGTTTATAAGTTCACTTAGGAATTAAGGATTTTCACAACTAATTTTCATTCCATTTTATGCGAACAGTCTAAAAAATTTTCTTTTCTCCGTATGAAAATGTAAAGACCGAAGCTTTGGAGCCTTAAATATTAATTTATTTTAAACGTTTCTTTACTTGAGTCATCTCCAGTATTTGCAAATAAATGATTTTCCAGAATTTTCAGTGGCCCATCTGTACGCTGAGTTTCGTGAAAATCGAAGGCTATCGATTGGATGGCGGGTCTTGTTAGACGAAAAGTAGGCAATAACTTCGCTGCCCTCGCAGTTACGTTGCGAACAATCCTAAACAGGATCGTTAAGGAAAGTTTTGACGATGTAACGAGTTCAGGAAATGTAACAGAAAGTGTAGCCTCGTGTAAAAGTTCCTAATGTCAAATTTATTCGAATTGCACGGCGTCGTTTCACCTAGAAACACAATTTTTAGCAGAAAACGCGTATATGCACTATCGAATTGGGACAAACTGAAGAAATTAACTACGAGCATAAAAATAACGCAAGCTCAAGCAAGTGTACACGTCACGTGAACGGGGGTATTTTAAATTCAAAAGTAGACTGTCCTAGATTCTGCTACGCTAATATCTCTAACAATCAATAAAAAAAAATGGAATACATCTAACTCGAATTGAGTGAATTTAGAAACAATCAATGGAGTTGTTGAGCTGAATTGTGCGCATGTTTAATTAAACTGTTATTCTCATCGTTAATTGGACTAATGACTAATGACACGGTTGTTACCGTGATCCGTTCATTATAAAAGTGATGTAAGTCCATTTATCTTCATTTCGAGGTGTGAAAGGTCCTCCATTTTAATCGACACGTTGATAAGCTCTAATTAGTTCGCTGTGCACTTCAGGCAGCCATTGCAAGGAAAATATGGTTTTAATAATCACCAATGAATTTAAGTAATTTCCAAAAATGAAGATTTGTATTGCACTTACTAAAAATATTCAACATTAATTTCAACGGTCGTATTCAACTTATTGGAAATTTTATATTTAAATTTATTCCTTCGAAAGTGTTTCGATTTTAAAATAAAATATTCAGTATAAGTTCAGCAACTACGGTGGACGTTCTAATACTGCCAACGAGTTTCTTCTGATAAACTCGCCAACAAGTAGGACTCAGTGCGGTAGAGCGTTATCGCGGTAAGGGATCCAACGGTTGTTCACGCAGAATGTCGTGCACACTGCTTTTACCGAGATTCAGTTGGTCAGCAATCATTTGAACGTGCTCCATATTTCTTTCCAGTCGAGATGTGGAACAGCAGCCTTCTCGTAAATCATCTTCGATGTTGTCATTGTCCTTCGGATCCCTTTCCCGATTCGTAAACAGATTTATGCAATATCTTGACAATTTCTACGTTCCCCAAGTTTGGTCAATAATTTTATGTTAATTCTTCGCTAAGGAATTAAGGAGCTAGTGCATAGAAACATTTTCTTCTAGTCCGTTTAACGGTAGGTAAAATCATCTTGGGTATAACGATGGTCGAGATAAGGAGGACTAAACGAACAGGTTTCTTCTTGATTAATGTATATTAAAAACGTACCATTTTAATTATAATTATAATTTCGACCGACACTACAAACCAGAAAAAGATACATTTTTACTGGGGTTCCAAATAAAACTAAAATATTAATGGTTTTTATTCTGGAAGAACATTAAACTTGACAACGTCATTTTCATTGGTCCTGGAGCAATCTAGAAATACAATATTTTCATTCCAATAAAAATTACGTCTATTTTATTATTAAAGACTGATACTCTTCCAAAATTAACTCTTCAGTGTTCAGCCCTAATTTACAATATATTTAAAAATCTTCTATAATATATTCCTTTAAAATAATATTTGTTCATACATCCAAGAGGTAGTATTTTTCCTGTAGGATGAGAAATATTTAGCCTAATAAGCTTCAAGATAGAGAGAGGCTGAACACACCCTGCGAGAACACGCACTGCGTAGAAACTGCACCCTACTTCAGTCGACGACGTGTCTGGTTCCACGAACGAAAACTGGGTCACCAGCTACGTAATACTTGGCGAAGGAAATACAGTGAGGTTAAAAAAACGCTAGGGGGCAAAGACGGTAGTGTCCTTGAGCGTAGGGTGTCAACAATTCAGGGACGAATTGGTACCGATCCCCGTTGAACGCACCATAACCTACAGGCCATTTAATTTCTCGCTCATAAACCTCTACGCATAGTTGAAAACGAATAAAGATGATTTAACGCGTAGACAGCTATGCCATCCATCTAAATTATTTAATCACATGTTACATCGCTTCGTGGCATTGCTAATGGCATAACTCGAAAAATGAAATTTTATAGAATATGCATTCTAATATTGGAATACTTCTAACGAACGAATCGAAAGTATTTTCATTATTCTCTAACTAACAAACGTATAAAATAATGATTAGTCGAAATATTTTCAGTGTTTAGGAGTATTACTATATAATACAATCTCGAAAATGGTCCAATTTAGACAATCCTCCCTTATCGATCGCGAGTACTATCTTGCATGATAAAGAACCTATGCAATTTATTTTTTGCGATGAAACTAAAATTATTATCTTTTTATGGGTGCTACTATCGAAGTCAAGAAGCACCGTTTGATAAAGGAGTAAGAGTTTCATTACTATTTTTAACGGATACATAGTATATGATAGTTTATTAATATTTCTGGTAGGATAGAAAAAAAGATGAATTTTATTACTTTATTATCGTAAAGTCTGAGTAAATATGTTTGGCAAAAGTACAATGTACATTTGTATCAAAATAGAATTTTGACGTGTTTTTGAAATAGACCTTCCAGATAAAATGCAAAAAAGAGGAAACGTTTTAATCTGTATTATTTTATTATGCGCTCTAGAAAGTGTAAATAAATACGTTTCGGAGAAGCGCTTTATCGATTGATATCCAATAGAGCAAAAAATATTCCTTTATTTTTAGAACAATGTATGTAAGTTCAAAGACGCGACCACGTTCTTCTAGTAAATAAACATACATTTTTATTATGTCGCACGGATAAATAAATTTCAATTTCAGTATGTGTGATACCAATATTTCTGTTATTTAACTTCATTTTTTTACGAACAAAGCTACGTAACAAAACCGATCAGTGTTTGAAGGTGTATCATATTTTTTAAATATTCTATTTTGAGAGTATGGATAGAAAAAATTTCAATAAAAAACAACAAAGGTGATTCTAATCCTCTATCGAATATGGCTCTCGGATCAACAGACAGCTTTTCAGTAGGGAAAAACACATTTGGCTGCTTGTTCCCAGTAAGTAAGGGTATCGCTTAACAAACCTCTTGAGTGTGTCTCAAGTACCTCACTATATTTGTTTCATAAACTATACGATACTCGTACCAAAGGACTCGTTCTCCATTTGTGAATTTGGATGATTTCTTATAACTGAATCAAACGACAAATTCACCGGAGCTAACGATGTATAATAAAATTATTAATCTATTAACACAATCTTCCTTCAAACGCATAATGAGAAAATGAAGCTAACAATGAGATGGAACAGAGAAACGAACGAATTATAAAAAGTAAGAAATGAAATATGCATTTAATGAAAAGACTATGAATATAAATAACAGCATATAACGTAGCAGAGATAATAAAAGGATATAAATAAAAATTATTAGGAACAAAGTTCGTCTTACACGTTTACTGTAATTGGATTTTCTGTGAAATGCTTAGTTTCCAATGTTCAATGGGCTGAAACATTATTCGCTCGACTCGAATGAACAGAAAACAAATGAGAATCAATCATTGCTGTGAAAAATGGCTCCAACTATTAATCTTTTTCAAAACACTGTTATCGATGAATACACGCCAAAGAAAAAGTAATTTGTACATTTCAAACCCGTTGGTTGTAGTTGTTGCACATATCCAAAAGTACAAAAACAAATTAATCTGGATTACAGAAGTGAAGAAAACACGAATTATATAGCTTCGTCCCTTTTTTAGTTTATGGTAGTTTCAGAAAACTGTTCGTCGAGAACTTTAAACAGAATAAGAGGTAAGTAATATTTGCGAAATTCTGAGAGACAAAAGTGTAGCGTTAAATGTTGTAGGCCGACGAGATAACTTAAGATAATGTTGATTGGAAGTTGGAAGGATGACGTGGCGACATGAAAGCTTGCAGAACAAGCGTACGAGAGTTGTATGTAGCACATAATAGAAATTCTGTGCAATAAATTGCTGTGCCAAGCATGTACGTTAAAGACTATGAAGGGAGGTATAGAGTAGAGGTTCTTAACCTTTTTAAGCTCACGGCACACTTTTACAAGATTTTTAATGTGCTTGCCCTCACGGCACAGCTTAGAAAAGGAACCCTGACACGGGTCTTAATCATGAACGTAATTATCATAACGTAATTATGGTGACATAATAACAAAATTTCACGCTTGTTTAATATAAACAATACATATTTTAGTAGCATTTAACAAATACATCAATATTTTAAATTGGAGTCATTTTTCAAGGCTGTCTTAAAAGGTAAGTTACTGAAATTTTAAGCTAGAAAAGTATTTGATGCAACAATAATTAACATGGAATTATAGTTACGTAGCACATATGAATAATTAAAAGTGTGAAAATAATAGCAATTCTATCTAGCTCTTGTCAATCATTTCAAACCTAAATTTTAAGTAAATTGTTACTGAAAATAATGATATTGTTATAAATCATGAGAACTAAGAGGCTAATTTTCACCTTCTATACACAAAAGCTTCTTTTTCCAATTTTGCTTTTTATTACCTCGTCAGAGAAACATTTCACTGTACTTGGGAGCGAATATGACCAATATTTTATTCTAATAAACTTGCATATTTTTCCAAGGCGTTATAGAGGTTATCGAGTATAAAAATAAAAATTCAGCAACTCAAGACAATGTACTATAATGAAAAAGAGATATCAGTCCTGAGCTAAGGGGAATGTATCGTGAGCACGAATCGTTTTTGCTTCGTGTCGCAGCGGGTAAAAAGGCTGACTGAACGTCTGACCCAGTACGGTCCGCAACTCCTTCCAGAATTGATATTTCTTCCTCTTTCCAGTGCCATTACGATGACCCGATCTCAAAACATTTCGAATAATGTTTGCTGAAATTACCGGGAGAGACATTACGTCGTAAATCCGCACGTAACCGTACATTTCATGTTTATTTTGATACACGTGATTGAGGGCTACAACCGAAGGCTCATTCCATTACTATTACAAACAATCTTGTACTCGTGATTCTGATTTCTCATTCGTACATATATAATTCACTGAAATATTAATAAAATCGTTACAGCGAAAGAAAGGAAAAGATATCCAAAAATATCGGCTGACTCAGCTATTCAATCTGTTCTCATAACGAACAAATAGAAGATGGTAAACAGAAAGTAAAAGCCAACGCAGAATCCATACGAATAAATATAACGGTTACTTGGCAAAGGCTGATACAGAGATTCGAAAGAAAAAAGTGTCACAACACGAACCGTCAACAGTTTATTAGGTCAGCACATCTCGCTCCGAAGGATACTCTCTGTGTACAATCTGTACCATATCAGATGTTCTCAACTTTCGATTTCCTGAACTCGATATTTTCAAAATTATTTGAGAATTAATCTGGCTCTATTACTAAGATGAATATAAAAGAGAAATATAACAGAATTATATTTAAGAAAATAAGCCAGATGAAAGAATTCATAAATTAGAAAATTCGAAGACTGAACATTGATGAGAAAATCGTTTCCATTACTTGTTCTTCTTACTTTCTTTACTGGTGTTTATTGCATTCTACCCGAGAACGATCAATGTGAACGTTCATTTCATTACTTAAGAGAACATTCTTGCCTCTTTATCGACACAGATAATGGAAGCTTCGGCTGCATTATGCACCGCACTTCATCGAATTGCGTGACCGATTTGAAACTCATTAACAACAATCCATGTAAAGTTCGCCGGGGAAATATTACAGGATTTTCGCAATTTCCTCGTAGGTACATTTAATAACTCTGCAGGTTCAGCCGCTCGTTATTTACTCGAAGCATTTAAATCACGGATATATAAATAACGAGTAAATAATTTCCATTTGGTCTTTAGGAAGGTGAAATAAAATTCATGCAACAGAGGGCCAAAAAGGGGTAACCGCGAACTGTGGTCCTAGTTTTTTATTTATTTCTTTTTAGGGGGAGAACGCCCAAGCTCCGAAAGTAGCAAACGGTAAGGCGCCTCTCTCGCGTTTTCGAGAAATAAATTCTTAAAAACGTGAATATTTCACTCGGCGGCTAACGGCTTCCTTGAGTTTGCGGAGTCATAATTTGCCTACGAGGAAGACTAGAGTTGTAAAGTAATAATATTTCTACTGCCCAACGAGTTTCTTATGCGAAACATGGGGAAACAAGTAAAACAATTATTCTTGAAACTAGTAAAATAATTATTTTTCGAAAACAGAAGAAAAGTATTCTTTGCTACGTTCTAAGATGGTTTCAGGTATCTTTTCGTCCAGAAACAAAATGAATAATAGTGGTTTTTCTTAAGGGCTTTTCCGTATAAAGAGCTTTTCCCTGTAAGTTAACTTGCGTAATAAATGGTGATCTGTTTACAACTACTTCTTCTTGCTAAAGCTCTTGGAGTGGTTACGAACATTTGGTCTCACACTCAAATAAGTACTACGCTAAAATAAAACAAACACTACGACAGAGAGCCGTGCTCTAATAATCGAAGAGCACATTATCCGCCAAGGCTTTGCATATTCCAAGAACGTGTTGATGTTATTAGTCCTCTAACGCGTAATGAGTCCCGGTAGGGACTCGATAAAGCCAATTCATGTATGTTTGCCAAGGGAATTTTATAGGATTTAGATACTCCTCCGTGAAATTAATATCCCCGTGGATCCAACCCCTTTAGTCAAACGGAATAAAATATGCAATGAAGGAGTAAGTGAGTTATCCGTTTACGAGACTATTTCTTCGT
Organism: Hylaeus anthracinus; assembly: GCF_026225885.1. Taxonomy (NCBI): domain Eukaryota; kingdom Metazoa; phylum Arthropoda; class Insecta; order Hymenoptera; family Colletidae; genus Hylaeus; species Hylaeus anthracinus. The sequence goes on along the minus strand of NW_026534330.1, from coordinate 6,437,104 downwards.
GATTGAACCTCTTAAACGTTAGTAGCTGACCAGAATATGAATAAAATTTATTTAGAAGTCTATTTGACTCCCTCTATCGTACGTGTCCTTTTGGAAGGATACATGCTTGTTTCTCCATGGGTATATTTAACAAACATTTATTAATCGAGGATACTGAGTCTCTCAAGCACCATTGGTATCGAACATTTGATCTTACAATCGAACAAGTACTATGTTCGTGTTGGAACTCAATGAAACAGAGAATACGTAGAACCGACGTTTCGCCACTATCAGTGTGTCATTTGACCCCTGAAGAAGCAAACGTCGGAATATCGTATCAAAATGCACCCTCTGTGGCATGTGTTTGCGTGAAAACTGGATGAATTTTACAGTATTGCCCACGATATTCATTTCCCCATTGGATGCTGAATCTATCGAGCACATCTGATCTTCGATTTGAATATAATAAGTGCGGATGTTAATGCAAATTTATATTTCTATAGATTCAGATAACGAATTCAGATTTAAATAAAAGTACGTGTTATCTGTTAAACAGTCTAATACGTATTTACATTTTCACATTTACGCGAATCCTCATACGGTTCTCCCAAATGATCACTTTCTCATAATTGCATAAACATCCGCAGTTTGATAACGAGTAATAGTCATAATCAACTTACCAAGATACGTCCAGTGGTGGTTTGTCCGGAAATTAGTTCACCGGCCCAGTCCTTGGCCTCGGTCATAAAAGTCCCCTCGAACTCTTTGCCCTGGCGGTTCGCCTTCTGCTCTTTCTGCTTCGGGTCATTTGGAGCGAACTCGGGTTCCTTGCGACAGCAGAGGAAGGCGAACGCACGCCAAAGGAGCACGATCAGCAGCCCGGCGAGGAAGGTGAAGATGCTCGACAGCAGGAAGCACCACCATTTCCGCTCCTTTAGGCAGTCGTCTACCGGGGGCTGCTCGGTCGTCTCTTCGGTCGTCATCACGGCGGATCTCTGCTGCCCCCGGGTCACACATTCACCGGCGGCTATCAAAAACGGTGGCCAGCAGGGCACACTTTATGCGCTTCATAATTTCGTGCTGCCACGGGGCGCACGGCGCGCTGCAACTCCGCAAAGCCTCGCGGACTCGTTGCAGCCAAACCGACCACGAGCTTTCTTCGCGGTCTGCGCGCACAAACTGATCTCCTCTCCCTCTTCCGAGCCCCCTTTATCCACCGTTTCCTGTGCTTCACCGTCCCGTACGCACTCACTAATCACCACCCTCGCCCTCCTTACCCGAATTCCCTCCTCCGACGGTGACACTACTTCTTCTCCCAAACACCTTTGTGTGTCCCCCCCCTGGTCACCCCCGTTCCGTCGTCGTTCAATCTCTATCGCTCCACTTTTCCTTCAGGGGGGTTGACTCTCTTTTTTTTTCTCCTCCTTTCCCTCCCTTTCGCTCAGCTCAATCACACGCTCACTCTTTCCCTTTCGCGCTTTCCTTCCGTTCACCCCCTTCCGTCGTCCTTTCCGCTCGATTTTCGTTTCTTTTTTTCTTTTTGACTCGTCCCGGCGAATATATCACACGAACCCAATCTCGAACCGATCGCACCAGCTCTCCGTACACGAAGTTCACTGATATATCTCTCGTCCCTCCGCGCCACTGTCCTCGGATTCACAGGGATCTCGATGATCTCTGCTCGTCGATCGGCTGGCACGGCTCGCGCGGCCCCTCGCTCCAAGTTTCTCCGGGCATGCTTCCGTCGATTCCACGATTCTCGTTCGTCCGTGATATTTTGTATCGAGAATCGCGGAGGCTCCTAGACTCTCCCAGGTGGCCCTTGTCGCCGAGGGTGCCCGTAGCTCGAGGATCACCACGGTGTCGTCACACTCTGCGGCAGCTTGTGCCGCCGCCGCCGTTAATGCTGCAGGTAGTTCCAATCTCGAAAGGAGAGGAAATAGAAAACAACAAGAAAACAACCCACTGACACCACTACTACATTTACATACGCGTGCGGTCACGTATATACACATACGTACATACATATATACGCCCGCCATACATACATACCCATTCGTAGATACATTCCTACATAAATATATACATATATGTATATATGTATATATGTATATATATATATACTTATATATATGTATGTATATATGTATATATATATATATTTATGTATAAATAAATAAATACATACACGCGCGCGCACCACACATTCGCACACACATACATAAACTCACACACGTCATATATCACATTATATGTATATATTTATGTATATATACTTGTATTTACGTGCGTATATTGTATTAAACGCGAATCATGAACCGTACGCGACGAAACGCGCTTTCGATCACGACAAAACGTAGAACTTTGCTCTATCTATACGCGTGTCCCGCTTTCTTAACCTACTCGACTGTACCACCGACGACGGCGACGACGACAACGGCGATGAGAACGACCGAGTGTCCGGACGACCATACCACTGCTCCGCAGCAATCAATACGCAACAATGGACCGGGACCAATAAGCTCGGAGCTTTCCCTGACGTAGACGCACGCTCTCTTGCTACGGTCTATCTCCCACCACTTCCGGAGAACCGGTCGCGAAAGCTTACCGCCAGAGTCCGCCACGTCGGACGTGGTTACGCCAAAGCACATCTAACCCCTGTTGCTGCATCTCCCGAACTCGACAACCGAACTGGCTACAAATGGCCGCGCATAAATCACATTAATACCACTGACCCGTGGTATTCCCCACCCAGAAACGTATTCGAGCGAAATGTATCCGAAAGAGTACCCGGAGTAACGAATACTTCATTAGTTTTCATGGCGTACGTGGTCGAAAGCTTCGATGCTCGCGTGTTGCTTTCGCTAGGCGTGCATGTATCGAATCGTTTTATTCGGCTTCAGAGTCGAATACGGAATGCTTGAATATCTGCAAGCTGAACGCACTCGGTGAATGTTGGATATGTTGGCATTTGGCATTCGATGGTATTCGGTTTTAATCTGGGTAATGAATTTATGCGGATCCCGAATAAATTTTCTTCTGGAGCGGTTCAGTGTGCGGTGCGGTCGTGGGTATGATATTGGTGGGGTGTTTGCTCTTTAAATTTTGTATAGATTACTTTAGGATAAAAGTAATTTTTTTGTATGATTTATTAGAACATTTTTAATCGCTCCTTTATGAATTTAGAGGTTTTGTTGTTTATAAATACTTTGGGGGTTTGCAATTTTTGTATAAATTTACGTATCAAATTATTTATTTATTCATTCGTATAAAATTCGAAAATTCATATGTTCCATATCAGTTTTGTCTGCGCTCATAAAAGTATCGATTTCATTATTTATCGAGTTTTAAGAAATTTTTGGAATGGGTTGAATGTATTTTTGAAAATTTATTTATTCGTTGAAATTAGATTTAAAGAGCAAGCACCATATTAATCCCACGTAAGCACAACCTGGAACAATGATGTATATGCGTCAGTAAAATGGAATATAAGTATTCTTTATTAATCAGATACATAATATAAAATAATACAATTAATATTCGACGACGCATCGAAGACAAATTTCAAGAATATTTAATATTCTCCATGAATTGAATACAAAATACAAGGGAATGTCTGTATTTGTTCGTTACGTGATCCTAAGCACCGTATACATATATTAGGGGTTTAGATGTATTGCGATTACAAAATCATTCGAGTGTGCTCACCCCTGTACTCCCTCTTGCTTTTATTGCATTGTGCGCGATCCGACTTTGAATTATTAAAACTCGAGCTATGGCGGAAGCTATTCTCGGCGTGTTAGTTTCGGTTTTATCAAATACGAAAACCAACTTAATAGATGGCTCGACCTTAGGTTTAAATCTTAAGTATAAATGATTAAATTATACAAAGACGATCTGTGTTGCAATTTTTTATTACTGAATTTTGTACATATTATGTTTTTTTTAGAAGACACGTTAAATATGGACATACTTAATATTATACATAATATTTACAATAAAATACGTACAATTTTCACAATTTATCGCAATTGTTATTCGTAAATGTAAAAATTACCGATGATACAAAAATACTGAAATCCATTACTTTTACATAATTTGGAGCAAAGCATAATTTAATAATCAAGATCAATTGTATAAATAATATTTGTATTTGTCGATATATTCTTACCTTACATATACTCTTGTAGATATATCAAATTTATTTACATAAAAAACGTTTTAGTGATCCTACAAGGTACATACTCTTACACTTCAATAATAACATGACAGAAAAATGTTTTCTTCTTTAAAACAAATTGTCGTGTAGTATTACTAATATTTTCAGTTTGCTAATAGTTGTATTTCATAAGTGTTATTACTATGTAATACTAATAAAGCGCAATGTAATAAATCTTATTAGCATTCACATGTGGTGTCCTAATTACATTTCTCTTTTCCAACTTAATTCTATGTAAGAAAATCATCCCGTGAAAGGGTGAGTATACTTTTAACCACTCATTCATATTAACTCATATTACTCATTCATACATTAACTATTTCATTCAGCTTCGATTACACACGAAATGTTAACCTATCTTTTGTGTGTAATACTATGGGATTAGCTTATCCTCGTATTTCTGAATTAATGGTAGCGTATTATTGATACAGGATGATGAATAACATTCTAAACATTAATTTACACTGTGATTTTGGTAATAAAAGTGTGATTGTATACATATATACATACATACACTTCATACATTTGTTATTGTACGACGATAAGTACAACATCTAAGTTAAGTCTAGGTAGCTAGCAACACATTGAAAACAATACGAAGTTATTAAGTTAGACATGTCAGAAGAGAAGTTTGAAAGGTATTTTTACAATGATTATTTAATCTATAAACAATTCCTCTAATAACACTAAATTTTCAATACGATTAATGATACAATATTTTGTAAACGAGTGATGCATGTAACAGTTTTGAGGTTATGTACTATTATTTTGTTTCATAAACTGTACAATTAAATATAAATATTTTTTTACAGTCCAATCGATAAGATGGATGAGCCACAATCTGAGTCTATTGAAGATAAAATGAAAATAAAATCTGATGATAAAAGTAAACAGAAACATAAAACAGAAGAAAATACTGACAAATCTAATGGTCGGAACAATGAAACTGGAAATTGTTATTGGTAATTCACTTTAAATTAATATTTAAGCATGTAATACACAAAAATATACAACAGATTGTTATAAACTTTCACTATTTTTTTAGTGGAAAGGAAAGAAACCTAAATATTGTAGAATTATTATGTGCTAGCTGTACGAGATGGTTTCATGAATCTTGTATTGGATATCAATTGGGTAAATTAGTACCTTTTATGATGAATTATATATTCATGTGCAAAAATTGTTCTCCCACTGGTTTAGAAAGTTTCAAAAAAAACCAAGCACGTAAGACTATATTTTAATAGCAATACGATTACTATCCATAACTTGTTCACTTGTTGATTACATATTACAAGACTTTGACATTTTAGCTTTTCCACAAATGTGTGTGACAGCAATAGCAAATCTGTTGCAAATGGCTCAGAAAGAAAGTGAACAAAGAACACTTTTTCATAAGGATAAAGACATTATTCCTTTCATTGAGTGCCATTGGGATAGTATGACTACAATGCCACGGAGAGTCACTCAATCTTGGCATGCCACTGTAAGTAATGTTTCCTGTATTAGTAATATCTATTAATCATACAAAATAAAATCTTCTACCTATTCTACTAATTTGTTCTTAAATTCCCTATGTAAGTTACATATTGTTGTAAGTGGAATTGTATACTGTAGTCCATGAAGTGAATTTTAATATTTTTTTAACAAACAATATTTATAGTGTAGTGTATTTCTTACCCTAAAACCACTACAATATTATTTAAAAAAAAATGTAAAATATATTTAAATACAGATACATAGAGCACTATTAAAAGATGTTGGAACATTATTTGCTATTGAAGAAACTGGTTCTGATGGTCAATTGTTTGGACTTATGACTTCTGATCTCCTAATGATTAAACCAAATTATGAAGCCATGATTAAAGGTGGTCATTTAAAGGTAACCGAAATGGGTGTTCAACATGTTGGTAAGTATAATTGAGAATCAAATGTAATTATGTCATTACATTTTTGAAAAACTTGAGTTTGTAAGTTCATGAAATATGCATGCACTCAACTATAATTTTAAATAAAGCACCTCCACAAACCCCTTTTCCCTACTTCCCTTTTACTTTTTATCAATCTGTTAGAATGGTATAATTCGATTGCATATCTAATAAATAGTATGTGATAATACAGAAAGCAATAAATATTTTTTATAATTAAAAAATTATATTAGAATTAATTCATGGCTTGTTAACTTATCGAACATAATCTTTCATGTAATATTTTTAACAATTTATACAAATTATTAGGGGCCCTTAATTAAATAAATAAACTGTTGTATTATTTATAACTCTTATCATTAATTTTTGAAAGCACCAACAGGATTAAATTATAGATGCATTTTTTAAAAATCATTTCCTTATCAGTTGTACAATGAATTATGTGCCACCTTGTATATATCTACTTTTATCATTAGACTCAATTTTGCTACTTTTATTTCAGTTGACTCTTATCTTATCCGGATATTAATCAGTACAGTGATATCATACTTCATTCTGCTTGATCACAATGTCCATAAGACAAATAAGCTGTACTTTTCAGTAGATTGTAGTGAGATTCAACATCAAAACATGGCTTAAAATAGTAATTGCTATAAACAATTATTAGTATAGTACACACAAAAATCTTTGCAATTAGAATTGGATACGAATTTGTTTCATTTTGCTCTTGCATTAATACATATTTTCGATAATAACGTTTTGAAACTAATTGCGTGGTTAGCTTAATAAGTACTATTATGGAAAATTTAGTGCCACTTGGAGGACTTCGCGGTCGTAATGCAAAACGTAAGTTTCCTGGAGAAGGAACAGGTACAGGACCTGGTAAAAAAGGCAGAGGTTCTGATATGGCAGCTCCTAAGCTACCTGCTCATGGATACCCTCTTGAACATCCTTTTAACAAAGATGGATACAGATATATTCTTGCTGAACCTGATCCTCATGCACCATTTAGACAAGTATGTTAAGTAATGGTTTTTTTATTTATCATATCTTATCTTATCAAGTACAATACTTTATCATACTACTATTAGAGTCGATATTATTGTATAGGAATTTGATGAGAGTAGTGATTGGGCTGGAAAACCTATTCCTGGATGGTTGTACAGAGGTTTAAGTCCAAGTACAGTTTTACTGGCGCTACACGATCGAGCTCCACAGCTCAGAGTTTCCGAAGATAGACTGGCAGTTACCGGCGAAAAAGGCTATTGCATGGTCAGAGCTACACATAGTATGTCAGAAATATAATCCGGCTATATGTTTTTCTTCTATTTCAATAAACGTGAATCGAATCGAAATAAATTTTTATGTTTTATACACTACATACTACATGACTGATATTAACATTTTTAGATGTATGTAGAGGAACATGGTACTGGGAAGCAACTATCGAAGAAATGCCTGAAGGTTCTGCTACTAGGCTAGGATGGGGTCAAGAATATGCTAATTTACAAGCTCCACTTGGCTATGATAAATTTGGATATTCGTGGAGATCTAGGTATAATTAAATACATTAATAGGAATGTAAGTACTGAAAAGTATTTATATAAAAACATCACCACGTATATTTGTTAATAGAAAAGGGACACGGTTTCATGAAAGTAGAGGCAAACATTACAGTAACAGTTATGGAGAAGGTGATACTTTGGGATTTGTGATAACTTTACCCGATACGCACGATGCTTCCCATTTGCCAAACACATATAAAGATCGAGTGAGTGAAAGATATATATGTTTACTGTACTTTATTACTTCAGAGTCTAATACAAATTTATAAATCAGCCTTTAGTAAAGTTCAAAAGTCATCTTTATTACGAGGAGAAGGATCAAGTACCTGAAGCACTTAAGGCTCTAAAACCTCTAGACGGCAGTAAAATTACGTTTTATAAAAATGGTGTAAATCAAGGGGAAGCATTTATCGATATCAACAAAGGCGCCTATTATCCTACAATATCCATTCATAAAAGTGCTACTGTCTCTGTAAACTTTGGACCGAATTTTAAATGTCCTCCAACTGATATCACTTTTAGAGGGGTATGTAGGATGTTAAAATAAGGAAACACAATGTAAACGATTTAAAAGGTACAAGTATACTTATAAACGTTACATACATTACAGATGCACGATAGAGCAGAAGAAGCGATCGCAGAACAATCTATGGCCGATATGCTTTATTTCACGGAAAACGAGGGAAAGTTAAGACTGGATACTTTTGCTTTATGACATTAATGTACTTTTTATTTCTTTTTTATTTTTAATTCGATTTTGATTAAATATCTTTTACAATACACATTAATTTGAATTCGTCAATTTGATATTGAAGAATATATTTAATTTAGAGTGTTACACATTATTTGAGCATGAACATAATTTCACTATTAGAGTTTAAGCAATTATTTTCCGAAACCACCCCTACAAGCTGGACTTGGAGTTATTTTACTGTTGTCTTCCCATTGCTCAGCTGTTTTTGCCTTTAACAAAGAAAATGGTACAACAAATATATTTTTAGACTATATTATACTATAACCTAGGCTCTCTTCGAAAATATTTCTGGTACTTACTACTATTGATAATGCATGCACCCCACCTTCTAACTCTGCTTCCAATAACTTATTTATTATTTGATGGCGCTAAATAAATGAAATTACATATTTTACATAAACTTTCATATTTTTTTTAACGAAAAACACTAACATATAATAAATACTATTTTATTGAATTTATCTATGGAAGAGCCATTAACAAAAGGGGAGGTCTAGGCAATCTTATGAAGCACCATATGTACACTTGTTAAAAAACAACAAACACACATGAAAAATCGATCAATATTTTGTGTATATTTATTTTCTTATGTTTTTTTAAATATTTACGTAGTATCTGATACTCGTAAGAAGAACCGCTAAGGAAACTTTCTACTTCGGTAAGTTGTGCGTATGCGCGAATGTACACGTGAATGTGTAAATTTGTTGCTGTACACAGGATTTAGGGTAAGAAGAATAAAACTGCACGAAGTCTCGAAAATTGAAATTCCGGAATTACGAGACAAGATAAAACTCTAATTAAATGGAAATCTCAAATTTGTTCAAAATCAAATTAAAAATCAAGATCTAAATGTGAATAGCTCTGTGTGACTTAAATATAAGGTTTAAACTCATTTATGTGAATATGAATATGATCTCAAAATTTTATTACACTAATTACTTCACGAATTTTATGAATGAACATTCAGATTATTACCTTGAGAAGTGGTTTATCTTTGAACACATCAGACACAACAATTACTTTGAAATGTGTTTCAGATCCTTTAGGAACATTATGCATATAAGATTCATTAATTATTTCAACATAAGATGGATTTAAAGAATCTGTTAACTTCTTCCTAATTGAAAGTTCTATTGGATTATTTTGTATTACAGTACTCATATTTTGTAAAGAAATAAAAGTGTTCCTATAGCTGACTGAGGGCAGATGCATACATCCTATGTCTGTAAAGTTAAATACTATATAATCCCAAAATAATATAATAATGTAATGGAATAGTAAGAAAAATGTGACGTTTTTAAAAATTTATTATACAATTATTTATATACGAATATATATGCTAATATAAGTGATGTGAAATCATAATACTACTAGATTATATGCGAAATTGCTCTACTTAACTATTTTATTGTATTGTATTGATAGTAATAATCGAATTTCGGTGTATTGTTCACTAAAATAATAAATCAAAACATAACCTACATGTTTGACATTTAATACAATAATAAAACAAAATAAACATACGACAGTAAAACTGTACGAGGTGTCACTTACTTTTCCTTATCAATGCTGCCGCTTTAAACATTGATTAAGATGTCTGTTATTTTATCAATTACACTTCGTATGATGAAACTTCTCTCAAGATTCTTCAATATATAAATAGTTGCGAACAAAGATTCCTCGTCTATGATGAAGTGCAATTTTCTATTTGGAGCACTATTTGACAATACTCTCCTGACTAGACTCGCAATAAACAAACCAATGAAATTCTTTGACAGTCATGTGATTTTATTTGCACTATATTAATTAAATACACATGGACTCGTACTTCGTATATAAATTATGAAAAGTCCATAAGCTGAAGTGGATCAAAACAAAACCACGTGGCTGTGAATAACACATGATACGCGTATAATATGTTTCTTACATTTTTACGTCGTGTATTTGTACAATAATAATATTTTTGTAACACATACAAATTTTCAGGACTTTATTTATTTTTTATTGAAATTTTCCGTCTGTGACTACGTTACTGGAGTCCCATTTCTTATTGAATGAAGTGTATGAAAGAAACTCACTCTATCATAAGTTGAATGAGCGTAGTAAAATATTACGACGAAGCTAGTAATCACATAAAAATAATGTTGTACCTCCTATGTTGTTATTGCTGATTCCTGTAAAGTTAGGTTAAGTCGAAAAACTATATAATGACGTTTGTCAACACAAACCAATCACATTTCAGAATAAAGCACGTCCTTGCACGGTCCTGAACGCCCATGTTTATATAGAGTCCCTTTAATCTCGAGTACTAGTTCCATCTTTCTACACCCCATTGACAACTCATTTAATAATATAAGAGCGTATTGTAAATTTATACAGCTCTATAGAAACAATGTTTTATAAATTGCTAATGATGTATGTGTGATTTCTGGTTTCAAATAATATTGACAATGTATCATGCAAAAATTAAGGTTATTTATTTCGTATAAAATTTCTTTTCGTGTACGTTTCCAATTGATAAAAGTTCATTAATGAGTCATGTTTACTATGGAATGAAAAATTAAATGCAATTAAAATTATTGTACAGTTTCTTTAATGTATAAGTAAAAGTATATTGAAATTCCTACTTTGTGTGGAAACTGTAAAGTATACATAGAGTTTATTTATTTCTTATTGTGGAAAGTGATCAGTTTTAAATAAATCAACAATATGACATCAATGTTTGACCAATATGAACAAGCCTCTCAACGGTCAAAACAAATGCAAGCACCACCAATTCGTCCCGATATTGTAAGTTCTTTTATACATAGATCAAGTTTGAAAGACTATATTATAACAAGTTCATAAAAAATTTAAAGAAAACATGTTGTGTTCTTATATTCTTGTTTCATTTCTATTAAGGATAAGTATTACAGGATGAATATTTTATTGCATTTTTAGAGTACAGCAGGATTTATCCAAATGAAATTACAAGATGATGAGCCAATTTTTATAAAAAAGAAAGTTAATTTTTTACCACCTGATGAAATTGTACATCTTGTTGTTAATAATAATATAATTGTTATTGCTATGGCCAATAATATTCTCCTACGCATTGATATGAAACATCCAGATACACCAGAAGGTAGAAATTTTGAATAGTGTTTTAATAGTGTATAAGCTTATAACAATGTATATTCATTTTAGAGATTGATATATCTAAATATGCACTAAACATGAAAATGTCAGGGATGTTTCTTGATCCTTTGGGTAATCATTTATTAATTACTTTGACTCCAAAATCACAAGATAACCCACCACCTGAGTTATTTTATTTACATAAAAAGACAACAAAATTAAAACAGGTACATGAGATGAATAAACACAGCAAGTGTACTATATTAAATATTATAAAATTTTGAGATACTTTATATGGATGTATTACTTTAATGAATTACATTACATTTTTCAAGATGTTTTCATTTAGGCAGGTAAATTCAAAGGACATGAAATTACTGCTGTTGGGTGGAACTATGCAAATTCCTCTGAAACTACCACAGGGCCAATTCTCTTGGGAACTTCAAAAGGTCTTATTTTCGAAACAGAAATTGGTTTAGATGGTGATAAAATATTCAATACAAGTTTGGAGCAATATTGGCGTCAGGTATAAACAAAATTGTAAAATTAATTTTTAAGTGTATCATTATTAGTATACATTCTCAGTCCATAATAATAGAGGTTCTTCCCTTATACCATTATTAATTATTTCCGAAGCTTCCTAACTACTTACCTCTTTATGGTGCTAAAGAGGTAGAAGGATTGGTGAGTTTGAAATCAAAATTTCTGCATGTGCAAAACACCTATAGTATTTTTTTGTTATAAATTCTAATGGTCCATTTTCATGATATTAGTTTATCAATAGTTGCTTTCACACCATAAAATCATAATCAATTGCAATATAAATAATATTAAATATTACAAAGTGACAATTTTTTCATCATTATTATATATACTTTATAGGTATTCGATATAGGAAAAAACAGCAATCCACCAATTACTGGTTTAGAATTCCATAAAATACCAAATACTGATACGTATATAATTATTGTCACTACTCTTATTCGCATTTATCAATATATTGGATCAGTACAAAATCTAGAAGAAAAACCTCTATTGCAACAAGTTTTCAATAAGTATTTGAATGTGGAAGGTAAATTTTGGTTACATACATTTGCATTGATAACAGTATCTACAATAATTATAGAAGTAACATTTCTACAGAAAGCTTTACCGACGTAATAAGTTCTTTGCCTTACTCTAAAATGCAATTTTATTATCCTGCACTTGGTGCATTACCAAAGTCATTTGGTTGGTTAACAGAAACTGGTATCCTGTATGCCCAGGTAAAAATTATTCAAATTTAATATACACGAAAATATAACGCAAAAGAATTTAACTTTGTTTAGGTCAATTCAAAGGTAGACCCGAAAAATATGTTAATAAATCGACAAATGTTAAGATCTCCTGAAGTAAGTCTCATGGGAAACTACATCTCAAAAGAAACAACTGCTCCATTGTCTTTTGTTTTAACAGAATTTCATGCATTGTTACTTTACGCGGATCATGTAAAAGGCATATCCCTTTTAAATCAAGAATTGATATTTGAAGATATTTACAATGACGTGTGTATAACGAATACAAAATATAACATGAATGTCATCTTGAATCTTAATTATATTATTAGAACAATTTTAATTTTCATAGGCTGTTGGAAACTTACTGAACATTACTACAGATTATGTGACTCGTTCTGTGTGGGCATATAGCGAGCGCGCAGTATTCAAATACAAAATTAATAGAGAAGACAGAAATGTTTGGCAGGTAAATTAATATGTGTACTGAAATATTTCTTAATTATAATAATAATTACGTGCGTTGTTATTCTTATGCAGATTTACATTGATAAAGGTGAATTTGAGCTTGCCAAACAATATTGTAAAGATAATCCAGCACACATAGATCAAGTACTTGTAAAGCAAGCAGAAATGTTTTTTAAAAATAAAGAGTATGTCGAACTTTCTGTATTACTATTTAAGACATGATCATAGACTTATGTACACATTATTTTTCAGATATGAAAGGAGTGCTCTCACTTATGCTGATACTCATTCATCATTTGAAGAAATTTCTTTGAAGTTTCTACAGGAATGGCAAATAGAGGCTTTAAAAACATTCCTTAAGAAGGTATTACATTCTTCTGTGATATTATTTGAAATTTAATTGAAACAACCAACACAACTTTTTATTCATAGAAACTTGAAGGATTGAAAACACAAGATAAAACACAAATAACCATGATTGTTGTATGGGTGATCGAATTATTTATGAATCAAATGGGTGTATTACGGAGTAATAATACATCGTATTTACACGATTCCCGATACTTAGAATTACAAAAACAATTTGATAGTTTCCTTGCTATTCCACAAGTTGAGGTATGATTTAAAAAATACTACATTGCTTTATAAAATTTGTAGTTTCTTGAATATATAAAAAATTATTTTCATTTTAGGAATGCATCAAAAGGAATCGTAGTACTATATACGATTTAATAGCAAGTCACGGCGATAAAGATAATCTTATACGTTTAACTATAATGCATTGCAATTATGAAGAAGTGATACGTCAGCATTTATACAAAAACAATTATTTAGAAGCCTTTGAAGTTTTAAAAAGTCAAAGTAACAGAGATCTCTTTTATCAATTCTCTGGTATTCTTTTACAAGAATTACCACGCCCTACAGTGACTGCTTTGATATCACAAGGTTCATTATTAAAGCCATCTAAACTTCTTCCAGCTTTAGTGTCTTGTAATAGTGATGAAAAACATGTAAGATATCTATAGTTTACATTTTCATTTTCGTACAGTTTATAGTAAGTAAAAATACCGTTCGGTATTATAGGCAAAGGAAGTAATCAGATATCTAGAGTTTTGTGTATATAAACAAAGCTGTCAGGAACAGGCAATTCATAATTTCCTATTGTCTTTATACGCTCGTTATAAACAAGACGAAGTAATGCGTTATATTAGTTCTCAAGGTGATTTTCATAGTAAACTTTTTGGAATGAAATATAAAAAAAATATATTTTATTGAAATGTTTGATGTCATTTCAGGCCAAGATATAAATATGGTACATTATGATGTGCACTATGCGCTACGATTATGCCAAGAAGTTGGTTTAACCAAAGCATGTGTGCAATTGTCTGCTTTACTTGGACTCTGGACAACAGCAGTTGATTTAGCTTTGACAAGCAGTGTTGACCTTGCTAAACAAATAGCTGCTATGCCTTCTGATCACGATGACGAATTACGGAAAAAGTTATGGTTAAAAATAGGTAACTGATACAAGTATAAATTCGAAACTTTGAGGTGTCTAATTCTTATTAATTCAACTTTTAGCTGAACACGTGGTTCGAGAGAAAAATGATATACAGCAAGCAATGAAATTTTTACAAGATTGCGATATAGTCAGGATAGAAGATATACTACCATTTTTTTCAGACTTTGTTACTATAGATCACTTTAAAGATGCTATTTGCAATTCGTTACAGGTGAAATAATTTTATGTGTAACATGCCATTAATTTGTTGAATATTTATGGAATTACTACTATATATTTCAATTGCAATTAACAGGAATATAATCAACATATTCAAGATCTCAAAGAAGAAATGCAAGAAGCAACAAAAGCTGCTGAGCTTATTAGGAAGGATATACAAGAGTTTAGAACAAGGTGGATAAAAAAAAAAACAATAATAGATTATCCAATGCCGCGATGTAACTATTTTTTCCTTTCAGGTGTACATTTATACATGCAAAGGACACATGCAAGATCTGTGATTTTCAATTAGTAGTACGACCTTTTTATGTATTTCCTTGTGGACATAGATTTCATAGCGATTGTCTTGTAGCTGCACTAACACCTATGTTGGCAATGGATCAGAGAACAAAGCTAGCTGATCTGCAGCGACAACTTACCGCTCTTTCGAACAGACCGGAAGATACTACATCAGTTGGATCTGTATCTTTATCTACAAAAGATCAAATCAAGGCCGACATCGACGAATTGGTAGCCTCTGAATGTTTATATTGTGGAGAACTTATGATAGAGTGAGTAATTTGAAGAGACAACTCATTAAACCTCATGTGGTTCCCTTGTTTCGTAGTTTAAATTTTTCATATAAATAACTATTCTGAGATCTGTTATACTAAAAAAATAAAAATTATATTGCAGATCTATAAATAAACCATTTATCGAAGAAGAAGATTACGAGAGAGTAATGAAGGAATGGACATAAATAATAAGTTATTCGCTTGTAAATTATTTCAATAAATATTCATCTACTTTGTGTAGTATGCTTATTTATACAAATTATTGCTCTTAATAAAAGAAATATTTGTATTATGCCATTTTGAATATGAAAACTGTTTATTTTGTATATATTATAATTTATAAATGCAAGAATAAAAAAAATTTAAGGAACTTTAATATAATATAAAATAGACATTACAATCTTTTATACGCACGTAAATAGCAATATAAACACATGCAATATATTAATTTAATTTAATCCCAATGATGATTCAACTTTCTTATTTCGTTTACTCACGGCTTTGTTACCATAAATATAATATCGTAATGGTTTATTTGACCACTCTACTCCGTAGCCGTCTATGCCTATTCTAGGGCACTTTACAATTTTAATCTTCTCATCTGTGTTGCTATTTTCAATCCACAAACCTTTCCAAGAACACATGGAGTATTTACTATGCTTTTTATGGAGTTGAAAAGCCATACATAACTTTGATGGACCATTACACAATTCATGTGTTTTCAAATTTTTCATAGGTTTTTTAGGTACACTAGCTCCCTTTGAAGTTCGTTGACTGGCCATGGATTCAATACCTTCTAAGGGTTCGACAGCTCTTATTAAAACAGCACACCCCTTACCTAAAATCTCACCAGGAGATTACTATATGGAAGAATGTGAGATACGGATGATACAAATTGTTAGATATCATAAGCATGTTCTTCGGATTCAATATTTCTCTGAGTAACACTAGAACTTCCTAATACATAATATCTCCACACTTTTTGCTCATTATGTTTCAAATCATTATTAAGATGTGCTGCTACAATAGTTGTTGATTTTATGTAAGGATCATATTCTACCCATAAATCATTGCAGTCGTAAATTTTTTTTGTATGGAAACTATCTTCATCAATAACAAAAGCTGTACAAATCTTGGATGGAGTGTTACAAAGTTCATATTGTTTAATACGTTGAACATTTTCCATGATTTTTTTTTCTTTTTTGTTTTCTTCTAATCGCATATTTCTTAGCAATTCCATATAATCAACACCAAGTATTGGTTCCACTGCCTTGATTTGCACATATGCTCCTGACTCTAATTTAATTTTATACTATAATACTATACTATACTATAATTATTTGAGTTTAAACTGCTATGATCCACACATGGATTTTGGGCAGTGAACATGTTAACTATTTTAGTTTGTGGCATTTGGGGCTAAACTCATTCTACTATTCTTATTAACTTACACTCACCTTGACTAGATATATTGAAACAATGATACATGCCATAGGTCATATATACATAGATAGTCCCTGGTGGCATATACATTGGTATATTACGAGGAGTAATTTTATTCTGATATGTGTGCGATGCTTTGTCAACCACACCTAAATAGCCTTCTGTTTCAACAATTCTGCCCTTTAAAATAGTTCCATTCTCAAGGTAACGAACTAGTACTTTCCCTAAATAGACAAACAATTTGTCTATATTGATCCAAATACATATATAGAAGGTAAAATAAGAAAGTGTAGTTAACCAATTTACCTAATAAATTTTGAGCTAAGTCCTCGCAAGGGGAATCAAAAAATGAGAATGGCAGCCTATTAGAACATATCTCTTTTTCCCATGTACTTAAAGGTGGATCTTCTAACTGTTTTAATTCTTCCTTCATCATTTCAAGATCTACTACAGCCCTAGGTTTATTTTTTGCAGGACGTGTATTTGGTTTTAATTCCTCATTAACTCTTTTATTCCCTACATCAGTAAATTATATAGAAACTAAATATCATATTTGATATTTAATATTCTACCATTAAACTAACTTACTGTCTTTCAAGCTTTTTAAATTAAGTTTACTTTCTCCACTTTTGTCAGAAGCCTTAACATCTTCTGAAGATGACGTACTAGAAGACTTTGCAGTATCAATAACTTCACTTTGAGTTTGTAACATTGCTAACGAATTATTTAATTTTTCGTTAAGTAAATTCTTAGCTTGTACCTCTAAATGATATTTATTGTCCTGATAAAAACATATATACTTTATTTATCATGAAATAAAGTATATTAGCGTTAATATGCTGATGATTGAATGTTCAGATATTAATAGTGAAGCAATTGCATTTTGTATTCGAATATGCAATGGAAAAGAAACGTACATAGAAATAACGTAACCTATTTGATATATTTTTTACGAAATTTCGTGGTTATAACGAACCTTCGATTCCATTCCTGTTTCATCTTTACTGGTATCCTTTACTGGTATTCCTTCATTGCCCGACTTTGCCTTTGTATTAAACCGCGTTCTCTTCATCGATGAAACACACCACACAAAACGAAACTTCACAACACTGTTAAACGTTTGTCGAACAATATTCTCTACAAAAAACGATATAAATTGCAATACACTTAATAATAATTCCACATCGCGTTACGCGGGCACGAAGACTGCCAAATTCAAATTTCAACTACAGAGCAGTTTCTCGTGCGGTATGTGAGGGAAAAATCAGCGCTGCCACTACGCAGGCGCGAAAGAGGAAAGATTTGGCGGTAAACATTTGATATGCATTCAAATCGTATATAATGAATAAAAGATAAACATCATTCAATCAAATTATATTTCGCAAATTGAAAGAAACTGAAGCTTATTTGAATAATTAATTAACATTATTTGATTAAAATCAGATGATCTTTATTCATATTTCTCTACAGCAGTGTTTCTCAAACTTATCGGATATTCTCTGAATGAAGAAAAACTTTTGGCGGTACGCTAAAGTTGAATTGAATTACACACTATTTTTTAGTAATATTTAATTAAATAATACACATAAATAAATATGAAAGAAATCAGCGTACTCGCTAACCCATAGGAGTTCACCGTTCCTAGTTTGGAAAACATTGTTCCAATTTAATTGCACGCTTTAAATATTGCTCTCATTGAAAGGAGATGGCTCGAATTTTCATATTTTACAAAATAACGAGACAAATTTGTCATGTTTATACATGAATACGGCTCAGCTACAACAAATTGGTTAATACATACGGTTTTTGGGTATTCCGTAATCGATAAGAATCTTTAGACTTGATTTAAAAGGCAACATCTGTTGTACTTGCAATACAGGAGAAATTTAGTTATGAAAAGAAGTTGAACTATACTTCTTCAATTACGCACAGATCACAGATATTTTTGACTTATTACACACGCAAATGTTACGTCATCGAAGATATATTTTCAACTATTTCGATAAATACATATTGTTTCTAAGGCGAGTGGAATCACAGAGATTATGTTTATCATTTCTTTGAAGTTCACGTTTGTTGCATTTGTCGTAACAGAGTAAAATATGAGGCAGCTGTTTGGTATACCTGGAAAAGAGTTTCAATTTTTAACGAATGTGTTTCAATTTCAGGCAAGTTGATTTAGTTTACTGTGGAATATGTTAACTATTTGTTCATAGATTTGTTTGAGTGGTTTCGCAGTCACCGATAACAATGGTACACGCATCGATCAACTAAAATGTATGTCGTATTTAATCTCGTAAGGAGTTGAACGAATATGATGGGAGTCAATAAATTGTTGACTTCAATCACCACGCTGTACGAAAATAATATTTTCACATTAATTTGGAAGCATTACAGTGAAGTTTCCAAAATGTATATACTAAGATTATTCAATTTGAGACATATAAGATAGTATATTTAGGAAGTCCTCAATAAAAGTCGAAAACTCAGCCCACTCGGGGACTTTTAACGGGGACCTCCCAGTGGATGTAGATTAATCGAGACCTAATGGATAATTTTCTGTTTTTGAAACATTTTGTAAATGATACCTTTATCTGCGCCCTTCTGTCGATAGAAACGTTTTGCAATATTAATACCACCGTCGCTATCCATTTTATATATCCTGCTTCTCATAGTCTGCTTCTAATTCGCGGTTTGACGAATAGACAATGCCTTCAGCAGATGACAGATAAGAATCATCTTGTGCAACGACGATGAAACTTTATCAACAACATGGGTTTACCAGACGTGACTACATAAGGGAGACGACACGAAAGCATAAGTTGCTATTTCATTTTTCCGCGTGCTACATATTACATGGGCACAACCTAATACTTATCTAAGACCCCCTGGAAATGTAGCAGATAGTCGTGAAATAAAGATTTGTACTTTTTCACGCCTACTTTATACCTAAGAATGTGAAACCAGTCTTCTCGTGACGCTCCAAGGGAACGCACATTGTTTAGTGTTTAACTGGCATAATTTTGCATTTTAGAAGTTTTGACAATGATGGTGATTCGTAAAGTTTTTGCAAAGTCCAAAACTCCATGACGTTGTTGGTAAATGTCCTGTGAATATTCCGAAAGAAATCTAAAATCAGAATATCGAAATGTAACGAAATTGAGGATTCTTTAAGATTCAACGAATTGTTTTGTTTTTTATTATACGTATAAGCAATCCAACTTACACATAATAATTAATAATTAAAAAGGACACTTTTTTTAATTTATATGAATAAATCTCTGGACCACTGTACGTTGCTCTTTTATTTGTCAAAACAAACGTGTTAATCTTTTCGCAGATTTACGACGTGCCAGTGTATAAAACGTACAACCAACGACATTAATTTGATATAAATGTACATCTGGTTAAAATAAGTGACACGAATACATCGATACTCCATAAGAATCAGCATTTGCGTAATCACAGAACGATAACTTGTTTAATTCAAATAGAGAAATAAATAAAACAATAGAGTCAAGTGTATATAAATATTGAAATACTTAAAAATACAATTACAATAACGTTTCGACCGTTCAACAGTCTCGATCCAGAATTTAACAAATTTCAAAATGTACCACCATTGACAACATTAAATCAAAATTACAACCTATACAAAGAATAATGAATTCGACGAACATGGCGAATGAAGTATACTTTTGATGGTAAATTCATGTAGCGAATTCACTCGACTTCCACATTCATAGTGTCTATATACAACTTGTATAAATTATTTTCCTTTCACGAAGGAAACGGGCAGAGCAATAATTGTATCGTTATTTTTTCGTTGATCGCTGAATTTCCAAAAGACTCTTACCCGTGGTCTCAGGTATCAGAAAGTAGACATACGGCGCGCAAAAGAGCATACAAACACCATAAGTCCAGAACACGAACTTGTCACCAACCAAGTCCAAGTACGGCTGATAAGACCTTGAGCTAGTGAAGGACATCAACGCGTTACTGGAGCTCACGCACAGAGAGGCAACATTTTTCAAGCTCGCTGGAAACATTTCACCCAACAGGGTGCTCGGAATCGGTTGGAGTCCACCAGCCACGGAGAGATTGAACGACAACATCGCGATTATGGGTAACCACGTTAGGTTGCTGCTATCGTATCCCACGGAAAGAAAATGAAAATGCAGACCCAGGATCGCCAAGGATATCGATGTCCCGAGGCTGGAGATGATCAGAAGTGTCTTCCTACAGAGTCGATCGATCAGCAGTGTGGCCGTTAACCCAGCTACGATCGTCGCGAATCCGAGAATCGTCACCACTATACTAGGCGTTATGCTGACCTTGCTTTTCGTCACGATTATTTCCGAGTAGGAGGTCATGATATTGTATCCGCTTGCATAGGAGAAAGCGTAGAGACCAAGCACCACGAGAGCCTTCTTCAGGTTACCTGAAACGAGGATCACGAAAATTTAATCAAATTTCACATTAGTTTACTTTGTGTCGAAATTATAGTGACGAAAGGTAGTTTGATATCTGATCATTAATTTGAGTTGGGTATAGCGTGATATACATAACGAAATACAATTCGGAAAGGAAAGAAAAGTTGAATGGCTGTTGTTGATAGATATTATCTCATTAAGATGTGGGTGGCCCCGAACAAAGGGAACGTCCAGAACAAAAGAAGAGTCATAAAGTATTTCTTGCCTGTTGGACAAGCTTTACGACTCTTCTTTTGTTCTGAACTTATCTTTTGTTCTGGATTATTCACATCCTAATGACATATCGTGCTGAGTATATCATCTAACCTTGACCACCTCGAACACTTGTATTTGATGCTGGTCAAAAAATGTCAAAAGATAATGTGAGCGCACATTATTGTCAGTAAAATGAAGTTCATTAATAATGATGAATTATTCCGCAGAAAAAGAGAAAAATATATCCTTAAAAAATAAAAATAAATTTGAGACTCCTTCCACTTGAAGTCGTAGGGATATATATTTTTTATTTAAAGAATGACACGCCAATGAGTTCTCGCGAAACTTATTTAGAAATAAAATGTCCAGAGATTAGCTTAAGTTAAATAATCATACTTGGTTGGAGGAACTGCTTGAAGTTTCGGAAAATGTTAGTTCCAGCCCCGTCGACGAATTCCTGGAGCTCTCGCAACTCGGCTTTGACGTCAGCTTTTCGCCTAAACCACCTCAAGGATGCCTCAGCCTTGTCGATATCGCCGTACAGGAGGTAATGGTAGGGTGATTCGGGTATCAAGCTGAAGAGGATCATGAAGAGGATATTCGGAACGAGGCTCACGTACCCGAACATCTCCATGGACAGATAAGGACCCATTGCATTGCCCAGGAACATACCAACGGCAGTTGCGTTCACGTTCATGGATATCTGAAGACGTGATCACAGGTATGACTTTATCGAACGTGTAATCTGATTGATACGATATTAGGCAACTAGTTCACCCTGTATATGCTACGTATTAATTTTCGAATATGAAACAACAGGTTCTAATTAATGACTCATAACACGTTGACTGCCACGTCATGCAGGGATGAGTGACACTAATGCATGAGAATGATTCATGCTAAAGTTGCTTGTCACATCGTGGTAATATATTATACTTACTACGATAATACATTTTTGTTTCGTAATATATGAATGAGATATGTGAATAATGTATACGATTATTGTATTTTATTGCTCATTTTGAATTAGTGCGTTTTGGTGTATAACATATTATACAACGTGTCAATACAAATGATGAAAGAAAAAATTGATTGGTTCGGTCAGATTTTATCTGATTTTTGGTCTTAGACAACTCTAATCCGTTTCTTATCCTACATAGTTAAGTTATTAAGAATTTACCAGTGATCCACGAATTCTGGGATCGGCGATCTCGCTCAGATACATCGAGAGTGCAGACCATATAATTCCTGACCCGATTCCTGAGCAGAACCTGGCCACGTAGAGCCACGTGACCGATGTGGCACAAATAGTGAATACCCAGCTTGAGGCTAGCGGTAGACCACCGAGTAGAATTACTTTTTTTCTTCCAATGTATTCTGAAGACGACGGTGTGACATGTTAAAGTCTGATTTTCCTGAGAACAAGATCACCACAACTCAGAACTAATGATCGTTCATTGGATCATTATGTTATATTTATTTTTCTCTAATTTCCTTTCTCGATTCCTTTCTCAAGACGGAATTAATTCGAAGAAAAATAGTTATATGGAACCGATTTGGATCGCTGTTAATATTACTTTTCTACATACCACAATTTCATATCACGCTTTTCTACGAGTGCTGAGTCGTGGCTGCCTTGTTCTTACTCAATTCTCGATTAACAATGTTCTTCGCCATTGTTTGCCTTGCTTGGTCGTCTGATTGCGTGCTGCAAGAGAGGATCGATCGAATCAACCAGAGATGTGTGTACGTCTGATATATTTAAAGGGAAAGTTATTTACTTCGTAGACGGTATTTATTTTTAGTATGATTTTCTATTACACTGTTGTCACTGTTAATCGTATCTACGTAAGTGGTGGTTGTTCTATTTGTTTTTTAACGCAGTGCGTGCATCTAGGTCAAGCTTTCGATTTTTAAGACTATTTAATCTTTGAATGAATTTGAATTATTAGCCGTCTGTAATTTTGATTGGAAGCAATTATCTTTTGCAATACGAAGAATATTATAATGCAATAGACAGAAATTAAAAAAGTAATGTCAAACGGTGGTTCACATAAATAATATCCACGATAAGGAACACTTTCCGAGTGGTATACGGGGCTGAAACCTAAAATGGTAATTACGGATTTTCCTTGGCACATATCGAAACGTTTTTGCCACTGTCTTTTTATTCTATCGTTAATTAAAACACTGCATTTATGTTTCAACGGACACGTCTGTAAAGTTTTTCAAGTTCACGCGATTCACCGCGACGTGTCCGGAAAAGGGTGGGTTAATGGAGTTGACCAGACGAATTTTCTTTCTGATAGTGAAGAAACGACCTTACCTTGACACAGTGCACTGAGCAAAGCGCCGGCTAGCCGGCCAAGATTTAAAAGGGAGGCCACCCAGGACACTTCGGTATCTGTCAGCCTCAAAGGCATGTTCGCTTCCGTCGATGTCAGTTGAGCCAAATACGGCGATGCCCAGCCATTCGCGAGACCACTTCCCATAACGGCTAAGCTGACTGTCACAAACGGCCATGAAACAGTTGTGTTAACGGACGCGAAAGTAATTTCATTAGCTCATTCATAGACATAGCTCTACCACCATCGTAATATACGAGCGTCTTGGACTACAGATTGCATTTTCGTATTCAACGGTAAACCGAAATCAACTTTATTTTGTCTGCTCGGCACGATTGCTACACATTTGCGTATGAGAAGTAATATTTTTAAAGATAAATAAGACCAGGTATGAAAATTACTTCCGCTTGGTTTCAGGGTGTAAAATTTGCGTTGTAAAATGTGCAGGTACAAGTATACTTGTGATGACATTTAATAGAATGTTATATCAAATGATAATTCTCTATAAATATTTAAAAAGTGAAATAGGAAAATATTGTTCCATTATAGGCAAAATGTTGGAAAAGAACTTGTTAGAGAAATGTAAATAAAAGATGGAATATTGTCCTATTTTTGAAGGAAACAAAAAGAATTTGACAGGGCACTGATCTTAAAAGCGTGACAAATTATTCAGAAAAAATGTCTGATATAATAAATACGTCTCATCCAATGTGACAAATATAGTTTTCGTAACTAAAGTGAATGGATTTTCGTGAGGAGTTTCTTTTCAACACTATAGTAACCTCTAGTAGCAATTTAAAGTTATACTTACGCGTGTACGCAGCCAGCCATTGTGGCCATATCGTGACGTTCTTAGCTTCATCCTTTTTCGGATCCTCGCTGGACATCCTGGATTCCTATAGGATGCGAAGGGATGGTCAAGGATGCGTTGCACCTCGTAGCCGTTCGGTCGCTGTTTCCCTAACCGACTTATGAGGTTCGCGAAACTTATACCAGGAAGATACTGGTTGAGATCGGAAAATTTGCATTCCGATAAGATTTCTGATGTATTTATGCTCTCTGCGCGTAGGAGTTTGATTATTTGGCTATGCCGCGTGTGCTTGGGAGTGGCGTGAAAAAAGCTGTTATCGCGGGTTTCTCGTAAGAATATTTTTCTTATCTCGGCTCGTTAGGCGAGAAACGGTACAAATTTTTGGAAAACATCTCGAGCTACGTAAACATCGGCTAGTCATGATTGACAGTTCTGCCTCGTTATCGCGTCAGAAATAGCTAATAACAATATCAGGAGTCACCGTTTCACTGAGATATTTATTGGAGCTATACGGAAGATTGACAATGGAATTACCGTGAATAGGAAACACAATTAAAAATCACTGCAAAATTGTAACTGGAAAATTTTACACTGGAAATAATGTTTAGTTTGATCGTTTTAGTGTGATTAAATCTAGCACGTGTGTCTTTGATCTTTTGTGGTATTTTGCTGAGGATAGAATATGCGAAGCCTTATGAGATGAGATGTTCTCTAGAAAATTTCGAGTAATAGCAACCTGGAATCTTCTTTGGGTACAATTTTTGAGTTCATTCCTTTATTTATAAAAACATTAAACAAGTAATTATTTGAAATATGTTTATAATCAAATCAAGTGGTCCACCCTATATATTTGTGAATCCAAGATTCTTTTTAAATCGATTAAACAAACATCGCGTTTTGAATTTGTTTTACCTCTCCCCTTTGCAAATTGTGTCAACAGTTAATTAATTAATAGAATTAAACTATTTTAACGTAAAAATTGCTTAAAATGAAGAAGCAACAAGCACCGCCTAATAGCGTGGAAATTCCCGATCTTTTAAGTGTTTTTGTGAAGGGGATGAGACTTCGTGGAGGAAGAAGGTAAAAGAATCAAACTCAGGTTTACAATTTTTATTAAAAACGAATACAATTTCAAACACCAATTATTCCCGTTACGTATACTATATTCTAGATGCGTTTAATATTTAACCTATATTAAGGAGACTTGTAATATTTATAACACTGCACTATAAAATATTGCCATCAGCCAGGAGAGTTTGAAAGAGTTATTAACGTCACAACTGTCACCACCTCGGTGTCAGGCAGCTTTCGTGCCCGCAACTATGAAATTAGGAGAATGTAATGAAATAGATGTCAAGGTGAATGAAGTCCCTGCAAGTTACGGCGATAGTGATGGATATAAACAAGTTGAGAGAACATTAATCAAAAATTGTTGTAAGTTCGTCTTACTGTTATATAAATTATTTACCGAATTGTTTCTTTTATTAACTTCTACAGTGCATTTGACGTTGTTAGTTGCAAAATTTCAGTTTCATACAATTTCATAATTACGTTCTGAAAGATGGTAATCAAGAAAAAACGTCAGTGGATGATGCGGAAGAAGTAGGGTGTTTAAATTGCCTAATAGATGATATATCATTATCATTTGATGGTCAATGGTTAAAGAAACATTTGAAATTGCCACTAGAAATGGCAATCAAAGAAATTGTGGCAAAGAAACCTCATGATCCAGTCAATTATCTTGGATTTTGGTTGATTCATTATCGAAAATCCCAGGAGAACAAGCAGTGGCAATTTGAAGCAGATCAAGAGCTACGTCATTACCGTTCTTTGATTCGAGAACCAGTACGTATTATCAGTAATTTTGTTATATCAAAATATCATGTAAACATGTACAAGGGCACAGTTTCAGACATTTAGGCGAAATAAGGGTCGTTAAAACATAATATTTCAGGTACTTGAAGTGGAGGAACAAATCTCTGACAAAGGAGAAGAAGAAGAAGAAGAAGAAGATGTAATCCGAGATAAGAATTTTCATTATTACGATGCTGTCGACACCACGGCGTGAATGATCAATAAAACGAAAATTAAAAGCAGCAACCAAAATTCAGTCAATTACAATGATACATAATAAACAGAATTTTAGAAATCTATGAAAGTGTCCATAAATGCAAAAGTATGTAAAGTATCATCAGTAATATACATGTTACACCGTTTAGAAGATAGTACAAACTTTGTTTAAGCTTAAATTCTGTTTTCGTATCTATAAAGATATGAATTTGGAAAAACAACCGTAGTCTAATAATAAGTTTGTTCATAAGTAGTACACTATTCGATGTTATGTACTCATAATTTAAAAAACACAGAACTAGTACAAAACAGAATAGTTCGTGTCACGTTACATGGAGACTACGTTATAGAACAGTAGCGCGCTGTCTGACCATAACATACCATTCTCCCCTTAAATTCGCGAAGACCGTCGCGTCGCGCTTCCCCCGAGGATCGTCAGATGCCACCATTCTCGGTGTGACCGTAACGAGGTTCGGGTTGATTCGAGCGTTTCCGTCGTCGGGTCCACGGTTCCCATGCGAAGCTGCGCTCAGTTCGAATCGCGCAGCCGCCCCAGAAGCTCCGGTGCGCGGTTGATCGAAATACGAAAAGAGTCGCGAACACGGAGGTGCGTGTTAAACTAACGAAAAGCAACGTCTCGAAACCCGTGACCCGTCTTAATTTTCAGGCATGACCGAGGACGGTGTCGGAGGATGACATTGGCGTATTTGTACGCGTCGGCGAACGGTGTAACGCGGCACGTTTTGTGCTCGATTCGATTGTTATTGACGCGAGGGTTGGTCGCGCGGCCATGCCAGTGGTCGGGTCAACGATATAGTCGCCAGATGGCGTGGCGTTCGTCTCGATTCACCCTGCCTGCGCTGGAATGCCCACGGCGAGGTGCCTGTCGACGTTGTCGTCTTTCGTTGGATCTTTTTTCCACGCCACGATCAGGTGACCGGCTCGTGAACGTTTTCGTTGCCTGCTTACCGATCCCTCGACCGTTAACGATCACCCTTGAACGGACGCGCGACCCCGGAAACGGATGTTAGAAACGGATGCGCCAGGCGGGTGGTCCACTTTACACGTACGGAAGGTGGTGTGTTGTGTTGTGCACTAGAAGGCGGTTCCAGCGCGCTCCCTTCGACTCTATCGAACCGTCCATTCGTACGGACGGTGTAATTTCGTCGCGGAACCGTGGGAAAAGTCGTGTGTCGCGGTGTCGCGTTGCGAACATCGTTTACAAGCCCCGTGGAAAGGTGGAACGGTGGTGTTGGGACGATCGAGTCGAGGCGGAACACGGGAGTGTCGTCCACCATTTTGGCTGCGCGAGGTTACTCGATGCGTGCACCGTTCTCTCAGCACGTTCGTTATTTTCGCCCCTGGCCTCGCGGAGTATCGTTCGCAATGCGCGTTGCGTTCACGGCCGATTTAAAATACCACAGTGGACAGTGCCTGGAAACGGTGACTAGTTAAAAATGGTCCCCTAAAACCCTCGTTTAAATGGAGCAAGGCGAGGGCTGTTTTCCTCGTCGCAACCCCGAAGCTGTCAGCTGGTCGTGAGCGGCACCGTTGGAAATTGACCCAGAGATACTCACCCACTAACCCACGGGGTCTACACGCATCGAGAAAACGACACGAACCCCATCGAGGATCTAAGAATCGTGTCTAACAGGGAATAAACGAAGTGACTGGAAAGTGGGTTACCGTGAGTGTCGTCCCTGCTGGTCGAGAAGCAAGATTCGATTCCCGTGACCGTGTTTAAAACCTTTACAGCCTACCCGAGGGACAATCGTCCAGCTGATCGTCGGTAACGTGAAACCTGAGGTGTCGGGGGGTTAACACCTCGAGTGCCGTTAACCCCCTTTGCGTGACCACCTCGCGGCGGAGAACTTACCGTCGCGATTCCTCCGCGGGAGATCACGATCGACCTGAAAGAGAGACTACTGTGAACAGCTAGACCCGCGAGTAGGTTAGGCCGCCACCCCTAAATCTGACGTTTAAACGGACCAAGGTGATGGCTGTTTTCCTCGTATCAGCTGTGAAAATTGACCCCAGAAATTCTCAGCCACTCGATGATCCAGATCCGCACGCATGAGAAACCTACGATTCACGGATCTAATGATAACAAACGTCTCTGGAAAGTGGGTTACAGCGAACGTCGTCCCTGCTAGGCGAGAAACAAAATATATTTTCTGGTGTTTGGGGCACTCGCAGCATAATTGGGGATATATCGTGGGTCCAGCTGATCGCAATAACGAGTTGAGTCGGGGTTAACACCTCGAGTGCCGTTAACCCCGTGGCCACCTCGCGGGGGAGGGCCTTCCGTCTCGATTTCTTCGCGAGGCTCGCGCGTGCATGAGATGAGCGGCGCGATCCAGGATCGGGCCGCCGACGGTGCAGCCCCAGGAAACGATGCCCTCGAGCACGACGAGACGCGGGAAACTACTAAGACTGTCATGAGTCATCGAGTCGCGTTGGTGCAAATTGGAGTGCACGGTTAGATCATCGCGTCACATCACATGGTTCATGGGCAGGCAGGACTGTGTATTGTTAGCAGTGTGAGTCTCTGAATGGAATCACGAGTTGGGATATTCGGGTGGACCATTAGTGAACGCGATGGATGGGTATGCGTGACTGTGCACTGTGATACACTGGTAGTTTGAGTGTTTGGACCGGAAAGAGTAGTTGGGATGTTCGAGTGTATCGTCGGTGAATGGTCGGTTATATCGTCGGTTATGGGAGCGTGAACCCCCTAAACGGAATGACGACTTGTAACGTCGATGTGGACCACCATTGAACAGTTCGGATGGGTAGGTTCAACTGTATACTGTGTTCACTGTGAGTTTCTGAACAAAATAACGGTTTGGAACGTCGACGTGGACCACCAGTGAATACTTTGGATGGTTGCGACGGTTTGAGGTGGACGATCTGTGAACGCGTTGGATGGGCAGTCCAGTGAACTCGGTGAACTCTATTTCCGAGTGAGTGATTGTCGAGGGATCGCGGGTGAACGATCGAGGCATTCGCGCGGACAGGCCGCGATGGAGACTAAGTGACTTTTTTCCCGAATAT
This sequence comes from Hylaeus anthracinus, assembly GCF_026225885.1. Classification (NCBI taxonomy): domain Eukaryota; kingdom Metazoa; phylum Arthropoda; class Insecta; order Hymenoptera; family Colletidae; genus Hylaeus; species Hylaeus anthracinus. The sequence continues at coordinate 6,407,097 of NW_026534330.1, read as the reverse complement.
CGTCGCCTATCTCCCTTTTCCCACGGGATGGGATCCTCTAGATTAGTCCTAGATGTTTCGTGCGATTTGTCGTTCAAGTGAACTGGTTCGGTGTGCTCGATCAGTGCTCCGAGTGTGTGCCGTTTTCGTCGACGGTTTGACGAGGATTACGCGTGCTGCGCAACTTGCTCTGGCCACGTCCAAATGTGAGTGCCCTGTTTTAGATTGTTTTTGGTTTGAGTCTCCATTATAGCTTCTGCCAAACGTCTAATATTGACAAACAAGTATAGTAGGTTAACAAGACAAGTATAGTAATTTTCATTTTTTTAATGTGTCCACGACTGCAACTATTTTCAAAAATGTAACAGGTACTGAAAGAATTGTTATGTTTAGAAACAACATAGGCAATATTTTGTGGAATACAGAAATCATTGGCTAGGCTAGTAATATGGTATAATAATTTAATCAGAAGGAAAGCATTAGCAAGATATGAACTTAAGAGAATAAACTTTGAGAGTGTCCATTTCTATACTTCAGGGCAAAATTTATAATAATTTCTAACAAAAATGATTTTTCATACTGTGTCATAATCAGGTTCATGAATGATACAAGCTTTAATTGAGACAAAGGGTTATTTGGAATGGATATCCAATACTCAGAAAATTTGGCAGTATTTACGTAAAAATAAAAACAATAATTCTTCTCATATGTGTCCAACCAGTTTGTTAGACTCGGTCAAACAGATTTCGCTCTAAACATTAACTAATTAGGGTGGTTTCGTAAATACAGATGAGAGAGTCACGTTCTAGAATTAATTTTATCACCTAAGTTGTTCTAGTCGTGGTTTTTTCTCGATTCTGCAAAGTTTGAACACGATAACCTTTCGACCTTTGGTATAAATTATCTAGGTCTCCATTTGTCCTTTCCAAGAGGATACAAAACAATGGGGAACAAACATAGAGTTTTTGGGTAATTTCACCTGATGTATGACAAACAAAAAATTGAAAAAATCTACTAAATATGTGGCTCTTATTAATTTATTATTAACGGTAACCATAACGCTATCAAAGGTTTTTGTAACAGAAGGTCGTTGAGAAAGTTTTCGACTTATTTTTTCGTGAAGAATCGTATACAGTATCGGAATTTGTTGTAGTAGGTTGGATCGAGATGAAATCTTGTCTTTTAACTCTCTGTCCAGAAGTAATAGATTACAACGATCGCTTCGACTGACAAACCCAATTCATTTTATGGTTTTGTTCGCAAAAATTATAACTGGCTAGAAAGAAATAAAAAATGTCATTTTGGAGACGTTGTTTCATGATATTATCAGAGACGAAGCATCGAGTCGGCGCCATTCAGGCAACACGATTCTTGCCTGCATGGCGCCGACTCGTTGTGCACTTGGCAACGTACGAGTGTCCTTGGAAAATTAGACGGACACACGTATGAAATCCTTTTATCTGATGTAGTCGCGGTCAATGTAGCTAGTGGTAGCTGTTCACGAAGGTCATTGGAGAAAAGATTTATTTGGACGATGCATGTAGGTTTATAATCAGAGTAATAACGAGAGTCATAACTCACTCGCGTGGAAGATACAGAAACAAATTATACAGAGATTGTACAAAATAATGCAAATGTCGCCACGGGTATTTTTAATAAACTATTATATTACTTAAAGTTTGTACGATCATTTTATTTTTGGTTCTCACCAGGTAGTTAAAAATTATTAAGGGATGCTATGTTCTGCTATATTATGATTCATTTATAAACTTTATTTTGCGAAAAGTAATATGCAATTTTACTGATAAGTTTAATTTTACCATAGCAGATGTTTGAATTACTTTATTTCCATTTTTATCAAAAAATAGCAGGAATTTCCCTCAAAACTCTGCAATTAATAAATTATCGAATTCTACTGTTTATCAACACATTTCTCTTACTCCATCAAATATTATACCCATTATTAACTATTTGTACGCCTCAGTGAGAAATGTTAACCTTATCATCATCCTTGTTCTTTAATTTCGATGTCATAAGAAAGAAGTGTCGATCGAGAACTGGATCGAGAATCGATGCTTTCCCTACACACGTTGCTTCCTCTTCGCAAAAGTTGAAGCAGTTGGTTGTTCCACGAACGCCCTTCGCGGAACGACTTCCGCGGATAGCGTTCCTCATAACGCGCGAACACTCGCGGAAAAAACTCTTTAATAAAATGGTCCCTCTATCGCCACTTTGGAGAGGCTTCGTTTGTCGTTTTCGCGACATCCCTCCGCGAGGTCGTACATTGAAAGTTTAATGCGAAATCATCGAACACGGGACGCTGGCGGGTTTCCAGTTGCTCCCGCGCCTTCGTCTCTCGAATCCGTCCTCGTACAAGCCTTTATACAGTACTGGTTCGCGTAACACATGTTCAACTCGTGTACGTGGCATACGTTGCGGGCAAAGGTACCTGCATAACCGCGCGCGGAACTAAATTATTGGAAATGTAAATTGAAAGTCAACGTCGCTTAGGATTCTGTGACGAGAAAACGATAACGAAGATACTGAAAGGGTAGTTTGTGGACAGATAAATAAACGAAGATTGCCCTTCCATCTTGCAAAAGGAATTTCTATTACTCAACCTTTACAAGTCGTCTATATGCTCCCAAGTCGTAGTGCTTTGTTTTGGTCAGATTGTTTCCTATGAAGGATCATCATCTATTTATGTTTGGGTAATATTAATGAATTGATGTGTTATTTTTATTTATTATTATTTCATCAGACCAAAAATGTTGGGTTCAAAACATTTAAATAGACAAATGATTTTAATTCTGCTAGCCATTGATATATTACAAACATAGCAAACGATTTACATACTTAATTTCTTAGTTCCATCGAAAAATAAGCTCTGTGGACGTTCTGTATCTGATTCCTACTTTTATAATACAAGTGATTTGCTTTTACCTATCCACAATATGAGGAACTATACATAAATATTTATCTTGTACCCTTACTGCAATGCCTGTTCTAACAATAAGTGTTCTCTTTCCATAATTACACGACGCATTATACCTATGATAGCGTTTGTATGAAACTTATGAATAATTCTTTTGTTTCTGCGCGAGCACCCTGGTTTCATCAGCTTTGCGAGTGTTTTTATCAGTATTCATTTGTGCCAGATAACCGCTCGTCTTAGAGGCTCGTTCTGTCACCTTTAAATCGATTAGTTCAACAATAGACGCCACTTGCTGATTCCTCGAACTCGTTAAAAGTAACTTGTGACCGTCGATCAATTTCCGATGTTCTGTTACCCAGTTTTCAGAAATAAAACGTATGCATTTGTTATATTAATCGAATATTTAACACGGAAGTATTCACACCGTATTCAATATTAATATTGAAATAATATCGCTTTAATGATTGAGCATGCGATACATATTGTGGTGCGCCGCTATTAAGTTGTTTATTTTTCCGATATTTATCTATAATTATATTGCAAAATATTAAAAAGAAGCGTTGTTCCACGCATGTGGTTCATTCTGAATTATCGTTTGTACGATTATCGAGTATTATCAGTAGCTTTTACTATTTTCGTTTTTATGATATTTTTGTAAAATTGCGTAGTATTCCTTCCTCAAGTGTCTTCCTCATCATATTCTGGAATAATTTATCTCTTATTTTCCGAGGAAGACTCTTTAAAGAAGACACTTTCAAAAGAGATAAAAACAGGTTCTTGAAAACTTACAGGAATAAAAATGAACCATGAGCTTGGAATAATATCTTTGTTTAATATTAGTATATCATGTTCACTTTGTCCCTAAGTAAATAAGACACTTCAAGAGCTTGCAAACATTTGTTGAACTGCAATTCTAATCTCCAAAATTTATTCCAGTTATTGCACGTCTCTAGACTGATACAATTTCCATATTACCGAATTTATCAATTATATAGCTAAGAAAAATGTGCACATTAACTCCATTTGTAATGCACTAAGTACAGAAAATATTTCCGGTAATGAATGCGAAAACTCAAAGAGAGAGAGGCACCCCGTCTTCCGTTTCAATGGTTAATTAGGTAGATTTAAGAATTGCTTTGTTACGTAAGTTGATACCATTGAAAACATACGGACTTCCGGATCATTAAATTCACAGTATAATTAGTAAACGAAGGTACGCAGAAAGTTATGATAATTATGTTGAAAGGGAGTCCTTTAATTAAGTAAATTTCTTGGCGAAACTCATTTAAGACTGTTTTAAGATTGTTATTCAGGAAGTATTAAGTCTAGGGAGCCTCGTAAGAACTTTAGAATAAAGTTTCATACGTTTTTGAGGCGGAAGCTTTAAAGTGAAATACAAAGGAAGCTTGCTGGACTTTGCACAAGGTGATAAATGTAAGGAACATTTCACGATGAAATTTGCTGCCGACAATTATTCAAATTTAGTGGAAATATGTTTCGTTAACTTGTGTTACTTCTCTCTGAAAGTGTCTGACTTTTTTCATAATTATATATTAGAAATAATTCGTATTTAATTGAGTCCCAAATTAGCGAAAGCTCCATTTATATTTATTTGACGTGTTCGTATTGCTACCCTTGCCGAACTTTGTTATGAAGCTTTTCAATGAATAATCTTTGTCGACATGCAGTACTTAATTATGTCTGACTTTCTTTGTGCACCGTCTACTGCCGGAAAAATCCTTTAACCCGATTGGTCGACCTATTTCGGTACTAATTACTTCATGATTTATTGGGCCACCCGTCCGTCATTGTCGGCGGATTCTCAATTCGATTGTTGTTGACCAAGGACCGTGTGTATTCAGAACCGGTACTGATGTCGATAAATTTTCTATCAGCAATACCGTTGACATTCGTTGCACGTGTCACGTTTTGAAAGTGATTACGATTCTGGGTGGGCCGTTTCCTTGTTGCGTTCTCTGTGATTTTGTCACCGGTTCTGGGAAATTTCAATGCTTCAAACTTCCTTTGTGTATTCGTATTTAGTTGCATACTGAAAGGTCACGGGATATAGAATGTAGCAGAAACTAGATTGCATTCCAGCATTTTTTTTTCGGATCAAAAGATGCGCAAAATTGACACGGGAAGATTTTTTCTTTGTACAATTGTTACTACGAAATGCAAATGCAACGTTTGCATTTGTTTTTTTTTTTACGTGACTTGTGAATATCTGATTAAAATAATTCTTTTTATAAAAATCTCGGTTTTGCTTGCATCTGTCAGTTTTTTTTTATATTTATATTACTTTATATCTAACTGTTTTCCTCCTATTCCAATATTTTGTAATGTTTTAAGTAAATTTGATAATACATTTTCTGCATTCGTTCCTTCAAATGTTTGTCATTATAATTTTAATTTTGTAATACTGAATTCACTGCACTCCAGAGCAAATATTCCCATTTATTACGATCGATCACATTGGAAACAGTAGGAAAATTTAGAAAACGCTTCAAAGGTATTCAATATTTATTTCGTATCGGAAAATGTACGGAATTAACTGGCTGCTATTATATTTTTGCAATACTGGAAATTCATTGGGGATTTCAATAATGCATGAATAGCGAATTACTGAATATATTACCGCACACCTTGCAACGTAGATGAATATTTCGTATTCATAAAATATATTTATTTGTAGAGTATAATTCACATTACGGTTTTAATTAACGATAGGGAGTACATTTAATCGCCAAAAAGGTATTGATAACTGTTTTTAATTAATGCAGAGTAAAAATGTACTTTTATTGCAATCCTTGCCTGTTTCCTCCCGGCTTTCGTTTGTTTTTCTTTCTTTTCTCTGTTTCAGTCACACTTTCATAGTTCTATTTCTGTTTGCCTCGTTTCCTGTTCCCTTTTCGTTTCAAGAGATCCGAGTTCCCGTTTCTTGCTCAAACTGTCGCGTTACTTGCACTGCCAAAGAGAATTTTAAGGCGGCGTGGATATTAGTTTCATTCAAGATTTGTCCTCGTGCTTCTTCCTTCAAATTGACTCCTGTGAGAAACAAAATTCAGAATTGATAATGGCCTGTTTATCACCCTATGTACATAGAAACCAAGTCGTTGAAAAGCTTTCATTTAAAAAGTATAAAGCCTAGTCTTAGTATATACAACTTTTCATTTTTATCTATTGCACATTCACCGTTATTTAATCTATGAATTATTGTTTCCGTAAGAAGGAAAATTATTGCTTTTTATGGAAATCATCAGAATGTTATAAATGGCATAAGGGTTAACAAAACTATTTAGAAAAGATCCAAGGAAGTAGAAGATAACAGACAAATGTATATGCAGATAGATATACAAATATTCACATTCAAGTATTACCATTATCCAAGTACGATAGCAAGAAATCTCCAATTTTGCTCTACTCCGTATTTAACTTAGTGACCGAACACGCAACTCTTGGAGGAAATTAAGCAAGGAGTCAGCGAAGTTTGAATGACGTTCCAAGATATCAGAATTCCCAGTTTTTGATTAGCGAATCTGCAAGTTTCCGCGCACGTCTAACTTGGGGTGACAAAACTCTTATGCTGACGAGTCGACTAAGTTGAGCTAGAATTGGTCAATTTCGCGGTTACGTCTTAGGAAATGTATGGTACTGATGGGGTTGAAGAGAGCTGTCCCAGGAAGCAACCTTCAGCTAAGAGGAATGCCCCTCGACTTCGTGGCCTACGTTTTCTTGTATCTGGTTCAGTTGCGGCTTAGAAAGACCCCAAATCAACAACCAAAAGAGACTTTTAACTTTTACGTTTTGTTAAGTTTTATGAATTTTGTTCAAAGAAATATTTATTCTGGTACTTTTATGGAACAAATTTTCGCAAGTTAGAACTCTTTTGAGAAATACTCTGTAATTTAGTAAAATAACGTAGCAAAAAGAGTCATTTTATTTGAATAATAATTTGCTCATGAGAGGATATTTAACATAGTAATTATACTTCTGGCAGGGTATATAAACAGACTGCTTTAAGATGCGATTTCAGCATTCTAAAATAATATTTTATATCATTTTTAACAAGTTGAGGAAAAATTTATAAACACGAGGAAACAGATGACAACAAAATGTATCATGAATTACATAATGTGAAACCTAGATGATGAGACGAAGAAAATATAATTTTCTAAAGCAGATGCAACAAATCAATTACAGCACAAAATTCATACAAAATTGAGGAATAAGAAACCGTAAACTCCAATAAACTTCGAATAAGGAACTACCTTCGCCAAACACCTACATACCACTATAACCATTTATCTGACCTACACCTAGAGTTTCCAATTCTCTCCAAGCCACCGTCAACCATTTCCAAAGCCACCCATCGGAGAACAGGAAGACTCGCGTCGAATCTCGATCACACATTCCAAAACCAAGTTTTCCGACTCTCCCACTACCTCTGGGCAATCTCGCGTTCTAGGAACAAAGCAATTTGTCTCTCTGTTACACATTTGTCATCGATACCGGTCGCCGATCAACTGCAACGAACCACTCTCCCAAGGTTCGCCAGCCATCAAGAATATCGTGGCCAGCCACGATTTATCAAGAAAAGGACACGGCGAAGAGAGATAGCGCGGGAGAGAAGTGCCACGCCGAGAACAAACCCCCACGAATTTCCTCTAACGTAACCGCGGACCGTGAAGCGATTATTCTTTCCTCGTGATCCTCGTAGACCTCTATCCGACGGAAGCCGCACTCTAGCCGTCATTTTATCAATACCAGTGGCGAGAGCACGGACACAGTTAGCGCGTGCATTCATCCGGATAGGTGTACGTGGAAATGTAGGCGAACGGCGGCTGTATCACGGACCGTTTTCATTTTGCCAACTGAATATGATTTGCCATGCGGATGGGTATGTAGGTTAGCGCTTTCGTGCTTCCAGCTACGTGCTGTAAAGCATTATATACCGCGGTGGAGTGCCCGTCGAGAGGGGAGCTCGGCATCATCCGGGCTTGCGACCTTCTTTTCGTCTTCGTCGGTTATCAACGACACCGAGACTCCTGCGGAATAAAATGACGCTTCCTGGCCCGTGAACGCTCGGGGGAGCTGGCACCGAGGGGTGCCGAAAGGGAACGGTCGAGACACGATCGTCGCCAGAGTCACTCGAGATCCCTTATCTTCGATATTAAATCTTTGAAGACTTTTAAGCTTCGGGGTTCGATTTCCATTTGGCGATTTCGAGGAATTGCTGTTGTTGAGTCTGAATTGTGATGGGTGTGTTAGGCCTTGTTAATTATTTATCGAGTATAGGTTCGTTACTGTCGAGGGAAGTATTTTTTTATTGAATTATTTAACAAGCCACTTTCGTCAAGTGGTACCATATGGTTCTATATTAATTATCTGATTCTAAAATAATGTACTTTTGAGTGATTTACACTCCATGAAATTTTAAATACTTCAAAAATATGAAAAAAAAAGTATATGTATATCTATTTAAGGAACAAAAGATGACACCTGTTCTTTTTAGTTTTATCTTTGTCGAAGATAACTTGTCCTGCAAGATTTTATATATTTGTCATACGTTTGTAATTTTTGTATCTTGAATTTTCGATGGTTGGGTTTATCGAGTTTCAAAATGTTGGGTTCTCAAGTAATGCTCCCTGTACGAGGACGTTCGAAATAACTGGGCTAGGGGTAATGAAAGAAGGGTCGAAACGTGCTCGCAGGAATCTTTGTCGAGTGGCTCGAGGGCCCCAGGAACTACCATCTTTGATATTAAATCATAAAATTCAGAACCTTTAATTTTCAGTCAGTTTGGATTCTCCATGTGTAAAATAATGCTTATATAATTCTGAAAGATTATATTTACTCGACCTGATGTATCTAATTTTTTTAATTCAATTTACAGAGGTTTCTCCATTTGTAATTTAATAACTGCAATTTGAGCCTCTTCAAATTGAGGTTTATGGGGTATCAAGGCTTTTAGTCTTCAAGTGGCGCTTTCTGGTCGAGGGTGTTTGAGAAAACAAGGTTGGGGTTTTCAAGGAAGGGTTGAAACTCGCTTGCAGGAATTCTTAGGACTCAAGAACCAGTAAAGTCCTCCATCTTTGACATTAAATTCTGGAATTAAGAATCTTTACTTTTTACAGAGTTTTCATTCTACATTTAACACGTTAACTAAATTAATACGATTTAATTTCCGTAGGAACAAATTATTTCATTTGCAATAACCTACCTATAATATTTTCTCTTTGTACACAGAAGAAACGGCGACTACATCAAACACGAAGTCGCCTTGTTTGTAAAACGTTAGATTGCAATTAAGTTTCAATTTACTTTCGTGTTAACTTGAAACGCGAAATACTGTTTAATCACAAGAAAAAATAGCGGAGCTCCGTTTTCGCGTGTTCCTTGCGAATTTAATTAACAAATAGTTCACTAGTGCTTTTCACGTCCTTCGCTTTTGCACACTCGCGCGTAAGCACGAATTGCGATTGCAGCAAATTGAATGCCCACTCCTTCTCCCTCTTGGTCGCCGTTTTTCATTTCCTTCCGTCTCTTCTTGGGCTCTCGCAAACGCAAGTGCTTCGCGTTCTTTCATTTTCCACGGAGCGGGGGTCCTTTCTTTTAATTGAGCTTGTAAATCTGAACAACTGGCCAGACCTCGCGAGCTCAGACAGCAATTTCGTTTCTCCTTGAACACATTTACAGCTACTTTGTTTACAACGTTCGCGTGAGGCGACTTCTAATGTGCATTAGTTTATACAATTGTCAAAGGCATCGAGTAAAAAAACAGGCTCTGTGATTCACTATCAATATATAACTACTTTAAAAAGTAAAAACAACACATTTCATTTGTGGCATTGTTTCTTTAAAATAGAAAAATATATTGTTTTTTTTCAGCGATTTCAATAATTTTATCAATGACTGTGCACACCAATGAACATTAATCATTTTGCTTGTATAACAAATATCTATTTTGAATATATTCATGTTTTTTAATTAACGTATATTTCGTTAAAGAAATAATTCCAGAAAATATTGCTTTGTACTTACATTTTTTTATCTCTGTATTTCTGCGCGCCACGTTTATTAAGTTTAGTTTCAATATAGACCAAAGTGGTACTATTATCGAGCGTCGTGAATTAGATTCGTAGTAAATGGAGTTCTCGTTTTCCATCCTGCAAAGAAAGCCTTCTGTTTCTCTTCATTTTCCTTGTAAGCACTTCGCCTCTCCCTTTAAATCAAGTTCCCAACTTGAACCACTAGACAAACGCGATTATATTACAGGCTGGGCTAGGGCTGAAGGTATAATCGCGAACAGAGTGATTTCCAGCGGGAAAATACATGACAAATTTTCATTAAAATCTTAATTTTAACAATACGCATCTTCGTTTCTGAGGAAATCGATTGTGGGAATTTTATGTATGATGTTACTACAGCGTCTGACCTCTACTGACCGTTTCTACTTATAGTAGAGACGTTCATCCTTTCGCAAACGCAGTCTCTGAGGGTTTAACTCTTTTATTGTTTAATTATACATATTTTAGATAGGAACAGGCATAATTCTCATTATTAGAGAGATTCATAGAGGCCTGAATAAAAAAAGAAAAGAATTCATGAAAAATAAAATGTACTTGTTTCGACTTTCTAACACATAATTCCTAGGAAGTCCAAGCTATAGTGTCCCTTTCACCAAAGAAATGTGGTTGTAAAATCAGAACAATTTCTTGTGGGAGCAAGTTAAATTTTTTTTATTACAATTCTGAACAATAACCTCTTATTTAAGATTTGATTAAGGTTTATGATTAAGGTTTATGACTAAGGTTTATGATTCTTTAATCGTTTCTAGTAGTATGATGATATCAGGGCCTGTTAATCTAAATTTTTGCATCGCGTCGAATGTAAAGGGCGACACGCCACGTTTCTCGTGAGATTGATTACATGCTGAGACAAACCCGACTTTGGGCGGTCTGTACATTTATGTACATAACCTGGGTCGGCCTTCGTTAGCATTGTTTGTCTAGAGATTAATAATCCCCGTGTCCTTCTCGGAGAGTCTTCGTCGGAGTTGCATTTAAACGTTTACCAACCGTAAATACACCGATCCACTGCGGATGAAATAGATCATCCCCAACCCTTTTGTACAATTATCCTTGTCCTACGTGAACAAATATATCGTATTGTTTATGCAATTATTTGTTTCGGATCCGCGTAGTCGGCTTGGGGACAATCCGTAATTAACAGGGGCTTCACTGCTCCCAAAAACACATACAATATTATACGTCATGCTATATCGAGACATGAAATTTTGGTAAAGGAATATTTGTGCAAGATGAATATAATTTTAAAAGCAGATATATATTTTTCTCTTATTTTCATGTGTGCATCTTTAGTGTTGTTCTGAGGAGACTATATAAATGGAAAGAAATATTAATAATTTAGTATAATGTGTATTTTTCTCGAGTTTAATTTATGTTAACGTATTTCGTATAACTGTTTCGATCGTAATTAAGAAACTGCATTTCGCATGTTCAAGAACAGGAATTCCGCACATGTATGACTGTAATTTTGTTCCAACGTGGGGATCAGAAGTATTCGGTCGGTGCAAAGTTATTTTGAAACTTATACATCACCGTAAGCATAACTTTAAGAACTTGGGCGTGTGGAAATTTCAAATTTTCTTGAAATTTGAAATTTCAAGGAAACAGTGCTTTGAAAATTTGAAACTTTGGAACGTCAAGTTTCCAGAAACTGGCTTTTACGTGACCCTAAGACTTTAAGCATTCGCCAGCATAAAATATTTGAAGCGTGAAGTTTAAAATAGTAATCGTATTATTGAATCAAATCGAAATAATTATTCATTCGTATGTACAAAACAGTTTAGAATGGACCTTCTTTTATATCGATACTAAATGAACAATTGCTTCCTTGAGTTCACTATTTTAAATAATATGATAGATACTCTTGAATATAACACCTAGAGCTCAATATTGTACAGTAAATTTGCAAAATCATTAATTCCTTAGCCCATTGACGAGCATTTTTGAAAAATACACACGGTTTATGAGTAAACTTTGTTCCATAACATTAACAATATTTTATTTCTTGTATATATATTTGACTGCGTACGTTAATACATAAACTAGTAAGAAATCGTATACACGTTATTTATTTAATAATAATAGACAGTAGGAGTATCAGCGCGTTATCCAATTTCGAAAATAATCCTCCGTCGTAAAAGAAAGTAATAAAGCAAGTTGTTCGGGTGCCCAAGGAAGTTGGCCGTCGTCATAAAACACGCGGAATTTTAATGAACAAGTTGTGAAATTTCAGTGAGAAATAAAGTACGTCCGAAAGAAAGTCTCTCGAGGGTACGTAGATGCTCTCAAATTATACTGGAAGTCCCGCGAGCAGGTCTCGAGGAAGCGATGCCAGAAGGGAGGAGGCCATATTTTACTTTATTGCGAAACGTGTACAGACGACGCGGGCTTCTTTCTTGTCTCCTGTGCCCCGAACAACAGTTTCTCCTCTTCTTTTCTTATTCTTTCGTCGTTTCTCTACCTTTTTACTTTCTAATATTCCTCCCCCGACCAGCTACGCCCAGTTAAATCTTTTGCCCTGGCTTTCTTCGGCTTCCTTCGACCTCGCTCTTGAGAGATTTTGATCGCGAAGCTGCGACTCGGCTCGTTTGAAGGCAGAGTCTCCTTTGAGGGATATTTTACCTTTCCACCGGTTTAAGTGACCGTCTCTCGATGCCCATCGGAAGACAACGACTTTTTTTTTTCTCTCGAGACTTCTCAGCTACTTCCTCGTGTACTTGGGAACTTACATTGTTAACGGGGGAACGATGGCTTTCAGATGAAACACAAGGGGAATTTTCACTGACGATACCGTACGTGTATGTAAATGTTTCACACGTGTGTCAAAGGTGCTTATTTTGTGAAATGTTTCCGGTACTAATACAAAAATGTTAACATTTACGGAAAATATATAGGTATGTATCTGATAGAAAATTTTCTCATATTTTTATATTTACTATATTTTATTTATCTTGTACATATATATATATATATATATATATATATATATATATATATATATATATATATCTTCTTGGCTATGCTATTAGGACTTCCTAGATGTTTACTGTGAATTCTAATTAATCTTGAATGATTGTCATGAATAATTTTAACGTAATAACAAGCCCTATTATTATGTTGAAAGACAAAGATGGCAACAACTGATGCTTAAGGAATTGCTGCACGTATTGTCTTGTCTGTTGGTCGACCTCGTCTCCTGAAATCTCCATCTAAATTTCTCTCGAATTTCGCTGCGCTTCTTGCCTTGGATTCGCGAAATTAATACCATCACATGCTCCTTTGTATTCATTCTAACGGTCTCCCGAGCGGAATTAATGAAATCTCAATTGTCTCACGAAATTACCTATGGACTTCATAAACATCTTCTAATTTATTTTTCATTCGTCTAGATCGCATGCAGAAATAACATTAAAAAACATATTCTAGTTTAATAATTACTGTAAATGGTTAAACACGTAAAAAAAAAAAAAAAAACAGAACAGGATAGGGTCATTAAGAAAATTAGACATAGTGTACAGTGAACAGTTCAGAGTTATTTTTTCATTCATTTTAGTATTCTCTTATGCTCTGGAAGCGTTCGTTTGCCCTGTTCGCATTTCTAGTTTAACAGAAACACGAGAAATTCTCGCGAGGGTGCAGGTAGCTGTACGGAACTGTTTTGAACAGTTATCACTGGGCAAACGCGGTTCCTTGAACATCGTAGAGCAAGTACGACTCTCGTATCTATATTCGTTTTCGAATTCACCCGTAGAGGAAACTGGAGTTTCTTGGTACGAGTTTGTTTTGGAAGACGTGCACCGAGAGGGTCGGTAGAAATTTGGTGTATTAGCTCCTTCTTTCAAATTGCCACCCCTTCGAGTATATAAAAAACGAATAGAACATAGAGTTTGAATAAAATAGAAACAACTCAATGTGTCACCTTGAACGAATCGCAACTTATTCAAGTCACAGTTTGATCGAGTAAATTTTTCAACTAAATCCTTCCGCAGAGTTTCTACTCGTCATTTATTACTTGAATGAAATTCAGCCATTTGCCGTGGGATTGTCAGTGGTTTGAAAATTCAAAGCGGAATTTTTCCTTCCTTCATTAATTAATACTGAAGTCGGTTTAATTTTTCTTTTTGGCAAATGCATACACCAGCATTGAAACGAAGAGAGCTCGGCTTAAAAAATTTCAACAACGCGTCGCGTTGATTCATTTAGGCCAGGTTTTATTCAGGATTAGTCAATATTTAGGCTCTCCATCTGGTAACGTGTCTCTCTTGGTGTTTTCAGGAAAAATCGAGCGAAACTCTGGTCGCGAAAAATGGCCCTGGGCTACTAATTAATTGAAACGCATTACGGAATCTGTATTTTCCAATTTGTATGCGAGAGCGGAATTGGATTATACCGTTTCGTTTCAAAAATTCTGATTCGTTTCGAACGAAAACCTCACGCTTTCGTTGCTAACCGGTCAATCACAAAACTGCCTACGTAAATTCAGGTGTTTTTTTTTTTTAAATACTATTAATGAATTAAGCAGTACTTCATTAATTGTGTACGCGAGCAGTGTGCTAATTAGTGGGGTATTTTATTCATTTCGGTTTTAAATATTGTGTATACATCATTAGGCTAACGTAATTAAGAAACGAATGGGAATTACCGACTTATGTATTTCTACACTGTATGAAACTAAAACCTATGATTTTTTCTTCTAAATTTAGAGATTAATAGATTAGCAACTTTCAGTATCGATTGCTGCCTTTGTAGAAATACTATTATTATTTGTTTCAGAAACATCACATAATTATTTTAAACGTTGTCACATACGGAGAAGTAGAACTATGTCTGACCAGGTACAGGCTCATTCTACTAGTCAGTCCAGGGAGTGAAATAGGATTGATAAAGACAACTTTCTATATAAATATCCCTCTTTCAATATTTAATTACTTTTAAACACAGCTTAATGATTAATATGTAACATATATTATATTATTTCATGAAATTAGTGAATTGTTATTGAATGTAAATCTTGAAGTCCACGTACCTGAAACTCGAAGAGGCTGCGAATTGAACTTTATTGTGGCAGAAAAATTCATATTCGTTTTGAAAAGAGGTTAACGATCCCAGTGGCAGGGTCCGTTTGGATAATTTCCAATTCAAACATTTGTCCGCGCTTGAGCCACGAATTGATTGACATGCGTCGCGCACGGAATATTCGTCGTTTCGAACACTATTATCGTCCGAATCTAACGCATCGATGCATCGACGATATTCTGCAACGAGTGTTATTCCTCCCCCGAGCGTGTCTCGGTCTCGTTAGCTTTATGTAATCATGTTCGTCCGGATTGCAGCCCGATTGCGACCCGTAGTCCATTCAGCATTAGCGCACGCTTCATTATCGCGAGATAATTGATAATTTGATATCGGGACTGACTCGTGGTGGCATAATAGAGTTTCCAGGTGAACGAGTTCTTTCTGCGTTCAGTAAATTAATAACAAACAACCAAGGAATATGAGAATGGTGGTTTACAAATATGAATGGCCCATGTTGTGTCGTCTTGAAGCATTTAACATTTTTAGTCAAAGTGGTCTCTTCAAAACATTTGTTTTTAATACTAGGAACGAACAAAACGATTTATTTATTGGCGGAGAAATAAAATATTATTTATTTGTTCTATGTGTAAAATATTTCAGCATTTTATTCTACAAATCACTGAAGAATTGTGGAACTAAAGAATTATCTGAGATATTATTTTTTTCATTCAATATTCTTATTACATGTGTTGGAATAAACAATTATTCTAATAATTGTACGATCATTCCTACTGTTGTTATTGTTAATGTTATTGTCTATTCTATCTAAGGCCACACAGAATGAATCACATTCTTAAATTAATAACAGTTTCATCTTCCGCCGTTATCAGTTTAAGTGCCATATTTTCCAGACAGATATAATCTTCCTTTATTATGTAACGATAATGGGGTCATAAATTCGTTGAGCTCTTTAGAAGACTGAGTGAAATATGAGAGACGAAAAGAAATACTTTGGCGTGGTTGTGTTAATATTTTAGCTGACTTTGATGGTCTTTGTCGGTATATCTAATTCAGGATGATTTTTATTTGCTCCTGCACATAACAATAAATTAGATGGTTATGGTCTTTACTTCATATATTTTTTGCGTCTGTGTTTACAACATTCGACATCGTTAAAATCTTAATTTCACGATTCAAGCGTATTTCAATAAATCAGTCTTGGAAGACGCTTGATTTACTTCCTCAAATATACTTTAGGGCGAAGCAAGAGTTTCAACAAGGATCCAGGTCAGAAGTTCATGTTTACACTCGACAATAACGCGTAGGCAAGGAAATTGAAACCAAAACGAAAATCAATAGGTCTACTTTACCTCTGTAAATACGAAAATGTTTTAATAGCTTTTTCAAACACGAAGCATTACGCTCCACTAACCAGTTTCACAGAGGCACTTTTAAATTCAAGTTGAAGTTGTTTCAACTTTGCTTTCATTAATGGCCTTCTATTTATGAAATATTCTCACGTTTCAAAATAAGAATAAAATACACGTCAGACGTTTTCGATGACTTTGGTTCCGATAAGTTTACGAATAACTCAAGAAGCTCGAAGTTTGCAATACGTGAAGACAACTCGCATGAAAGAGTATAGTGAACACAATTTCACAACTACTAACGTTGTTACGCGAAATGTACACTCCTCGAACCATTCGTCGCTTTTCGAAACGTTGTCCTAACTGCATCTGCAAATATCCATGCAAATCGCGACAGATACCACCGACCTCCCGCGGAACCGAAGTTTTGTTCGTGGCCAAGTTGAAAATTTGGTTTGAACTCGTCGAAAGTCTCGTTGCGAACTAAACCGATTCCAGCTAACTGTAAGATTCAGCTGTAATTAGAAAACTTCTTCGCAACACAATGTTTCTCTTGTTTATTACCAATTTCTTCGCGTACCTCAATCTTTCTCTTGAAATTTTCAACGTCGAAGAATCACAAAGTTTCGAGTTCGTCGAACTGTGGAATAAGGGAAAGAAAATCAAAAGCATTTCGATCTCGAACTCAGATCAGTTTCCCTCTCTTGCGACAACGCCGTTTTCCCAAGACTTAGATTTTAGAAATGTTTCAGAGCCGCGAAGTTGGAAAGAGGCAAACTTTGATCTTCGTTATTACGAGGCAATTAGCACAGCCTGGAAATCCAATGTTGGCTCTTGCTATCTTTACGTTGTGCACATTCTTCGCGTTATTCTGTGTACCAAGAAAATATTTTAGTCTTTATAGTTTTTGTCAACAAGTATTAAATTTCTTGTTCTTCTGTAATATATAAAATGTAATCTAAAATAATCATACACACACTACAAAATATCAAATTTCATGTGATAGAAGTCACAAGACAAATTTAAAAATTATTTTTATAGGATTCCTATGTAACAAAGTAGTGAAAAATATTATTTTTCCTTTCAATGATTTGGGAGATAGCAAAACCAAGGTTATTCGGATATAAACGACGTAATCCTCTCCGAGTGAAAATTGAAACGAACTTGTAGCAATGGCAAGGGTCAAAGATCTATGATGATTTTTTGCCTCGTTGCTCGTGTGGGAATTAGCCGATATCGTGCTTGCAAATGGCATCATTCATAGGCATTCATCGGGGAGCAAACGGATGTAGGACGCATAGTTAGGTACGGCGGGAACGGCGGAGTTAGTATTCACGCAATCTATGGATCCCAGTGGCCAGGTTTTATCCAAGACCGAGAACTCGGTAGGACATTAGGGATATTACAAACGAACGAGCCGTGGACCGTTAATCAACGGCAAATCGAACGCCATCCGTTGCATTTATGCGACCCTCCTCATAGCGTTCGTTCCTATAATTCATAGAGAGGTCGCATAGTGGTTGTATGTTGCGGAGATGGCTAGATCAAACCGAGCAGCGTTACCTTGAATAGAACGACCGAGGTCGTTGATGCCTGGACCCCAATGCTGATCGTCCTCGAAGTGCTCGCTTGTTTTCCACGAATTTAACCTATTGTCATTGCCAGACTGAAAATGTAGCACAGTAGTTTACTTTATGATTGATCCACACAATACGTTGAATGAAAATAAGTTATCTATATACTGTAGTCTCTTACTTATTATATTCAGGGGGCTCTAAAAGTATGAATAATAGATTTTCATGAGTGATGAATTATAGGAAAGAAATTACACATAGAGTAGCAGATTAAAAATACATCTTAATTAATTCAAATACGGTATCGTATTAATTTACTGTTCCGATTTATCCATTTATTTTTTTTGTTCATTTATTTAACGAGCACGTAGAATGGAGTATTTTAATAACAATCATGGACAATAGTTTCTTACTGAGCTACTATAATTAATACAAGTATAGAATAAATGAACTTTTCTCAAGAGTTTAATCTACATATATTTTTTTCATTCGCTAGAAATTCTCACGAAATGCAAGGTAGATGGTGCGATATTCATTGATCGGAGAAATGGGCCATTTTAACGGTAACCAGAAAACATTTTCGCAGGTGTTGAGTGCTGGACAAACAGACGGCACTTATTTTGCCTGATTTAACGTCAGCCGCGAATTTATGATATTTCCTTATGAGAGTGCTTTTTCACTCCATGGTTGGCGCGAATAAATCTGGAAATAAGAAATTGCACGGCAAAGCGAAACTTTTCAATGCTCCATTTTTCAAGACACGGAAAGGTTTCTCTGGTTTCTGGGCCAGCCGAGCAGAAGTATTACGTTTTTCCTCGCCGTTACCTTCCTCTCAGAAAAAATCAATAGGTTGAGGGAATGAAATGAAAATCTGCGAGATTAGAATCCACAGAAATTTGACGGCAAAGGAATTTACGTCATAATTAATAATTAAGCTGAGTGCTCAGTCGATGAAACGAGTAATAGTTGTAAATCGCAGTGGATTTGCTAATCAACTGATCTTTGATTTGTGTTCATCTTCGATATCAATTAAATCTGAAGTAAAAATTCTTTACTCAAAGAAACATAAGGGGAACGGATTGACAATTAAAAACCGATAGCAGTCGAATCTTTGCAACATAATTATTCATTTCACACTTGACGAATATACAATTTTATTTACCTCCAAACCAAGTCTCAGTATGAATTGTAAATCGAATTGGATTTATATTTTCATAATACGCACAGAAATATTTATTTTTCAAGCATTTAAAACTTGTTTATCAGGACAATTACAATATATAACAAAATAATGAAGTATCGAACATACGAATCGACCCCAACGATGAAATTACGTTCTCACTCAATTACCACCGTTTGTGATATTTTGTTCGCGTAACGTTTCGCAATTAAACAGCTGAATCGAAGCGTTGGATTCGCTTGATTATTATTAAATTCCATCGGAAAGGTCTCCAAACTCCTTTGGACAATTTACCTTCGGGGTGAAATTACTCGAGACACTCTCACAATCTGAGTCGCAAGTTCTCCGCGTTTCCATTTCCTCGCGATCGGCTAATTAATACGAAGGAACGATTTTCACGACCGTCGAGCAATTTGTGGGCGAGCTGGCTGGCGGCGACAATGCAAACCACGCGGTTTCCGTGACAACGGTGTTCCCGCTGTTTATCACGTGCTCGGGTTCTCCTTGAGGAAACGTAATTGAATACTCTAACGGAAATTACGGTTTTTATAAAATGGTCGGTGGCTCGCTCTTAATGAATTTCCTAGCGGAGGTTCGCGTCAACAATTTTTTTTTTACTCGCAGCTACGCGTCACATTCGCCGGGGCACTAATGTAAACACAAATTCAACGGTAAATTCTCTTAATACGGCGCGTGCATCTGGACGTTTAAAGTTTCAAATTTTATGCTTCCTGCGCCGCAACCGAAGGAGATTTAATTAAAATTTTACGGGGATTTATGTTGCCCCAGGGCACGAACGTTTTCGAGGAAGATGTTATGCTTCGTAATTATGAAATCAGTTTTACGTCGACCGGCGTAAACGCGATCAATTATGCAGACGGTGTTTCGGATGTTTTACATTTTCGTGAAAGTTATTTTCGCGGAAGACGTCTAACAGTGAACTAGTCGATAACAATTTCCGTTATTTTTGGATGGAGAGAGTATTTTCCGAATAGAAATGAATAAGAAAAGAATAAACCGATTTGTATTCATTCGACATGCATATTCGATTACATAGTTTTATATTGCGTATACTTGCAAGTTAACATGATCAAAAACTAATTTTCTTAACACAAGCTATGTGAAAAATTCATTTAGCACATTGGTTGAAAATATAATGTTTAAATAACTCGTTCTAAATACTAAATTTTTATTTTTATTTAATTAATACACGTTCATCGTTTATTTCTGTCTAAACTAGAATTTTGTTCACAACGGCCATGTAATTCGATAATTAACAAGGTCTTGGTTGTTTCGTGACGTGACAGTTAGCATGCGAATTAACTTTCCAATTGCGATAAAAGTTATGTTCTTGCGGGAAGCTGTTCGCGCACGCATGCACATTCCATCAATGTTACGCGAGCATAAGGTTACTCGAAAATGAGAATAGATTGAATGTGTGCGTCACTGCCCTCTTTTCGTGAAATCGATACACGTATCGCTGCACACGTTTATTTTGCACAGGTGCTCTATGGGGGATGTGTATCGGGTATCTAGACGTTAGGTTGCCTAACCTTTTCAACAACAGTCTGCCATTTTGCTTTGCCTTTCACCGTTTGCCTCAACAGATCTCGGTTTCTCCTTTCATCTAGGTACATCAATTCTTATTCTCAAGATGGATATTTCTTATTCCAGTGAATCTTTACTTTTGGAATATTCAAGTTAAAATTTGCAATTCTCAGTCTTCATAAACATAGTTACTGAATTCGTAGCCCAGAGATCTCTATTTTCTTAAGACGATTCCTTTACACTCACCAAATTAAAATAACACAAGACAGAAAGCAGCAATTATCCCTGTAATTAGCAATCCCTTTCAAGAATCCCGTTTTAAATTACACGCACCTCTTTCCGTATCTTTTTCATGTACTTCTAACTACCTAAGATTAGTTTTTACGGAGAAGTAAACGTTAATGAATAAATTTCACTAATTGACGTAGTTTGTGTATATCTTCATAAAGGAAAGTGACGTAGTTGAGGGGAGCAGCATTTTGCAGACATAATCTCCTTGCTACGAGGGAGATGTTGTTTTTAATCAAGGATTCTAGACAGACAGTAAAGGGAGCGCGCGGATAATCCAGTTAACTTTTATGTTCGCGAAAACTGGAGGGTCGTTGATCGTTCTTTCGCAGCCGGGGGAAAATTTAGTTTCAGTCGACCATTTGAATAATAATTCGGTTTCGCTGTTCGCCTTCTAAGAAACAGGAGTCGAGGATCTAATCGTATTTCCACTTCTGTATTTCTGATAGAATTTCTCGGAAAGTTTGCTGCGACTACACGTACTACAATATTTGTTCTCAAATATTTTTCTCCTTGACCGGTAAAGTTGTATTATAAGACTTTTATTGGAGTTGTACATTATACGATATTTACCGTGCTAAACGAGTGGATTATTACGAAAATAATATACTTTCACCTTTGTTGATTGTAAAATGTTCTACATTTACATTTTTGAGATAAAGAGGGCCATAGTTAACAAGATACGCAGCCGGTCTCATAAATATTCGTACCTTCTATGTCTATTAAAGAAATCTGTCTAAATTAAATGGTAGATTTGATATTTCATTGAGACTTTCCTGTCTTCGATCATATTGGCGAACCAATAGGCTCGCTGTACTAATTAGCACGTAGGAACGAACGAACGAATACCTGTCGTGGCGTACCGTAATCCGGATAAAAGTAGCGAGAAAAGGGATGATAAATTCTTGCCGACAGAGGCAGAAGATTTGAAACGAGTGCGCGGTCGTGCTTCATAGTACGTCATCCATAGCTCGGTGGTCGCCAGTTGTCAGAATATTCGCGCTCATCTACGATTCCAACGGCGTGGAATCTCTTGGTTCGTCTTCCAGGGAGGATGACAAACTTTCGTTACGTCAATGGATCCCGTTCCTCGGGAATCCGCGAATCAAACTTTTTAATGGAAAGAACGTCTCGTCGTCGAGGCCGACTGCGGGAATTATTTTTCAGGGAACGACGTTCCGAGTTTCTCATCCACTTTACTTGACCCCTGCCCATCCCTCCCGAAAGGAGGGTGATTTACATCGTGGAAGGTGTCACGGGAAAACCAGGAATATTACCGGTTCTGCAGGATGTGGTCATGAATTATCCCGGGTCACGTGAAATATCTCCAGACAGGTCTAGGACGTGTCTGTGAGACCCTAATGCCATTAGGAGTTTCTGCACGCGTACACGCGGCGAGCCGAGTTAACCTGAAGAAGCATTTTTATCTTCTAATATGTCGGTTAGATTTTTTATTTTTACTTGTACGGTGGATAATGAGTTTGATGGTAATGTTTGGTAAGTCGAGAAGTTCAATTTTTCTTAGTAGCGTTGTGAAATATTTCATTCACGGATTTTTATTTATAGGAAGTACAACTTGAACCCAAAACCATCAACTATGTCAAGGACACTGAACTCTAAAATAGTATGTAGTTACCACTAATCAAACAGAAATTCAATTAAATCTAAAAAAATAATAGCAGCTTTCCAACCGATTCACTTCTTCGAGCAGAGATTGTCTATAATTCCTATTAAATCTTGTTTATCTTCTTCAGACTGTGAAAGAATTCCCTAGAAATCTATGAACATTCCAGGCAGCGTCGTTTCATCGAGTTGTTAACAATCCTTCTTTTTTTTTTATGGAACAGAGTCTGTATAAAACGCTTATCTTTATCGCCAGGAATAAACGATTACAATATTCTCTTTGTTATGTTTCCGACATCCGTGTTGGCGAGAGGGTGAATCTATTGTAACGGTTAAACCGTTTTCCCCAAAATTCCTCCTTACGACACTTCTGGATCCGGAGATAAGGTATCCTGCATTCTCATGGGATTACCACAATGTCCTGTTCCTTATCCTTCCTCCTTGGAATATCCCTACGACTACCCCGGTTTGGAGTGCGCACACGCATACGTACACGAACGCGGATACTTCCTTTGTGGAGCACTTATTGTTAGTAAAATGTCGCTCATCCCGTTTCAATTGCTTCCTCTTCCTTTCTTGTGGACTCTGATAACAGACGTTATTTCCATTCGGATAATTTGGCTGCCAGTTTGCGTTCATTGATATGTCTCGCCGTTGCTTCTTTCGAGTTTAAAGATTGAAACTAAAACTGAAATAATGCACTATTCTTTTCCAGTTTTATAGCACAGTCGTGTTTAATTCTAAATATATGCTTATTCTATTCATTTCATTATAACTTTTCACTATTCCATACAATTTTTAGTATTTCGTCAGTATTCAATTTTTTTTTATGGAAGGAAAATTATATATCAATTATTATAATATCGCTCGTCTTGAGATTGACAAATATCGATTTTTCCTACTTATTTTAGAATGGCATTTCTATCCTAGAAATATTAATGATATTTCAAGGAAAATTTTATATTAATTAATACAACTTGTCTCGAGTCAGATAAATCTTCTGCCTTACTACTTACTTTAAACTGACATTTCAATCACCTGATGAGGCCATAGGTGATCATTCAAATACTAATCAAAATTTGACACGCATTTAAAACATCACCAAGAGTTACAATATTTCACTAGCTTGCATTGTTTATATCCTTTTTTATTATATTTTAAGTACATAGTAACAAGTGCTCCACGATGTAAAGTTTTAGCCCCAAACATGTGAGATGGTGTTGCTCGCGGGATATTGATTTACTTGCTAAAATAGTGTAACCTTTATGGCATCCCCTGATACTAAACGCTTGTATACACGCCCTTCTCCACATCTTCGCCCTGAAACTTTGCTCGGAGAAGAAGCTGAATGTTTAATCGATTTCATCGTCCTGTAAGCAGTCTCATCAGCCTCGTAGCCATGTTAACACCGAAGCTTCGTTGAGGGTACACTTCTGGAGCATAGGTGAATTAATATTTTGGGTAAAATAGTTGTTCACCGGCGACTTTATGTACCAGGAACGGAGAGAGGTCGGAATTAGCATAAATTCACGCAACATCGTGCCCTCGCATGTTACAAACATCACGCGACCTCGTTTGCTGTTTAGTTTCTTCTCTGTGTTTAACTAAAATCCACACGACAGTTCTTTGAGATACTAAATAGTACGTATAATCTAATTAGTAACAAAAACAAAAAGAAATATACATGTCGAATTCAGTAATCTCCTCCTTTTCGAAGTCTGTAAATTAACGCTAATTATGCGTCATGCATAATACATTGTCACGAAAATTATCGTAGCATAGAAACCAGAATTCCAGGGGATGGCTCGAGAAGTTCCTTGCCTCTACCCTCGGGACTATTTTCCTAAGCTCCTAATGCTGCCTTTCGCAGGGACGGGCAACAACAACATATGAAAATTTATCTCAATCCCAGGGTCCGTCGTGTGAAGGGAACGGAAGACTTATCTGTCTCGATACCTCTTCCCCCGATGGTGCATCCAGGACTAGAAGTTCGGGCTGTCTGGCACCAGCCCTCTCGTCCTGCGTCGCGACTTCTTTTGGCTGAGAACGTCGCTAAACGACGTAACTTTTATCAGCGGGCATCACGACTTTGCAAACTGAGTTGTTGCGAGGAAGACGGCGTCGCCTGATGGGCAGACGGTCGTGGGAGGCCCGAAGTCGTTTAAAGTTCTATGAGGGTTTGACGCTCGACACCTCTTCCTTCAAATTGCCCCGAGCATAGTCGACGGGAAAAATAACGGGGTGGGACAGGGGATTCAGCCTGTTCGTTGCCGCACCTCTCTAGACGTTGTATCTAGATAAATAAGAAGGTTGGACACGGTTGTACAAGATTGTTTCAATTAATTCATAGACAGATATACCTACAATATATTATTCGAATGTAGATTCAAGTTTTGTTACATGATAATGTACATGGAGCTTGATGTCTGACTTAATACTAGGCAGGGATTGAAAGCTGCTTAGTCTGATTGATAACAGAATAATCTCCTTAATCATACTATAGAATTTTGTACTATAATCTGTACTATTCTGTAGAATTGTATGGTATAATCTAGCTATAGATTATCTATTGAATTTACTGTTACCAACTAATAATTTTCTTATACTCTAAAATTTTATGTTACAATCTATACTACACCGTAGAATTTTATAGTCTAATCTAAGCGATTATACTGTTACCAATCAAACCCGCCATCCAATTTCTCATATCCGAGCAGTATATCCACAGTCACCGAGCGATTGATTCCCAGAACGAACACGTTCCCATAAGCCCCACCTCCGGTGGGTCGTGCAGTTATTAATATGCAATACGTCGTTGTCATTCATTTTCTTTTTTGCACACGAAAAAATACCAACAGATATATCTGCACGCGCAATTGCGGCTGCCGCTGACGCGAGAGTTCTAGTCATCTCGGTGTAATCAACGAATCTGCATGGCCCGGGGGTTACAGTGCGCGATTCAATCGAATTCCGTTGGATATTTCGATATCGGACGATTCGAACGAATTTCAGAGAGGAAACTGTAACGCGCACGTGTGCGTTAAGTCCTCAAAAACTGATATCGTCGCATCGCCTGCGAAATTTTCGGGGACAACAGCGACGCGAATCACGTTAATGCAAAAAATTTAATTCCTACGATTCAGGCGGCACTATTAAATATTCAATCCGATCGTGGTTTTATTTGGACCAGGTATTGTCGAACACGTACGTTCGTTCCCTTGGAATCGTATTTTCAGATTGATACCAGCGCGATGACAAATAAAGATTTGTGTTTCGTATATTTAACGAGGAATTATATTAACTCACTCACTGCCAACTACGAGATGTCTAGTTCAAATTGATTAGCAATTACTCAAGGGATACATTTTTTAACCTTTTCAGTCGCGAATTACAAAAAAGATCGTAAATTTTCTTTTTAAAACAACAAGTTTAATATCACTTTTTATTATCAAGATAATAACCTTGATTACACATCTGTATTAAGTCTTGGCGCCCAAGGCAAAACGCTTAAAAATTTTCCTGGCAGTGAATGGGTTAAGTACAAAACTTTTGCATATAGATAACGTGTTTAATATTAATGAACATAATAAACACTGCTTGTGAAACCTAGAAATATTTTTCGATAACCTTAAAAATTGCGTAAGAACGTGATCCTTGTTAAATAACTTTTAAATAGTTCATCGTATCGACAGAAGTATGAATGTTAGACAAGTTATACGGTTCACCTGGTATACTAAGTCTACCGCCATCATTATGGTAAGAGCAGCGTTTTAATTTTCCGGATTTATAATTTCCCAAGTGACTCGAGTCTGAACCCGACGGATGGGATTTTTCGAAAATCGAGGAATCGCTGTGGCACGTGATGGAGCGTATAGCATAATTAAGGGGGCTGTTTCTGTGCATGACGCCTCGATATTTAGAATTCTGACGGCATCGCGGCAGGTTTCGGGATCCAGAACGGTGGATATAGCGACGCACGCGATCTCCGTCACTTCAGCCGTCACGATTCGCATCGCGCAACAAAACAAATCTTCATCTCGAAACGAGCGACGGGTGTTGGTTTCGCAGGGCCCTAGTAATTACGTCTCAACACCTGACAGTTATTACGATCCTATCCCGATGCCTTGTGCGGTAGACCCATGTGGCATCCGTGGCTATTAACGAGGAGGATATTAACGGGATGATGAAATGAAGCACAAAGCAGGGGTTAATAACTGTTGTTCGTTCGACGAGCTTCTGGCTTACGAGAACTGTGACGAGGGTGATGAGAATAATAAACATGCCACGAAAAGGATATCGCAGCTTTGAAACGGTATCATTCAATCACATCAGGGTGGAGAATTAATCGAGTTATAGATTGAGATTTATTGCAAAGGTAAAAGAAGAGAAAAACAATCCACGTTTGTACAGTTTATCAATCATTTTGGGTGTGTACAGTTGATTAAATTAATTTCTCTATTGTCACCATATATATCTATAAATTAATTGTAATTTGAGTATTATATTCGGTTGTTGTGCTCGCATCAAATTCCCTACTTATTTTGTATTCATAATGAAACTATTCGTTCCTGCAGGCTAATTATACACTCGACAATAAATGTTCGCATCCACCTCTGACAGTTGTCGTTATTAACTATTGTAATTAACTACTAGCTTTTACTCGTAATGATCGTGTTGTCTGCAGTGACCGTGAAATAACAATTTCAGTGTTATTATTGACGATATTGATGATAATACTATACACAGAAATGCGATAAATATCACACAAGTCACATAAAACCGAAAATACATAATAATGTCTCCAATAATATCCCATTTAAAATAATACCATCGCTCCAATTCATCCATCAATGGTAGAAATAAATTTCTATTAGTTAAGAATTAGAACAGTTTTCGTTTTGGTACAACTACCGTAAACTTTCGAAGTCGAGGCAATTCAAAGAGGGAGAGGCTAATTTTAAGCGCAGCTCCGACTTCGACTTTTCGACCTAACGAGTGTTTCTGATGCTTTCAGAATTCTTGGCATGCGTAGGCCGAAGGAGGAAGCGGGGGGCGAGCTGAACAGGACCGAGGAGCATGGCGTAGTGCTCGTTTCGGGGGTTGCTAGCAGATCAAAGGACGCGAAAGAGGGTCTGGCCGCTCTCGAGCGATTCGAGGGCCGGTGAGCATCGCGACGGGGCGAGCAACCCCGTTGCCTCGGCCAACGTCTAACAACCCTCCCGTCTGTCGCCGTCGACGAACAACAGAACAGGTAGGGATCCAGTTTTCTATTCCTTCAAAAGAATTTCCCCTGGCTCGTCGCATTTGCCCTTTATGAATACGCTAAACCAGGAAACAGGGTGTAAGGATAGCTGGGCTTGTTAACGCCTGCCAGGGTTACCGACACAGCTCGGCTACTTTCGAGTTGAAGGATTTTAAGATACAATTAGCACCCGTTTAGGGTAAACAGGGAGCATTCCGGAGGGAGGAATTGGAGTCTTGAATTTTTATTTCTGAGACTTTGAAATATTTATTTTTATCTTGTTGAGGGAAATATTGAATTAGTTTT
This sequence comes from Hylaeus anthracinus, assembly GCF_026225885.1. Classification (NCBI taxonomy): domain Eukaryota; kingdom Metazoa; phylum Arthropoda; class Insecta; order Hymenoptera; family Colletidae; genus Hylaeus; species Hylaeus anthracinus. The sequence continues at coordinate 6,378,948 of NW_026534330.1, read as the reverse complement.
AAGGACTAGATGGGTCAATTAACTAGGAGAAGAGTTTGAAGTCTCGCGCATTTAAGATAAACAAAAAAAAAACCCTGATAGAATATATCTCTATTAAATCTTTATTTTAATCCTCAAATTTACCGGATATAAGTTTCCAATCTATTTTCAGAAATGTTTTTCACGAACATTGCTGCCTTCATCGAGTGTTGAAATAATCAGTATACACCTCGCGATCATCATAAACAATCAGGTTTAAACGAATAAATATTGCGATCAGTTTTTCACGATTTCGAACGGTTAAAAGTTTGAACCAACCGTTAATTTGTGAAGTGCGTGTCCATGGTGAATTTTCGGTTACAATATGAACTCTCCTTTTGATCATTTGAACGTTTTATCGAACCCAAACGGCCTACAACTAAACAAATTGCATATATTTGTTAAATCGTTTGATGATCATGTTTATTCGGTAAAATCGATACTCGGGCGCTCGTGTAACTTTATCACATTTATATTGTAATATACGCGGCTTATGTGCTCAGATTTAATCCAATGCATTCGCCAATTTACGCCATAATACGTGCGCGATATATTTTCAACAGACCGCGATTTGTACAACTCCCGGGACGATAAAGAGCCTTTTTCTTTATTAAATTTTGCTTCGTGTTGCGTTCTATATCCTCCCAATTGAAGGTGGAAATTTCTTTTTAATCCCTTTTTGCATTCATTTCTTAATCACAGCGTTAAGTCCAGAAACAAAATTTACAAAAATTAATTCTAATTGTTTATTGTTTATTGTTATTGTTTATTGTTTAGTCTATATGTAGTGTGGTCGGCACCCTACCATAAGGGTTTCGTTTCGGGGTTGCCCCGAATAACATCCTTCAAATCTTTGATTACCCAGCACGATGTTGTATAATATTTATTACTCGATGTGCATCGTTTCCAATGTGTAACCTGCGCTTCGTGACGTCCACGAAATTCTCAAGCACACGCATTGATAGGCCTATTTCCTAACGATTTGAAGAATTCGGGCGTTTCAGGACCCACGGATAATGGTATGCCCTCAAGTGCAGAAACCGCGGTTTAGAGAGTGAATTTCGTGGTTTAGCATGCCGACCTGACATACCGCCATAGAACGTTTGGCGACGCGGAGACCGCAATTGTGGCCGTGTCGTCCTAACACCTTCGGTGGAAGCCACGTTATCTATGCGGAAATAAGGAAACTAAGGTTAAGTAAGGGGGGAAAACACAGGAAGGATCCTGGGAGCTTTTAGAGAATAAGGACAGATACCTAGAAGTCCGGAATTCGGTGGAAACATAAATTAATATAAAGAAGTCGTGCATGATGAATAAACAGAAACAGGAGGGAAAATATTCCCTTACAGGATTGGTTTATGTATTAAACAGTGTTTTTGTAGCGAAGAAAAGTAATTACGATTCGAGGAACATAGTTCTGTTTATTTTATAAACATAATACAGAGAAGTATTTGTTCAGTGAAGTGGAAGTTATGTTTGGTTACACGAAGGGATGAGAGTGAGACGTCCATGGTTGGAACTTTTGATGAAATGTGTGTGTATTCGAATATTTAAACACTTCTGCGATTTAAATGTTGTATGCAGCGATCAAGTGTTCGCGTGGTCATTGTATTTAATTAATGTAACGCAGACTATAAATCTAATTCTTCAAGTCTATTTAATTTTTTAAATGAATAATGATATTTAAATAATTAAATTGCTCGCACGAAGATGATGTATTCCAATATTAGTGACACGTTTGAATATTAAATTATTGAAATGGTTCATGTTCTACATTTTATGGATAGTATGAAACGTTTAATTGTTGCGTTAAATGTAATGCGTGTGTAATTACAATTCACAAATCATCAGAAATATAGCCAATAATTTAAGCACTCGATAATTAAATTGACATCAAACGCAATTAATAATAACGCGCCTTTAATGCATACAAAAGATATGATACAATTACATCACGTTCATCGTGCATTTCACAAGTGTAACATATGTAGCGTATACGCTCCACACATACATGTTGGCATAACTAGAAAAAATACGTAATTATAGCTACTCCCACGCTCACCTATTAGTGAATTAAGTTTTGTTCAGGTAACTTTGCATTGCATAATAAATTCACGAATCCATATTTAAAACGAAAGAAGCTAGGGAAAAAATAGAGAGAAAAATCGATTGTAATTAGATTTCCCTATCGGGTTGTTGAGCTGCAGCTGCAACATTTATGCGGAACAATATTAAATTTTCGGCGATGAGGACATTAATATGATAATTGGACGAATATGCAAATGGGAAGTTAGGTTCGAACGGAAAAAAGGGGCGGCTAAGAGAGAAAGAAAACCGGTGGGCATAGTTCGCGGAGATCGTTACGAAGTTACTAATTCTTGAGTGCAGATTTCATTAAGCGGTTCGTTTAAAATGTAATGCCTCTCGGGATCCGCGTATTACGACCCCGGAAACCACTTCGTGCCTGAAATCCGAGGGTCAATCCTTGAAACACCCCGCTCCTGCTCAAGAATCCTTCAGCGAGAGGGTTGTGTACATTTTTCCTACTAATTCTATTCGCAAATCGAGAAAGATACGTAGAAAGCACGAGCTTTTCAGCTTTTGAATTAGGATACTTGTGAAATTACACTGACGAACCTACATTATAAAGAAGAGTTTAAAAAGATTTAACGATAGGGGTAAAAATCAATTCATTAAATACATTTAATTTTTTTATGATAAAATAAATGTCTTAGCAAGCTACTATTTAAATATCTTAAATATATTTACAAGTAAGTTAGTTTAAATCATAATTTACTGTTTATTTTTACTATGGAATCATGTCTGTTTTTAAACTTAATCGTGTTGTGCAGAAAAGTATATGCTGTCATCAACTCATTTTTAAATATATCGATAAATACCTGTAACTTATATTTCACTTCAAAAATTTAAATGGTATGTTACAGAATGAGATTACCAATTTTTATGATCATTAGTATTTTCTAGTTGAAGCGATTCACAGATTGATTAGCGACACAAAATCGAAATAGCTATCTTCGTTGTTTATTTCTTTACTCTCGTGCACCGAAACCCGATTTAATTGGATCTGTCCGTTATTATATGTATATTTGGAGAACACCAAGGGCGATTCATTTGCATTTATAATGCGCACGGTCCGGATTGCGCTCTAGAGAGCGATAAACATTACATAATAAATAGACGAGCATAATGGGTAGTCGTAATTGGTCGTTATATACAGGTCGAGGCAGCTAAACTGTTACAGAGCGATAATGCCTAAACTATCGTGAATACAAAGAAATCTTAGACGAAAAAGTTAGAAGGTTCGAGGGGGCCTATCTTATATCGCTCTGTAACTGTTTAGCTGCCTCACCCTGTACGAGCAATTTAGCTCGTGATCGGTTTCTTCTAATAAAAACTGCTGATAAAAAACAGTTCACAGCTTCTTGAATTATCACAATCGTTATTTACAGCCTTCACTTGAGAGCGTAGCATTTTTATGTTTTTAAATGCTGAAACATAACATTGTTTCCTTGAAGTCAGCTAAATAACAGTTCTCACCGTTTCTTTGAACATTTCAATAAATATGTACAGGAGAGTTTTGGATTGCGCGACTCGATATAGAATTTCAAAGGACAGAAACCACCTACCCAGTGTCTTGAGTTATTCCAGGTACGACAACGAACAGGAAACGGGGCAAAGGAATTAATCTCTGGTGATTGCACGCTCGTCGCGTTAATGTTCGTTGGATTTTCCACGGATACTCAAAGAATACGAGGGTTGGATGAGGTGGAAAGGGAGGCAGTGGGGCGCGAAATGAAAACGCATCGCGAATGAGTGACAATAAGTACCCCAGTTTGTGTCGTCAGCGGGGTTGAATGCGATGACTAATTGCGGAAACATCCATTAGTTGGTTTTGTGGCACGAAAATGCATCGCAGAGGAAACGCATAATTTCCACGAATCCCTTCACAAAGGAACGCTACAAAACGGAACAATAGCGAAAAATGTGTTAGTAGTTGTATTTTTTGTCCCCCCTTCAGTGATTGTTTCAGTTCGCCGTATATGCCGTAGAAAACGTTACAGCTGTTTTCTCGGGAAACGTTCTCAGGAAGAAATTCATCTGTCATATCTTAGGACTCAAGTTCTTTGTTTGGTATGGTTAGCACGGGAGCTTGGCTATTTTTATTATCGTTTATTTAAAAATAAAAATGGGCGTGGAGAGGAATCTTTGTCTTTTAGAGCATTTCTCGGAGACATAAATATGTTCCTCCTGGATCATGAAAAGGATGGAAGCTGTATTAATGAGGCCAAGGTATATATATCATAACCAAATAGTACAAATGCGAATATTTCAACTCTAATCTTTACTGAGAACACATTCCAAAATAACGTAAATTTTTCTCCAGGAAAAAAAAGTTACATCCTTGACACCCTTGACACCTTTGACTGCACCTACTAATTTGATCAACGTATTTCAAGCTTCCTTTGAAATGACTCGATCATTAACCATACCTTTGGCGCAATTTCTGTTGACAATTATTGAGACAGAAATAATCTCAACAGACACGCGTCGACCATCGTTAGTACCAACGTTAATCAACGTTCATCGTTATACCATCGCAGACTATTAAAGACAGAAGTAATCTTCTTAATTGCGGTGAAGAGCAAAAAGCAAGGGGAAACCCGAGGTTGCACCGGGGCTGGTTGCGACGAAAACCGTTTATCCATTCGCGTTTATACAGTCCTTTAACGAATCCAGTAACGTTGCATTCCGTTCCCTCCGACGCGCAGACTCTTCGCCATGGAGCGATGCGAAAGGAGAATGGAGAAAAAGGGGATGCAAGTCCTCGAAAGCTCGCTGCAATTCGTTTTTGACAGTTCTTTCGCGACGACGAGAACGCACGGAACGAGGAGGAAGAATCAATTTTCCCAGCGGGCTGGCAAGTCTGCGCAATTAACCATCGAATGCGAGTTTTACGGTCCGCTCGCGGATACCAGCCAGCAGAAATCGAGATTTTTTACCGTGTTCTAGGAGATACAATATCGGACGGCGGCGGCGGATAAAAGACAGGGACGAGCGTGAAAGGGAAACGCGAGGGGCTGAAATACGCCTAGCGGAGCGCTGTTCATTTTAAGCGCATCGATTGATGAACGAACCTGCAACCAATGGCTTCCACCCCTGGACACGTCCGCCTGACAAAGCTCGTTCTACTAAATTACTCGCTCGCCGAAACCTCTTTGCAGCGCGAGTCGAGACATTCGCATTCTTTCCGCGCGGACTGCCTGCAGTGGAAGCTGGTGTTTCGCTTATTCTCCAACAACTGGGAAGCTTGCAAAAGATTTGTGACGCCTTTGACGAAATTTGAAAGATAATTCACGCCTTGGCGACTGCCTTTTCTTTTAACACGTTGATTGCCACGTTAACTTTTGTGAAAATAGTTATAAGGCTAAGATTTTGTTTTAAAATAATTGGAAATTTTGTAATCTAAGACTTGTCAAAGTATTTGTTGTTACAATCTCATCAGAATTAAAAAAATCGTATCCAGATTTATTTTCTTTAACACCTCATCGTCAAAATAAGCTTTTTAATTTCCTAGTGAAAAGTCCTGTCACCCATATATGGGTGACGTGGGGGTCAACGTGTTAAGTTTTAGAATATCAAATTTATCATCTTCATAATTTAAGTAAACTTGGAAGTTTAACAAAAAATGTTCCAATCGCGACTAATAGGTAACAAGTGGAGAAACTTTATTCGCCTGAAGTTAAAACGAGGTTAAATGTCGACCATCGTGTGCATTTAAACTCTCTCGGAAGCAAGAGATTTTACATAATTTGTAAAGGGATCAACCCTCAGCAGGAAGTATAAAAGAAGAGGCTTGGGAGGGATGAAGACTAAGGGTAGCTCAAACGAAGATTTTATTATATGCTAAATGTGTCCTTAAGCTTAAACTCTTTTTCGTCAGTTTACACGTCTGGGAATATCAGTGGACCAGACGAAATATATTTTTAGCCGAAATTTACATGTTACTTTTAACTCACACCAGTTGAAAGTGAAAGAAATAAATTCTAATTTTAGATCGCTACTGTGGTATGTTAATAGTTGGAATCAATTATTTTTGGTTATGTATCTAACATTATCATACAGTACCTCTAATATTAAGTATATAAAGAAAAATAAAATATTAAAAAAATCACTTTAAACAATATATTATAAAATGAACAAGTCTCGCAAATATTACTTTGAATATAAAACAACGAATCACATTTTTGGGAAATTTGAGTTTCAATTATTAACGTGTTCTGCACTTCCTGTTTCTTCTTGTATCGATTTCAACCTGATCCAAAAATTGCACAGGTAACTGCCAGCCGCGAGCGAAAGGCATTAGAGTTCTCGTTAAATAGATTCGAATTCCAGCCGACGATAATTCCGTCTGGAGTCGAAAACACTCGAAAAGTTAGCCTTGAAATTCTTTCAAGTACTGTCTGGGGGAACAAAGCATATTGCTGCATACTCGTGAGGTTTACCTTCGTTGAAAAAGGGTCGGATGGAAGGTTTCAGATAGAATGAATGTCCGAGAAAGTTGAAATACTTTCTAGAGAAAAAGTTTCGATGGTTCCCTCCTATCGAGAGTTGAAAGTGGATGCCACCGCGACGGAGAAGATCATTTTAATTGTCGGAATTTCTAGTCAATTAAGCAGTCTTCTTCTGTCATCCGACGTATTTGTGTGTGTTTCATTATTAAAATATATAAATTCGCCAATCGTGGATTCATTGTACTCCACATAATTAAATACCACAGCATACTAGAAATTTGAATTAATTAAAGTTCCACGGACCCCTTTCAATATTATTCTATCACTTCATTCGAGAATATAAATTACAAGGAGTTAATAAATAAAATTGCCTGGCGTAATGTCAATAATATCGGTTAACATTTGGAGATAAATCTAATTCAAGGAACAGCTGGATATGTTTCCCACAAGCTATTCAAATTTCAAGTCGCAAGTTCTATTAGTTTTTGATATATCGCTTCCGTAAACCTGGAAAGTTCGATTCTGGAAAGAACGACTGAAGTTTTCGATGGCCATTCTGTGTTGCAATAGTCTTCTTCGTGTTTGCATAACTTTGTCAATTCTTCAAATGTTATCCTACAATTTTCCTTGAAAATTTTTGAGCGTATAATTTTCATTAAGTACCAAACATTTTCAAATTAATTCGATCGACATAGTGAAATAATAAAGTGAAATAATAAAGAGTATTACAAAAGAATAAATAGTGTCATAAATTAAAAATATCAAATTTACGAGCAACGAGGTTGCTCCGTTTTTCAGATATATTACTGAACGAATCTTACGAGAAAGTGATTAAAGAGATTAAGAAATTTCTATTTCGAAAATCAGAAAAATTGGTCAAAAGTTTATGAAACAGAAAAGTAAGATAGGAGAATTTTTTGTCTGTGAAAAAGTTGGGAGGTAAAAACCGATGAATATATACCGAGGTGGAGCAACCCGATATCGTTTACGTATTCTACATTTCCAGCAGTACTAACGTGATTGCTAGAAATAAGTGACTTTGGTAGCGCCCGCAGTGGATGTTTTTATTCCGTAGAAGAGCATTAGAAACGTTCGGAGGCATTATATCGATTTTCAATATGACAGTTTTCCTGGCCTCGGATAAAATTCCACGAAGGTGTAGTAGCTTTGACTGCAGATAAATAGAACATATCTTACGTGACTTTTTTTTCAAAAAAACAATCTCCTGGACTCTCGCATGCAAACATTTCCATAAATCTAAGCGGATTCGCTTAAAGCCAGTCAAGACTACGGATGATTTAAGCTAAGGGCATTCAAAATCAAATTTATTTTTGTAAGAACGGCACAGCTCCTGCTACTTTTTTTACCAAGTTTACGCCCTAGATTACCATATACAATGTTTTATAATTTAAGAATTTCACAATGTGTTTCTACACATTGTATTCAATACATTGATTGGTATTAAGGTAAACAATAAATGTATTAAGAAAGTCAATTCTTCAATGATTATTTCAACGTTTTTGAGAAGTTCTAAATCATTTTTATAATACCTAACAAGACCCTACATCTAGGTTAAAGTTTTCCTTTTTCTAGCATTGAGTGGAATGTTTTCAAATAGGTGATATCAAATATTTTCATTTTCCTCATAACTTTACTCAAACAATTGAATATATTTCTTCCTATTTACCAGATTTGATACTGTCTTCTAAATAGTACAGTTTACAAAATGAATAAATCCAACTCATAAATTCGCGAGTGAACCACGAAGTTTCAAAGCACCAGAATTTTCTTACCATTCGAACCGTTATTCGAGTCGTCGATGTTTCCGATCCGATCAGGTAAAGCTGGGTAAATAAATGGCGAACGCGAAATATCCAACGGAGTATTATATTTTTAAGGGAGCGATTAAAATGGAACGAGAACTTTGGACACGTTCGGACGATAAAATATTTTACTCGGGCTGGAAGATTAAATTTTTCCTTCCCGAAGAGGGAAGGTGCCCCGTTACCCTGGAATTCATTATTTGAAACGCGTATGACTATTTCGTCTCGAATTCGACGATACACTCCCCTGAAACACGGAAATGTCACGAATTGCAGGTTTGGGGAGATTGAATGAGCCGTACAGAATGTTCGAGCAATTTACCGCGCAGGGTAATTCTGCTACCGGATTTCAGACAATTTAAATTGTCTTCTGCGGATGAAAGAACATTACGGAGGGGGTGGGACCTACTTTCCCTGGTAAATTACTATCGTGAATCGCCGGCTTCGCCTTTAGGATGCAATTTACCAGGAATGTAAGTCTTCCTGGTATCGAGGAATACGACTCGATCCATCGAATCTCGAACGTACGGACCGCTTTAAGGCTCAGAATCGTTCGATCAACATTTCCCGTGTTCGTCGAAAGGAGGGGATGGAATGATTGTTTCTGATCCGTTCAGAATTCTCAAAGATTCTTAGAAGCTTTGCAAAACTTACCGTATTAAGAAATTAATCATTTTACATTAAATAATAATGTACATTAGGATATATAGTGGCGCACGTGTAGATAACAATTATTGATCTTTGGCGATGAACACTTTTCTGATCTCCGGCCTTTAGTTTACAACTTTGCTGTAGTTGTCTAACAAACTCTCCCGTTAACTCTCTGACTTTCTCAACAACTCTCAATCGGATAACGAACAGACAACTCGCTCTTCAACTGCGCTATTGTTTTGATGGGCTAGCCTAGTTCTCGAACTTAAGTATTCGACGATACTTGAGATTTTCTTTGGGGAAAACAAATGTACAAACCAATTCAGAATCTTCCATTACGGACGCAAGTTTCGTTATATCGTCTGAATGTTGTCAAGCATAAGCAGTTTATTTTGCTTGAGTTACATGTAACAAGCACATGTGCTTTCGGCAGCCTTGATTCTTTGATCTGAACACATCTTGAATAGCTTTACAGATTGAAAAGAAAAGCAACTGAGGCCACATGTGCTCGAATCTTGGAGAACGTTGGCACATGTGACATTCGAGCATATGTGCTCGAATCATGGAATATGTTGACATATTTGAGATTCAAGCACATGTGACTTCGATTGCTTTGGGTCCATGATATCTGTACATGGATTAAAGAACTGTATAGACCAAAGCGTTAAGCCCACCAAAGTCACATGTGTTCAAACCTTAATGTACGTCCACATACATGAAATCCAAGCACATGTACCTTCCATTGCCTTGGTTCTCTGGTCTGTGCGAGCCGTTTAATCACAGTTCTAACTTTCTACGTCAATTCCAATTACGTGCCCCAAGAGTCAGTCATAATCAACCATCACCATTTCCAATCCACCCTCCTGGCCTTAACAACTACGCCCCTTACGTCACAGTGAACGTCTTTTATTATCGCGTAAATCCATCTCAGAGCCGTTGCTTCTACAACACGGTCGTTTCATTCGCGGCCCCCGTTATCCCCGTTCTGGAAATGGAAAGCACTCCACCCTTTTACCTTTTAGATTCGTAAAAGCTATCGAGGGTTATAACCCGGTAAACATTGCTTTTCGCGTGTACGGAACGACGTAGATACAGGCGGAGAGAAGTTTCTCGACCATGGATAGCCTTGAGAGGCTTTCACGAAAGGCCGATCGAGTCGAGGGGGCGGCGGATGTTTGCGCCTGGAATAGAGCGGAAACGGGACGTCGTTTTCGAGTATCGAAGACGCCGGGGGCGAGCTAGCTAGTGAGCCTTATCTCCTAGCAAGAGGGGATTTTCTCTATTATACGTTTCTAACCGTGGGCTGCACAATCGCTGATGCTCGCAGCTCGGTTAGACCCATTGTAAACAGAGCCATTTGTCAGTTGGTGGCTACTAGGCGCTATCCTATCCTTCTAACATGTCCGCTATCCTCTCCGCCTCCTCGTGTCGACAAAGTTCGCTCGTCAGGGAGGCGGTGGGTTCTGTCGTTGGACGAACCTCTCGAACAATGCTCGTGTAAGACGCGGTATAATTCTCTTCTCCAAAATGTGTCTATTGTCGAGCCGCGATGTGTGAAGGAGGCTTAACGCGCGACCATTGTTGCTGCTTCGAACTGGTTAATAAACTTCTGATGCTAGTCGATCGAAGAGACGTCTGCTCGCTCTTAAAAAAATGAGATTTTAAAAGAAGCACAGTTATTAATTATTTTATATTATGTTCCAAGAATGTTGTAAAATATTGTTACGTTTACGCACACACGAAGGTAATATCGAATTAAAGAACAGAGTTATAATATCCATTGGATGATTAGGGTGGCTGAAATAATCCTGGTAAAAAATAAAAGGCGCAACGGATCATACCACACTCCGATTGAATATCCTAGGCCGTGAAACACACAGCACGCTTTAGAGGGCATATCGATTTATCGAAAGCAACCCTCGCCGGTCATGCTATTTATTAACGAAGAACGTCGAGAAGGGTAGCGGACATTTTAATCGGTCGACGAAGATTTTACCGCACATCTTCCGGTTTATAAAATACATGAACCTATCACTCATGAAAACATTTCTAGGCTCTCAAGGACTGTAGCATGCGCACACGCAGCTGCAGTACGGGTTTAGCGATCCTGATCATAGTTTCCTTTAAGTTTTGCTTATCACATGCTGAGAAACATTGCGTTAATCCTGTAGTCCATGTATTTTATTTTATTCTATAAAAATTATGCAAAGCAATAATTTTGCAGTATTTTATCTGTATTACATTTACTACACGCGACACAGTTCAAGTAACAAAATAAATAAATAAAGCTTGAATTGTAAGCACTCTATTTTTAAAAGCAACACAGCAATATTCTTTTGAAATTGCCAATGGCTTGGACTTGAAAAATCCAAGAGTGCAAATGTCAAAAGTAGACGCCAGACAATGAGAAAGCAAGATTCGTGGACGATTTCTAGGGCATTATCAATGGCTGCAGATGTTTTTGCCGGATCGTTTGGTTTACGCTCGATATTATTCGCTCTCGGGGCGGAGCGCATGATAAATGAACTGTAGAACCATGAGGTTTTCTCCGAATACTTCCGTAGTCTTTTTATTTTCTGGGATACAGGCTATTTCGCGCAAGACTGCCTCCGAATTTAACCTTCGTCCTTGTTTATTATCCCTCGAACCATCCTCCGCCCGCACAGCAGGCCGAAGTAAATGCGAATCCTTGGTAGGTACGTGCTAAGCTCTCGGTTATCTGGACCCGCTCGATTTAGCAGCAGTTCTTATCGACCCGGTTCGCTCTTACAAATGAACAGAACGGAAGAGTCGTTTTTTTTTCGTCTCCGTTGGCCCGTCACGCATTTGGAGAATCCGTGATTTGTTATTTGCGAAATTGTGCTCATCGTTTAATGGGTGAGCCATGATACCAAGATACCATGAGTATTAGTCGACTACGTATCGATAGTCAAGGATATATGTTTATTCCTTATGCATTCATTAAATCACGAAATACGTGAGAGAAAAATTTAGTCCTTTGGAGATTAATCAACAAGACTTGGACTTGTCAAAATATTAACTCATTAATTTTTACACTAGCAAGCTTCCCTCGTTGATTTATAATTTTACTTTTATTCCCAATTCCATTTTTAATTTATATTCTCTGAATATCTACTATCAACTTTGTCTACTAACAAAAATTGCTACCAGTACTCCTTCCACCTTAAATTTCTTTTCACCGTCGAACCTCATAAAAGGGTTCAATTTCACTGTGATAAATTAGGACCACTTCAGTTTCAAAGATTCGGTTAACGAACCCCCCGATTTCTCCTTCGTTTTTCTACAGAAGCGCAAACGAGCTCGAAGATTACAATTGCTTGAAAAATCGCCAAGTCCGAAGTTTCTTGGCCGGTAACGTTGAATGAAACTTCGAGCTAGTCCTTGTTTTATTTTTTTTATCTTTCGTGTGCTTTAAACCGATTAGACGCACCGAAACATTTTTGTTGCTCCCCGGGAGTGGGAACTCGATCGCGGAGATGGGGAATCGAGAAGTTTGGAAACTGGATCAGCTGGTTGTTCACCAACGACTTGAAAAACTCGTTGGAGCGTCGAGGTCGGTAAAGATGCCACCCCCTCGACCATCGTTCCGTTGGGATCACGGGTCATTCTGATCGAATCCGACGGTGTTGGGGGAGATTGTCGCATGCACACGTTCGACGACTACGGCTTACACGCGACACTGTGAAACTGTTTTCGTTCCTTTCGGTAGATGACGACTGTGGTCGTTCGTATAACGAGCACTTGAAAGTCAAACGGTTCTTTTCTCTCTAGAGAAAATTCTCAAGGGAAAATCCTTGGGAGATTGCACAGTGACTTACAGATTCGTGTAAATTGGCGAGGAACAATGCTTTTCTGTTTCTACACGCGAGGTACAATACACCTGTCGAGGCGTTAACCATAGTAGTCGTAAATAAAGCTTGATATTTTGTCATGTAAGTTATACAAACGATATTACATATTTTACATCCATATTTCAATGACGAATTATGACTAGTTTCTGTTTATTCTGCGTTCAGTTTACTTTTGGTACCTCAAGTATTTAAACACTAACAATGGATAAATCGAACTCGCTTATTTCAAGGCACAGTTGACGATATTTCTATCCGATATTTGCAACTATCTTTGATGGAAGGTTAAACGAAAATTCACAGCCTGGAGGAGATATCAGAAGTTGATATCGTTCGTCCCCGTTCCACGAATTTCGCGGTATCGCGTTGTAAGAGTAAATTCACGGATTCTTCGCGCAACTATTTCACCTTTCATGGACAGTCGGGCAACCCACATCGTTCCGGGTCTATCTTGCACAAGAATGATTCATCTCCTCCAGCTAGAGCTGAAACGATCAATCTATATCAATCGCAACCGCGCGATAAAACCAAAAGCAATTTCTTGCTCAGAGATAACTGCTTTTCACCCTCTCCCATTCTCCGTCCTTACGATGATACGACCCCGGTCGTTCAGTTTCATCCTGGAGAAAATGGAGGGTGGTTACCCATACATCCAAAGTAATACCCTTTGGTGCATCGTTCTGGATTACATTTTCTTGCGTTCGGGTCTCCGGGCTGCTTTGTTTGCGAATATTTTGCTGGCAGCTACGAAACCGAGTACTTTTTCCGTATATCTGTCTTTATTTCAGGTAAATAGTAGTTCAACTTCTTTCAAAAACGTTTTCAAGCTTCGGGGGAACGTCTGTTCATGTTCCTAGATTTACCATATTTTTTTCAAGTATCGGAACGAGATAAATTGGTCGTAATGAATTAATGCCAAACGGTAGACTCAGTTTCGAAGAATTCCAAAAAATGTGGAACTCATTAGGATAAATGAAATTTTAAATTCAATCGATAGAGACAAATTGATTGGGTTTTTTAGAGTGATGTTATATTAACTCAACGTGTAACGAATTTTGGGTTTCAATATCGATATTTATCGTATGGTATACAAATACATTTTCATACATCTAAGTACTTTAGTGTCCCAATTTATTAGACGCTAATTTATTTAATAGATATAACCTGTTTTACATTGAAATTACGATAACATGTAGTATGTGAAATAATAGAATTAATTTAGGGTCAGTAATATCGTTGTACTATTATCAATTACCACTCTTCACACATCACATAATAATGGAAAGGTTCCATTTAAACTACTTACTTATGAGTCATTTTATAAATGAAATCTTAAAATAGAGTACAACCTACATGTAGATACTCTTTTTATTTTAAATATTACAAGTTCTCCCTGAATTAGATATTAATTAAACTAATACGATTTATTACTTACCATGGATTCTTAGCAGGAGCTAAATAATAAAACCTGAAAATATTTATCAGAATAGTTTCTGCAAAATTGAGATTCTTCTGACGGTGTTTCACGTATCGGTAATATCAGTTTTTTCGAGCACTATGGCCACCAATTAATTCGTAGCGCGAGTTCAATACCGCGTTACAGTGTTTAGCAATCTTCCACGAACTTTGAAACAGCCTGGAAATTGCCTTGCTGAGAGTCGCCTTGGCGAAGGAGGGGAGAAGTCCAGGAAGGGTGAGTCCGCAGGAGTGGATGAGGGTTGTTTAGTTGCCGGGCGTCGTTAGACGCGATATTCCTTCCTCCATTAGGGAAATGAATTTCACCCCCATCCCTTCCGATCGTACCCCTCGCGGACTCGGTGGAAAAACTTCGCCCCTGGTGCACCCTTCGTTCCTCCTCCTTGGTCTGCGCGTCCGCGATGGGAAGCTTCTTCCATCTCCCCATTCCACCCTCTTACCAGTCGTCTCGAATCCTTATCTCGCTACCAGACAACAACCCCCCGCTGTCTGGGGCCGCGTTGCAGGCCAATTATTTTCCGTAATTAACGAGCTTCCTCGGACGGAGACGATTGTATTGCGTGTTCACGTGCCGCTGGATCTGATACACGGAACAGGGACCGATCGATGCATTTTCACGAACAATGCGATAATTGTTTATCCCACCTGTCCCGAGCTAAATTCGTAGGGGTGGTTTCGACGGTGACGGGGCTGCTATGCGGGCCTGAGGTCGTGTGTGTTAGTAGGCCAGGGTAATCGAGTGAGGGACGATGGTGTAAACCGTACGAGTCGGTAGAATGTGTACGTGACTCGAATGGAATTCTGCGTTCGAGAGAGAAGCTGCGAAGGAATTAAGGAAGGGGGAAACTAATTTTGATTTTATGGGAAAATGTTAGCCTTTCTATCTTTCTGTTGGGTGGAGCGTTGAAAAAACGTTTTCGTGAAGGATTTTTCGAAAAGATTTTCGGAATTTATTTTTTTAAATAAAACATAAATGGTTTGGAATGTATTGCGAAGGGCGAGAAACGTGAGGTACGATGTCGTTTAAGACGTATCTTTTTATTAAAATAAAATTCTAAAGCCTCTTTTGAAAAACCCTTTACATGCAAATTTAACTCAAAAATGCATACGCGAAACTTTACAGACAGATAGAGCGTTGAAAAATTATTGATAAAAACGTGCCTTTTTATCACGTGATGTAAAGGACTCTCAAAAACTAATGTGAGAAACATACATTATACATGTAAAAAGTTTGATTTTTGACGAAGCATTGCCAACTCTGAATACAAATTTCACCCAGTTATAGAGGACGCACTTTCGACAGTCTAATCGCTTTTTATAAATAACCGACGCAGTCGTTTATGGTTTTGTGAAATTCGTCAAAGTTTAAACTTTTCTGAAACTATGGTCATCAAACGAAAACTACTTCGAGTACATTATCAAGGAAGAAAAAATTCATTTATAAAAACGGCAAAGTACAGAAAAATACTTTCAACATTTGTGCTCACAGTAAAATAACGAAATATTTGTTGTATTTGTTTCGATAGTCAATAGAAGGGATTTTAAATTTTCCAGGGAATGTTCTTGAACACTGAATTATTCTTGTAGAAAAAATTGTTTGAACCTTTCAAAGTTTAGATAGCTCCACTAGGATTATATGTTCGATTTTTACGTGTAGCTAAAATTTTCCTCGCGATTTTTTTTTAACGCTGTAAAGGGAACGTCATTTCCGAAGTGAAATTCATAGGTCTCGATAAGCGGGTCGTGACGTAGGATCGTTTGGGAGCGTTGTAACGATCGACGAGACTAATCGCGCGTCGTAAACTTGGAATATCTAGATATCGACCGCTCGATACGTCACAGGCTGTGTGACGTGTAGTAATTTTTTTCCCAAAGTTCCTCCCTAGTTGGTCGTTCCATTAGTTGCGAAGAAAGTTTTTATGGGTCACGATGCCATGCCGGAGCGTCCACATTTTATTTTCCTACTTTACTCCTCGGGTGTTAGAAAATATTTGTTGGAAGTTACTTGCTCCCTTACTCTGGGAATGTTGCGAGGTAGTAATCGAAGTGATGAGAGCTTTTCCTACTTCGAAAATATTTATCATTTTTTTGTCTCTACGAGTAAGAACAATGTGTGTAGGATCCATTTTGCTGTATCAGTGTCTAACATCAACTTCTCAGAGATTAGATTCTCTATTTATATGAATAGTGTCACAGAAAATAACTAAGTAAGTGGAAGTTGCGAAAGGAATTTTTGGGACAACCTAATAATCAAGGCATAATTAAATAAGTCCCTTACAATTTCATTGCATTTAGTCAACGTTTCATTAAAACATAATATGAAAATATCTTGTCGACTTTGAATAAATCGTGCAGCAAAGGATTAATAACTTAATAATCTTCTCTACGACGACATACAAGGACGAATACCCCGCAGGATATTTCCCCGACGGTCGACATAAAGCTATGAGTAACGGATACGCGGTGGCTATTATGTTATCAAAACGAGAAATTCCTGTTCGTTGTCGGAGGGCGAAGACTCGGCCCGTAATGGCGTCGTAAAATAAGGGTCCTCATAGATGACATACCTGACGAGAGAATGCAATTAAATGCAACGTCCAAACCAGGAAATGCAAAAGGCACTTCCTGCTGCCGCGGTAGAGTATAAAGGGTGACTCCCGCGAAATATAACGCGGCCGTCGCGTTGCTGGCAATAAATAATATCGTGGAAAGGAGGAAAGCCAGGGGGTGCGATGAGGGAGGTGAACTGCGACAGCAATGTTTCTCGCTCCTGCGCCGAACGCGAACGCATGACGGCTGTCGCTCGCATTAATTCCCCGGAATTAATTGCGCTCATTAATGTGCGACGTTACGACTACAGACAGCATAATGTAACGATTGGGATAATCAGTTAGAATGCCTCTAACTCGGTCCACGAAGAATCGATGGATTGGTTAAACGTACCGACAAATAGGAGGGATGTTTAGCGATCTGTTGCAGAAATTTGTCCATCGCCCGTTTTAGTTATTTTATGAAGCTCTGTTTGCTCTCATACGAAATAAATTCACGTGTAATATGTGATAACTAAACCTCGTATAAAATTTTACGCATGTTACAATATAACGAAATTGCAATCTCTGTAATTTGTTCCTATTGAAAATGGGGTATAATGAAATACTAAAATACTAATTAAAATAACAATTGTCCCAAATTGCGATTTAACTGAATATATCGGAATTTTCCGCCATTAATCTCGACGTATAATTGAGCCATTCATCTCAATTTCCATTTTTAAAATAGTCCGCAAAATTTCTTTCAACGAACACCGAATGCAGCTCGATGCATTCCCCGGTGAAAGTCGTCGGTGCTTTGTCAGCGATCACAACCGAAAAATTGTTGATTCGTTAGCCACGGGCTCGATTTGATGTTGGCTGAAAACTTTAAAAGAAGAGCCGTTCAGTCGAGTCGCGCCCGGCACAAGCGTTCAATTATTGGCTTTTAATTCGACTCGGAACGTCATAGTGCAACCAGATACGGAAATTATTATCGGGACTCGGATGGCTCATTTCGTCTATGTGGACGTTTATATCCATCTATGCACCTGTTGGCGTGTGTGTGTTTTTTTTTTCATTACATCTGTGACGTTGACTTTTGTCGTGCGTCGAATCGATCAGTCCGAGAGCATTGAACTTTGATAGGCGTTACAATCTGGTTTACCGCATTACAGTGAACGTTCCGATAGATTCGATTAGGACTGTTTATATTGGAGTCTCGTTTCGATCGCGCGCTAAAAGCATTTCTCTTTTTCTGTGTAACTCTGACACATACAGCTATGGTGCAACCAACTGCTCGATCGTTGGTTGATGTTCTTTGTCGGGCTGGCAGGGCGTAGTTTATGTTTGCGGTAGGGCATCCCTATCAAACCACGTTTTAATAGCGGTTTGTCGCGCCAGATACATGAATGGTTTGGGATTTGAAACGCATGAACGATTTGCCGTGGATTACTCTTATCGATCAGAACGTCAAACACGATCGTGATGGTTCAACCATCTCGTACAGTTTTTAGTAGGTTCTCAATGATGGATTTTTGTACCGAAGTTCGTGTATGAGTTGTTTACCTAGGAGGTAATCCTTTATGGGGAGGTATTCAAACCATTTCGCTTTAATATGCAAGGTTTCCACGTTATCGAAATCAAAATTTTGTTTGCATTTTAAACAATGGAAATTGATTAGATTTGTGTTAATAATTGGAAGATTAAAATTAACAGAATTTGAATATACGCAATACGTAATTATTATATACGTAAATACGTTTTACTATTTATGATTGACGATACTTGAAATATGAGGGAATTGCTGTTATAGTTATAGTTCTCTGGAAGAACGAAGGCCACGTATGAAAGAGAAATCCAGTTAAGCTCGAACCAGATACTGTTAATTGCCATCACACGTGTGCTGCCTGCTTTTCACTTACGGCCGCGTTAAAAGCAAAGCTTTTAAGGACAAGCCTCTCGTACCGGATGTAAGACGTCATTACGTTTCCTTGACGAAAACTTCACCTTTTGTATAAAATAGAACACCGAACCGGGTGGATGGTATTTTTGTTACGAGCCCTTGTAAATGTATTACAACTCGCTCAGTGCGATGAGATTTTTACATGGATCACGTTTTCACGAAATAGATCTTGCAGGATATTTAGTTACTGTGCAATTACAGAAATTAGAATATTACTTGCAATTTTAAAATGGAGCCTACGTTACATTCAATGTGTTCTGCAAGGACAAGCACCTAAAATTTTGAGGTTTCAAAAATGCTCCATCGCAGACAGAACGCAGAATTCAAGTATTAGAGTGTTGAACTTCCACCTTTGGAAAATTGATTTACTTAACTTTATTTAGAAGCGTAAAGGTTGTTTGGTTATTCGAGCTCCAAAAATTAGATCTTTTGTCGTGATGACACATTAGGAACCAGATTCTGTTTTTCACCCAAAAATGGCTCTCCGATTGGTCTTTTATCGTAGACGAAACGCCATAACTTTTTGTCGATCGAAAAATCAACAAACTTGAGCTCTGTTCCTTACTGGTTCCTTGTAGGCGGAAATCGCAAGAAATGGCAATAAAGGAGAAGGAAAAAACGAGCGTAGACTGCGGACGAACAAAGAGATACGCCGCTTGAATGAAGAGTTGCAGGCGTGGGTGGATGGTTGAAAGGGTGCTCGGACAAAGACCTGGCATCGACGAGTACTTCAATCCTCTCCTCCATCCTCGACCGGTCTACAGAAACGCATTTCACCAATCACCCACAAAATACATATACTGTGACCCGTAAATATCCGCGGCCTGTTCGAACCATCGAAAACTACCCTCTCAGCAGGATAGCCTGGGACTTTCCTACGAAATCGTACGGTGGAACAGAGTTTCTCAACCCCTTTCAACTCGTGGTTCCTTTCTGAGTTTTATCTCTGTTCCATCCTTTGTGATTGCTGTCGATAAATATTGATAATAATGTGCTAATTAAAAACTAGACATGGAGCAAGCACCGTGTTTACTTATTCTTCATTATTTCACTACCTCATATTTTTATTCATACAGAGCATCGTTTTCAGCCCGCGGATTATATGCTGTGCGGTAATACGAAAATCACGTACAAAATATACGCAAAATTCATAAATGAACCGGGCAATATTAATATTTCATTTTGCATAAATACTCACACGCAGGAAATATTCTTCGTGTCCATTATCATAAATACATAAAATCCGAAGGCTCATCATTACATTATTCAAGCAATATCTTCCTAATACTACTAAATATTATTATATACTAAATATTATTATATATTATTACACTACTAAATATTATTATACCTCATTGCGAGGTTATAGTTTTCAATTTCTTTTTAACACTTTTTTATCACTATCTCCAGAAAATAACAACATGATTTTCTCAACCATTACATGATTGTCTGAACCACTGTTGAGAACCACTGCGATGGCGAACTCGCTATGCCAACTCTATGTTCCTTACACAGGGATCCCACACATTTCCGACCATAAATTTACCTCTCCCGTATCTTTCCTCGCCGATACGCCCGGTTGTCTAACTACTTCCAGACTCCATAAGGAAATCTGCTTTCGCTGACTTGGGTTAGGTCTAACGACATTTCTGGATTATGTTTCTTCGATTGGATTTTTCCGTATCCCTCCGGTTTCCGTTCCTCGGCCGTACGATATTCTGCGAAGCTCGCGGCGAACGTTATATCATGTTCAGCTGGGGTTCTGTGCACATGTAGTATTTGTTTTCGAGTTACATAGTTTGAGTTTGACTATCTACGTAATAGGATACGTAAATATCCCTATTCGTGGATATTGGAGCGGTTTTGGACCATTTCGGTGTACAGACATTCTGCCACTTGGATTACCTTTGAAGAGAAATGTTATCACGGATATCCGCGTACCGGGGTAGTTAACACCGTGGAAGTAAAATAGGGAATCTGTTCCTTGATTGAACAATTCGGTGGGAATTAGGGAGAATTTACGTTAATAGAGTTCATTATCGTGCTTGTAAAATAGTAGAAAGAAGACCATATCGATATACTTATCAAACCATTTTGTTACAGTCTAATAGATACAAAATAATAAAAATTAAGTTACGTTCGATTCGTTTGTTAAAAATGTTAGAATTTAAAAGAATGTCATAGTTTGCATTAAAAGCCTACTTTCCTCTACCATTTATGGAATTTTATCGAGGAAGACCTAATAAAGGTGAAAACGTATAAAGAAGTATACGACTACTGCATGTGCTGGTTATTAAAATATGTTTACGTTGTGGCATTCGTATTTCACGTTTTTATTCTCTCCGAACGAAGTCAAGAAAGAATGAATTTCGTTCAATGGGCACTATTAAGAGTTTTATCGCTCGATAAAAAATAGGATATATGGTCTAGAATGCGGCACTCGCGCTTCAATAGCGGCAGTTTTATGCTCTACGAAAAATGCATTGGGGGAAAAGAAAATTAACAATTTATAAGAGGAACGATGCAACATTTTGGAATGCTCATAAACGAATAAAAGGATGCAAAATTAATACTCACAGAAAACCTGTGACAAGTCAAAAATGATGTGATGAACATGTTATGAGAAGATTATTTTCATACAGATGAATTTACATTTATTTATCCTTATTTTGGTAACGTGGGAATTTTATTATTATTTTAAAGATTGTTTTCGATTTTGAGGGATAACGCGTAGAAATATGTTTTCGGATAAAAGATATTTCTGCAGTATTTGGTATTTTGTTTAAATGCAGGCGAATTCCGCTATTTTAAACAAACTTCATATTGTTTCGCAGGCGTTTCGCTCAGATCAATACAGAACACTCTGGTATTGGAAAGCCATCTTGCCGTCTCTTTGCTCTCAGTTTTCTCTCTTCTTGTCGTTCGTACATACTCGGTGTAGATTGTGCATGGCTGTTGGTTTGCATACGCCGCTCACATGCCATTTTTGCCGTGTCACGGTGTTTACATTCTATTATACTTGACGCGAAGTCTGCTCGTATCCACGACTCCAATACACTTAGCGAAAGTTTCTATTAAGATACTTTCCACGATCATGATGGAAGTTTAACGCTGCAGTGTCGCTGGCTATGACGCCATTCTCCAGTGAAATGAAACGTAATGCGTATGATTAAGTTTCCTTCCCGTCTACAGAAAAATTGAACTTTTTAACTAACGTCTCAATTAATTTTTGTTTCAGGTACGTGACAATCTACGAATAAACGTGTCATATATTGGAGCATCTTTCGACTGCAAGTATAACCTTGAGGTGAACAGAATCTTGTCATTTTGAAAATTTACTTTTGGACTGAATATTCTTTAAAGAATTTCTCTTTATACTTCACGATTTCTACATACATTTCTATTCTATTAAAATACAATGAATTAAAATCAATTATATTTTAAAAGTGTCTTTTTGTTTATTTAATCCGCTATAGGCCAATTTGTTTTCTGCAGACAACTTGCAAGGCATTTACTTTAATATTTCATGTTAATGGTACTGAAACAGATTTATAAAAACTTATTTCAGTGAATAGAAATTAACAAGGTGGCCCCAACATTCAATTCCTCATCCAAACAATTTTGTCACGTATCAGACTACCTTCGCATGCAATTGTTACATTAATTCCTACACCAAACCAGTTACGAATATTTCAATTAGACCCCCAAAAGCAATTATAATTCCGTCATAATTCGTCGCTTACACGAATATGCGTCCAAAGACATATCCTTGGAGGTAACTTTTCAGTGCCTGTTTCGCGTAATTTATTTAGCGATAATGCGCCAGGACGAAAAGCCCTCCTGTAGCCAGTCCGAGCATTGACATTTGCACAGCGTCTGGGCGCAGACTGTTTGTTCCCCCACTTTTGTTTACGTTGTCATTATGCTTTCAATTGACGCTTGCAACTCGTTTATCCTTAATTGCGCTGGAATTTCGGTTGAATGGCCCTGGTTCTCCTAGTCCCTTGTTACCCTTAAGTTGTTTATTTTAATTACTAACATCGGCGTCCCGCCTGCCAAAGCGCTGAATGCCAGTGCGATTCCATTGGCCGCGAGCTAAAAGGATTAATGAACGTCGCACGATGACTGCGCGCAATTAATTAGAATAGATATCGTGACGGTTGTAGAACAAATTGTTTCC
This sequence comes from Hylaeus anthracinus, assembly GCF_026225885.1. Classification (NCBI taxonomy): domain Eukaryota; kingdom Metazoa; phylum Arthropoda; class Insecta; order Hymenoptera; family Colletidae; genus Hylaeus; species Hylaeus anthracinus. Next base: position 6,355,904 of record NW_026534330.1, on the reverse strand, counting down.
CCTCGTTCGTGTTTCGACTGCCAACCGTGGCGCGTTTCTTTTATCAGCGAATTTATGCGTAACGTACGATTTCGTTGCTAATTGATTTTATTTCGTTGCGATATCCCCCCTGTCTACCCTCCCTGCGTGATGCATGACTGCGAACTGATTAATAATGCGGTCGCGGTGTTCCGGTAATTTGATTTCCGCACGAAATGCCGCCATGAAATTGTACAATTTATTCGTTCCCGGGAAATTTCAATAACCGGCGGCCATTTTATCGTGGCTCTTCGAGGGAAACTGTCTTCTGGTGTACGCATCAGATAATATATGTTTCAATTTGATTCAATTTTGTTGGGTTCCGAAAGTTTGCCAAATATTACGCAAGTATGGCTAGGATAAAATTTGTGCTCATTAATTCCTTGATACCATTTTCAATGGAATGTATTATTCTACTTGTCTGACCATATACAGGACTCATTCCACTTTGGGTCTATACTATACTATACTATACTATACTATACTATACCACTTGTTTGACCGTGTATTCTATATGTATTTCTCTCGTTGGACTAACTCAGGCTCTGTTTCACTTGGTTCATCATATAGTCTCACTTAGGCGTTCGTAAAGCCCTTATTCCATTTCCAAGGTAGATGCAATTAGAAAAGCTAGTGCTGTGACGAATGAGAATGAGATTTCGATTAGAATACATATTCGTTCTAAACCGTTTTAGCGTAATTTGATGTCACTTTGTCTCTTTAGTGATTAAAATCACTTTCTTATTTGGCGATCATGAATGACCTTGAGTTGTACATCAATGTTTTCGTCTTACAAGCCATTATTATTAGTGCTTGCACTAAGAAACATCAGAAGATTATGTCATCTATACAATGAAACAATTTCTTTATCATTTTTAAAGATAAACGAGTCATCTGCGTGACCTATTTTAAATTCTCCACTCTGTATACAACCCCTATTTCCATTTGCGTGATCATACGCCACCCTATCTCGTTTGGTTGATCATACACTACCCATATTCTACTTCCGCAACTATAATATGCCCCTATCCCACTTGCTTGGTCAAATTCTACCAGTATTCAAGTTGTCTGGCCATGTATGACCACATTCTACTCATGATGTTATACACAATGATTCATTACACTATATACGAGTTCTGTTGTACTTGTACTGTTTCTATTTTAGTAGTTTTCTTGTATATCATATTTCTTACTTTTTTTCTCGATATATTATCCACATTACACTTGTATTATTTCAAGAATAGGCAGAATTTCATTCGAGTAATAAATAATAAATGTAATCAACGTGTTAGTTCATGGCGTTAATTTTATTAGTAATATCCTCGTTTCGTTAAACGAGCTACAAATAAATAAGTCTTTACTTGTTTTTCATTAGAAATATTATCACGAGAAAAATTTCTCCCAGATCTGTCTTAATGTACACGAGCCTTGTTTCACTTGTCCTGCAATACATTTCTCTGCTCCAATTATTCCACTGTATACAAGTTCTGTGCCACTTGTGTAGCTCTATACACGCCTTGTTCCACTTGCTCTAGTATATATGATCCCCGTTCCATTTGTCTGGTCGCATACGGCCCCCATTCTACTTATCCGATCGTGTTGCCTAATTTACTCGTTTTAAGTTATACAAAATCTGTCTCCTTGTGTCGTACTTCTATTTTGTGATAACCATTCCATGTATTAATGTTTATAAATTGAAGTTTCATTTTTCTGTACGTGGCCACTGTACGGCCCTGCTTCGTGTGTCTGGTTACACGCGATTTCCTTTAGTTGGGCGATCGCGTGTTAGTTTTCTAAATACAATTTACTAGAAATATTTCAGTGACCTCAAGCAGTAATAATACAAATAAAAAATTCATTCTTCGACCTCCTCCCAAAAAATAGTACCCCTTTAAATTAAGAAAGTAAGATAGCCATTTTCTGGCGCCTTTCACCACGGGAAAGTGTTTCCCTAGCGGCAGGAAATCGTCATCTGGAAAAGTACTTCTCGCGGAAAGCAAAAAGGCACGTCCATCTCCAGAATGTCACGTCATTGCGTCCAGGTAACTCACCGACGACTTGGACGACGCGGTGAAATCTCCCAGATCCTCGCGACGAACGCACAAAGATAAAAGCGACATTGGGGTGGAGTGCCGACGAGTTTCAACAAACTTTTCTAACTTCTGGTCTCTCGAACGTTACGCCGGGGAACTTTTCTTGATTACACGAAATTAGAGGGAACCTCTTACCGCGGGAGCTCGTGAAATCCATTCGTCTAGGATCGCGATGAGCGCGGCGTGTCGTTCTGGAGGAGACGCTACAGGGTGGGAGGTCTGTAGGTGGAGAACGCTTAGCTTGATATTGATCGACCTTCTCCCCACCGAGCACGCCTCACCCTTTTCCATACTTCCTTGCTCTTTCTCTTTTCCACTCGCTTGGCTGGCTACAGGCTGCTCCATTTACGTTGGCCAATGTGAAAGTTTCTTTTACCTCGCTTGAAAATCCCTCCGTGGAGCAATTGGAGAATTCGTGGCGGTGATTTGTGGCTGGCCACGCAACTCGATTTTGCGAACAATGGGATTATTCTCAGTTTTTGATTCGATGGAGATTTTGTATATTCTCTGTAGGGGTTGTTATTATTTGGGGTATTTCAGGAAATATTTCTGAACTTTAATTTCATCAGGCCTGTGCTGTATAAAGAATTAGATTTTGTCACAGAGTTCTGTAACGAACTCACTCTTTAATTTGCATGAAAAATTCAATTTCCAAATGCGACGATAACCCGTTGACAAATGAGCTGTCATTTTTGTTTCCGCCGATGACAGTGCAACATATATTACAAGATATCCATATATGCCCGTGCCTCGAAGGAAACACAATATCCGTCCGAGGAATATCGGTGGCATTAAATTATTACATTGACTTCTTCGCAGGAATCCGATAGAACGTATACGTCATGCCACGCGGAAGGAAATTCAAGCGAAATTCGTGCTATCTGTCGAATAAAGGTGGTTCTACAGAGTTCATGAATAAAGAGAAAGAGTGGACAAAAGGGTGGGAGCGGGGATGAAGGGTTGGGCAGACAAAGGCACGCAGACTTCTATGAAAAAGTCCGAGGCGATGGCGTGCCATAAAACTGTACCAAGAAAGATGCTATAGAAGCGAGATAAGGAACCAAGTTTTAGTTCGAACGAGTCGGAACAAGGAGAAGATGAAACGCGACAGTTGACGTATTTGCGCAGAGGGAACTCCCCGATCTAGGAATTATCCTCGCGATCGAACCTTAAACGAGTGGATTGCACTTTCGTCGAACGAATCCTTCCCTCCGCGAAACTCGATAAATCGTGGCTATCAATTGCGAATACATATTTCTTTCTTTCCTCGCGTGTGAATAGGTTGCTGGGCGATCATGGTAGATTCGCATAGTGCTTTCTACCTGTTGAAAGTCTGCCGTTGGACACGTGAGTTCTACGAATGACGATTTCAGTTTCAGTAGAATTTATATGCCATAAGAAAGGGAAATAAAATATTAGAAATTGATTTTTCAATGCAATTGACGTTTGCACTTTCACGTTCTATAGAAATGGTTCTGAATTTCTACTATTTTGAGTTTGTTTATAATTACTTAGGAATTAGTATTCCTAATTCATCAACTCATCGAACGGGCAAAGTTAATGTAATGTTAAAATTTGATCAAAGGAAGAAATTACGAATTGCTTCACGCCATACCATTTAAAACTATTCCACCGTTAATATTACCTTTACAAACGTGAGTACTATATGATACACACGTTCTATTGCAAAGAATAACTACTGCTGCGGTCCCACTGGTCGTTTACAATTCACGATATACAGGATCATTGATTTAGGACGGTCAGTGTTCAATCTAACTTGATTTCGTACTTCCCTCGCTTCAATGTTGAATTATTTATAGACGTGTCAAACAACATGAACGTGATCGAAGGGAATTGATGGTACCCGTTGATTAGTGAAGGTACCGATCATTCACATGCACGCGATCTTTATTATCCGTGAAACCTGTCACCGGATATAGGAAGTGCACGCAGTATCTCTCTCGTATTCACATGGCCGGGGTAAAAGGTGTCATTTTTCAGCCCTTCTGATGGACGTTCGGGTAACAGTCGGTGAAATGGTCGTTTCAAAAAACAACCCAGACTTTTTTCCTCGTTCGTTGCGTCAGGTAGAGATAACCTGAGCGTGTATAGCCCTGTCGCGACTACAATAGCCGCCCCTTAAAAGTAGATTTCCAGTGGGAATGGAGTTTTTACGATTCGAAGCTTAACTTTGTCTATATCACTGGTTTCCATACGACTGTAGCATTCTATGGTTATGTGTTTCAAAATGATTCATAATTTAGAACTTTTTTTATTAGATCTATTGTCATAGAATCAGATGCTGAATTTAAAGTAATCATATTCAACTGATAGAATATGATTGATATATAAGAATCATTGAAATATTAGGGTCTACTTCCATGACTAATCCATCAGCTCGCCTACTTGCATTGTTGTTCTTCGGCGGTTGATACGTTACCGCAAACTTTGTACCACGAGTTCGCGAACACCCTGTGTACCGTTGCTTTAATTCCATCGCTCGGTCGATGAATGTCCTAAGGCGATGATGCATAAAGAACTTGATCAAGAGTCTTTCACCCGTATTTCAACCTAATTTCAACTTCGCCAAACCCGAGTATAAAGTTTCATTTCTCACACCAAGGGCGTTAGCATACTTCCGAAAGTTTCAATACAGGCAAAATGAGCGACGAAATTATTCACGAAGTTAACTATTTCGATGTTGAAGACCGATAATAATCCTTTGCTATCGACGACTTAGGATGTGTCCAACAATCACTGGACAGGACCTTATAATGTTAGACGTGGAGAAAACCAATTTCTCTCAGAATTACGGTAATACTATTTTAAATATTTAATAATATATTAATTCTCTTTTATCGGGAACTAGGATTTGATAAACAATTGTCTCGAGTCTAAGGCTTCCCAGAAATTAAATATTCCACAGAAGCATTCAGAAAATGTCCTATTTTAATCCTCCATTATTAACACTCGCCATTCTAATATGTATAATCTTCCATGAGGGTGTCGCAGAATTCAGAAAAGTGTTCCACATTGGTTCTTCCGGTATTCTAGTGCTCCCGGTGTTAAGAACCGATAATAATTGTCCGCCAGCGTCTGACACAGTCTCTGAAAATTTAATATTCCATATTGGCTATCACCGTTCTTACAAATCGATGTTTTCAGGGGTCGTAAGCGCGAAATGACGTTCGCGACGAGTTTCACCGATCGCGACAAAGTTCCATCGTGTCTTCGAATTCGATTCCAAATTATATGGACCGCCCGTCCTCCCTCGTCTCGCGGGAAGACTCTGTCCGGAAGCGATTTCCTTGCTTCGCTTGGCCCCCGTCGAGGATCATAATTTACGTGCGATTTATTTTTCTTCTGCGTTCTCTTCGGGATTCCACGGCTTTTAGCTTGTCCTTAATGCCTCGCGAGAAATCGGCCCGCCGTCGGGAATATCCTGAAAACGCGGTTCCCGTCGAATAAAGAGACCGTTTAACGACCATTTTTACCTCGGTCCATTAAATACATTGTCCTCGTCGCGTTGCCGCGCAACCAGTCGTTGAAAAGCTTTTAAAGCGTGTTTACAACATCAAATCAATTAAGGAGCAGTTTTTATTTCACGCACAAGGTAGGGTATCCACCAACGGCTATTAAACGCGGCTTATTTTTGTGGGAGTCCTGTTTGCTCTGCAACATTGAGAAAACTCGATTTTTCGTTGTATATTTTTACCAAGTTTTTCCAGCTACGGGAAATGTACACGGTTTTTACATTCATTTTCAAAGCTTCTTTAATTCAAGGAGATGAGAGTTAATTCGGACTGCGTGGATACTTTTCGAAAATTTTGTTTCGAATGTACTCTACCTTAACAGGATTAACTATAAACACTAGAAATAATTCCAATTGCTCGTCGAGTATATTACAGTTTCTTCTAAGCAAGATTGTAAAATGTGTTGTAATTTTTGAGACTTTAAATCAAACTAACAGGTCTCTAGCGACGGTTGTTATTTTCTGGGGAATAAAAATGACGTGTCTCGTGTATTTTGGTCGAGTTTTAACGTAGACCAGGATCAGTTTTCACGCCTCGAGGTCATCGGGGTTAGCTTTCAGGACGTAAGGTCGTCGTAATCTGGTTTCGCGATAGAGCAGACGTCGGTGTCGAGTTCCGCATCTTGGATGCTTTGGATCCCATAATTGGAAATCAGCCAGCATCAAGTTTTGTAGGAAATATTCTCATCGTACCCGCGATGAAGCAACGGTAACAGAGAAATTATTGTAAAGGTTCATATACTCTTAAAATTATCCCGACTTAGCCCGAGTAGTTTCGTCTTTTAAAAGAAAGTCTATTGTTATCATTATCTAAAATGTGTAACAGACTGCCTCAGCTCAATCATTCCAACGTAAATATTGTATTCTTCTCTCTAAAGCTGACGTGAATAACTCAATGTTAATTCCAGAAGAAATTAAGTCAGGAATAAATCTAAATCTTCAGCCAAATAAGATCTGGGATAATGCTAGCGTTCCAACTAAATCAGATAAGGAATGAATCCAAGGTCTGAGCAAATTTGACCGTTGCTGATCTGAATTAAGATCGAGATTGAATTACGGACAGAGCTATTCGTGGGCTAAGTGTATCAACTGCAGGGTTGTGTTGGTCTTGGACCGTGTCAAACGTAGCATACGTTGAGTCAAGGATACATCAGCTGCGAGTTACGCTACGCTCGTGCTGTGCAAAGTTTCGGCGGCTACAGGATCTAGATCACATTAGAGGTAGACTATGCCGAGTTCAAGCTGTGACAGTTTAGCGTATGTCTAGTTTATACTTCGTCGGATATAGGCTGTTTTAGACTTGGGCTATGTTAGTTCTGAATTTAGTGTCGAGCGGATGGGATTGTACTAATCATAGACTCTATTAAAGCTTAATCCGTGTATCGGACGTTTCCCTTATTCACGAGGCTGGTTCATAAATTACTGCAGACAATTCTAACCGTGATCGAAATAATTTTTTGAGAAGGGTGTGTTGAACGGAACACTAGCTGTTATAAATAAATTACGAAGAAGCAACAACGAAAGATGTAGGAGAAATATTACTTATAGTTAATTTGTGGCATAAAAATAAATGCACATGGATTTGATCACTTGACTCTTGATAGTAAAATCATTTTTCCCTAAGCTGGATATTTGCTATGTTAAGATCAACAACGTAATTCGCATTGAAATGACAAATAATTGTCAAATAAGTATTTAAATTTGGAACATTTTAATACATTTTGGGACACAATCAGAGCCGAAATAATAACTATATAGTACCATACGAATTCGAGTACTTCCAACAAAACTCGAATTATTTTTCAAAAGACTAAATAAAACAATCAGAAATCGAATTTAGTATCCGAAAATGGAGGTCACCTAGATAAATTGTAGCCATGCTTCTCCCGTTACTCGTTAATACAAGTAAAATGGTCCAGAAGCAATAAAAGCTCGGTTTTTAGAAATTGGCATTTACGACGGTTACGCGGTAACGAATTCATTTGTGACCATCGACAAATGAAAAACACCGTCACAACGGAGTGGCTGCGCATTCAATTGAATTTAACTTTCCTCACTCTCGAAACTTTACGCTCGGCGTTCTCTTCGCATGCACGGGTGTTGTGTGAGCCTCACACAAGCGCCTGACGATGCAGCATGCAGCACTTCTGGAACGATTCACTGGCACGAAACCCGAGAAGAGAGAGGGGAACCTCGAAAGACAGAATCAATTCGACGGAGTCGGAACTTCCCGGTCGTAGGGGGAACAGCAATTTCGAAGAACCTGTTCGCTTGTTCGTAGATCATATTAATAACGATGCGCCGTCGGAGTTTTGAGAACCCTTGGGAGCACTCGACGAAAACCAATTGGCAATCTTTTGTCCCAGTTATTCGATTTTGTTTTTCATATAACCTCGCTGCTCACGAAAGTGTTGCCTAATTGGTTCCATATCTATCATTAGCGTGAGCTTCCTCAGGATTTTTTTTTGTATTATTCTTCGTCGAGTTAATTTAGTCTGAATAAGTGTATGAAATAGTTGGAGTATACGGGGCAATTAAAAATAATATAATACGGACGTGAATTGGTATATCGCAGTATATAAGTCAATTTCAATATTCATGGTGATATTTATTGAATTATTAGTAACAGAAAAATTCGTTTAAATTAAAATGTAATGTTAAGTATACAAGTTTATAAACATTATTTAGTAGCATTCGATCATAACACTTGAGCGTCCATCTTGCTTTACTCAATATTGTTAATATAACTTTAAATGTAATTTACTTTGTACTGTCCTGACTGTCTTCTGCATTATTTCTGATTACTCCAGAAGTTTCAGAACTGTTTTTGGCGTGCCTTCAACAAATTCGTATAAGAGATTGTGGAGAACACTCCTTCGAGCATTCACGTTGGTATTTCGCCAGTGGAAGTAGTCATACGTAGTCGTCCCGAGGGCGAGGTCTCGAGAAAGCAATGGAAAATATTTAAGTATTTCCTCCTCGCAGAGCGGGCAAAAGTACCGCTCAGTCTGATAAATTTTGTATCGTTTTATCTCCGCGGTACAAAGCTAACGCAGTCATTGTATATCTCCCCAGGGGTTGCTGGAAGAAACAACGATACATATTGAAGACTATGCTTTAGGCTGCTAAGTGACACGACATGAAAAATTAATGCAAACTGACTCGACTGCGGAGCATAAAAGTTTTACGATCTTATAGTCTGCACTTAGAGCAGTTCTCACAACTGTGTACATCCTTTTTCCAAAAACATACAATCTAAAGTAATGTCGAGAACCTGAAATTATAAAACAAAAAATTAGATTCTACTCTGAAAAATGGTTTCGAAAAAATGTTAGTAGTGATTATGTTTTCAATTATTATACGCTATTTATGTAGTTCATATAGACTTTTTAATTTATTTCTGAATCTTAGTCTTCATTACACATTCGATGTGAATATGTATTAACATAGCAGGTTTTACTTTTCTACTTACAATTAGAAGTAAGTCGTCTTAGTCGAATCGCCTCGTTATAAACAGCTTATAACGGAATCGTGATTACATTTCCGTTTTAGGGTCTGCTGGAATTTATTTATGAGTTACACGCGTAATCGCACACGCAACACGTTCAGTCCACACGCAATATTTGCCAACGATAGGACTCACAATGAGGTGCCGACAAATTATTGACTAATCAATTATGCCGACGATATTGTTTGCAAGATTAACCATTTCGTATCACGCAATTTAGTGAATACGTTATTATTTATGCAGCGGGGATTTAAAAATTATGATTTACTTTTCGGTGACGCTGTTTAATATACGCATGAAACATGTTCGTTTCGCACGGACGTTTCGGCCGCGAAACAAAAATATTAATAACAAAGCAGGACAAATTGCCGCAATTTTGCGATGAATATTATAATTTCGGTGAATTAAATTCATAAATGCGCAGGGAAGGCGTTTTCGGCTTGAGAGGTACTTGTATCGCGGTACGAAGTCGATACTGTGAATTAGCACGAGTTAGCGCTCCAAGATCAAATCTGATCCAATAGTTATTAATAAACTTTTCTTATAGTATTCTACATATTAATTTTGGTTATTTTACCGGATGTTAATAAAAGTGAGGAACCCATTCTCAGGATAAATTCCTCGAGTCATTACGAATCGAAAAGTTCCTTACCGTTTTCCAATCCGATTATTCGTTACGGAGATACCTCGTAGCCGAGGTTTGTTTACCTCACGGATGCGCGCGCGTGCTCCCACACGTGACTCTGCGCTCGCGCGCACGCCGCACGTGACTCTGCGCTCGCGCGCACGCCGCACGTGACTCTGCGCTCGCGCGCACGCCGCACGCAACTATGTGCTCGCGCGCACTCGCCACGTGGGCTGCGCCGTAGCCATGCGTTTGCACTCGCTCAAACTTTAGCCGCTTCTATCTCCATAACGGAGACTAGTATCGAAAAATGGAAAAAGACTTTTCGATTCGTATTGACGCCAGAAATTAATTTTAACAATTGATTTTACATTTCTATGAATATTGCACATATGGTGATGCATTTAAAACCAACCACTTGAATAATTTACTTGGTTTTGACGATAGAAAGAAAAATGTCTACCAAAAGTTGCTTGATTTAGAGTCACGTAATGCAGTACTAAATTGTTTCACACTACTCTCCTAATTATTTCGCCTCTCTTTTCCTTTACTCGATCAGTTCTTTACACTCTTTTCCAATGTTGCAAAGCTTGCAAAGTATGAGGACTCACGAGAAATTCCCAAAATACCACTGCGTATATTCTAATGCTAACAGCTTCTCCAGCCTAATGCCAAATACTTTACGGTGACCAGCCACGGAGCGTATATGCATAGTGCGGCAGTGCCGTTATCGCGATACGGCGGATTCTCGTAGGAATATTCTCTCAGGTATACAGGAGCATTATAGGGTAGAGGGGAACTAATGGCTGGCACGCCGATTAATTGACAACTGTCCCGTGCATGTCAGTAGAAGCTTTCGGGGCCGGTGATTCCGATCCACATAGCGGAGTAACTCGGTGTGTCGAGTATCGAAATCAATTCGATCGGCGGTAAATTAATTGGCAACGGAGCGTGGCGCGGCTTGCGTAGCGAGCAGAGAGATTGCCCTGCCCGAGAATTGACGTATCGCTCTCGGCGTACCTGCAATTTCCGGATTGCTTAGAATCCACGATTGAACTGTAGAAACTTCGTCTCACGCTAATCAACACCGATTCTTGCTTTACGCTGATTTTCCAAGAATTCAGCAGGTTTTGCGGAGAACCTGATGGCCTTTCGTGGATCTAATTCACTGTTCGATCCTTGATAAATCAGAAGTTAATTAGAAGTTATTTTATCCTTTCAACACTGGGACTGTTCTACAGTCAAAATCAATATAATTTGTGGTCCGCTCCATCGCTTGCAGACACTCCGTTTTTTTCAGGAAAGGATTTACAGTACTTTTATACTGAACAGTTCAGTCACTGATACAGAACAGTAAAATTTCCTTTGAGTTTATACAATGCCATAAATCTATTTCAATTGAAAGGAGCACCGTAAACTCGTTTCTCTCCGAAGGAGAATTATACGGACCTGAATTCAGCGACCTCTGCTCCGGATCACTATGTATTTCGCATGCAGATGTTCGTTTAACAAGAGGGTGACATTATTCGAGGTCGGTTGCTAAAAGGTAGCACGAAGTTCCTCTGGGAACTTCATAGAGAAAGATCCTCATCTGCATTCGCACAGAACTGGTTTCGCGGCTCGTTGAGCCACATTTTTCGAGAAACGTTTATTGCGAAATTATGGCTCTCGGGAAATTTATTCCCGCACAGCACCGACGAATTTCAAACCCGAACCGAATTTACAGTCGTTTATCCCGTCACGGCGAGAGACTTCGTTTCGCTTAGCTCTGAGAAACGGTAACCGATCCGCGGTAACAATCCCCAGCTCGAAACACGTTTTGCGGAGAAGTTGCTTCGTTAACTTTCACGAATCTATCTCCTGTTGCTGATTTTCCCAACGACTGTTCGTTTCCGATAGATTTCCTATACGAATGACGCGTATCGTCAAAGCCGACCAGAAGGACGTGGAACTTTTGCTTGGGTCAGCGAAAACGCGACGATTCCTAACCCGTTTCTCGATCATTCGTCGATTGTATTGCGAGTGGGCGGTTGAAAAATTGCGTTTCGGAGGTGCCGAAATTTTTATCATTTCCACGCTGATTTTTCTTTTTGATACGTGGCGCGACTCTTTTGATTGTCACTTTCTCTGGCGATTAACCATTGGTTTTCACACTTTATATTTTTCAGTATTGTCCAAAATATTGTAGCTACTATTTTTCAAGAATTAATCGTTTAAAAGGCTTGAGAATTAAATAGACAAAACATATTTGCCACGAATCGTAGGTTCTATTTAAGCTAGAATACAACACCTTCCAGTTGTTTATTTGTTTCAAGTTCTGTTTCCGTTTCAAGAGTTGTCCGAAGCGTAAGTGTAAACACGCCTTTGGGTTTCAATAGACTGTTTCAATAGAATTGTACTTCCACATTGGATATGTATCTGTGAATCAACAGTCCTTACGATATACAAATGAAATTTTATGATTCTTTTTTATACACCATTTCAACTCTTCACAGATCTTTATTACATAAAATATCTTGGAACGTGAAATAAAAGAAAAGACGAGTACTGAAACATCCTGAGGACCTGCAAATGATCAATTTCTGCCAATAATAAAAAATCTTCGATGAAAAGGAAAGCCGTTCAATTTTATTTACATATTCGAACGAGTGTTCACAAATTGAAATGGATCCAACTGAAGTATGAGTCTTCAAATAAAACATTTTTATAGATTTTCTCATAAAAATACACGTGAAGATGAAAGGAAATAGTATTATAACTTCTGAAGAGAACCTGGGAAGAGTTGAAAGGTTATGTTTCGACTTCTGTGAAAAAACTGCCGATAAAACAAAAGCCACTACATTTTATTCGTGTAGGTACTATAAATGTCAAATATTATTACATTGAGCTTATTTTAGGATTCTCAAATAATTAGTTTTTCAATATTTATGTGACCAGACACATGAATTTATACAAAAGTATGTTAATACTTTTAATTTAATACTATCAATGTTCTTTCGTCTCGTGAAAACAAACTAATATCTCTTTTAATTGGTACAATTTCCTCAGCAAGTACTACAAATTCATCCAATTTAATCCTGATAAAGTTCAAGCTTGGAAGGGAGTCTGAACTGCCCCAGGGCTCATCCCAAGCTTAAATAGATCTCCATCATCGATTCTTACAAAACTCGCTTAAAATCTAGATTTAACAATTGGTACCTTTGCCAACGATTTAGTGAAATTGAATTCCAAGGATCGACACGATCTACCAAATCCCAACGAGTGTCCTCCCTGTCGGAGTACAGAAGGGGAACTTTCCTCTCTTGGAGATGAGAGATACGTGTTCCGTAACTCAGCTACTATTTCCTACCGATTGGAAGGATTGTTTCCAAGGGACCTGCATAACAGTATGATATTTCCTTCCTGGAATCCGTCTGAAACGTTTTCTGCATTTTCATCAATTCTTTATGCGTCACGTAAATGGATGGGTCTTTCGTACCGAGCCCCATGCGATGCATAAAAGCAGACGAATAAAAGGAAAACGAAATTTCCCTTTCTATCCGGGGCGAATTTTATGATGACTGCTCTTTTATCTGTAAGGGACTAGAACAACAATTTTATTCCTCGTTACTTTCCCCTTCCTTGCGCCCGGTTGAAACCATCGCGAACGTGAATGCACTCACGGATGCATGGAATTTTTCAGTGTACGCAGAAGAAAGTATCCCATTTACCTTTCTCTCTATTCGCTAGCGACGGGCAGCTTGTGTACTGCGACGTTCTAGTTATGCCTCTGGGATTACACAGATTATGAAGGTATAAATTTACGCGGCGCGCAGTAATAGTGGGGAGTACCAATCTCCGGCGATCTTTATGGAATATTTTAATTTCAGCCGAGCAGAATGACGCTTAGAATCCCATTCCCGCAGGCTACCTCTGAACAACTTTATTCGCCAATAGAGAGGAAACCAAGTATCAACGTTTAATACTTTTAGAACACGCTGTCTCTCTTATATTATTTATGGTTTCCATCAACTCTTTAACCTCTTGCGTATATTTAACCTATTTCTATTTAAAATTTCTTATTTTATATTTGACACATTTTTAAAACAAAGGTTTTCATTGAATTTCTCAATTTATATACAAATTTTCTCGTACCTCACTACGATTTTCGCTCGAGAAACTCTCGTCATACTTTTCCACATAACCAACTCTGTCAATTGAAGCTTTAAATTTAAATTAAATTGTAATGTAAATTTGTGAAAGCAGAAATGCGAAATAATAATGTACATTCAACGTGTATAATAAATTATTTTACACGTCCATGTTTCTAAGTACTTATGACCCATTTCTAAATAATCATTACAAATTATATTAATGAAATTGAATCGAACAATTGAAAAGAAATAGTGCGAACCGTGATGCAAGGAAGAGAAAATGAAGAAGTAGTGTCTTGTTTGGTACAGTCTAATATTCGACGCTTATTTGCCATTTCCTTGGCTGTTGGAGCCGTTTCCAACGGAACCTGCGCGTTACAAACGTCTTCGGTGGACTATGATTAATCCAAAAGTGCGAACCGGCAGAATCAATTAAAGTAATTGACATAACTAGATGAACTTCTCTCCGTGGCATCTCGAGACATCCAACGCACACATCTGCGCTTTCAATTTAAGCGTTTCAGCTGCGCTCGCCCACTTTTCTACCTGATCATATATCTTAGATGCCTGTACATACGCTTGACAAATACAAAGTTTCTGGAAAGTTCCCCTGGGGGCTTCCGAAAGAAACGGATACGAGTCCGTGACACGGAGGAGGACAAGGTTGAAATGAAACATCTTGCCGACTCTGTTTGCCAGGCGATGCTTGATGAACTGTGTTCCTCCACGTCCATCATTTACTTCGTGGGATCTCTAAAGGTTACTCTCGAACGAAAAATAACAGAAATCTGTACGACGTAAGATGCAATGTCTGAGATTAATTTATCAGATGCAGAACGAGAACTAATTGACACGATGAGGCGAAAGTTAATAGACGCATATATTTTTACTTACTCATTTGTAGAAGAATATATGAATATTTCCCATTAACAAGTATCTTTATTCTGAAGTGTTTGAAATATTTTTTCTATTAACCACGATTAATTAAGTTGATCTAGAGCAGTCTCAATAGATGAATATATTTTTCGTTACTCATGTATAAATCACTTATAGGAATATCAATATTTGTCCTTTCACAAATATTTTTAATCTAAAATTTGTATACTATAATATTTTCTAATAACTAATATCGATTTCGTAGAGTCGAAGGGGTCAATTAGTAAGTTAGTATTTCGACGTTTCTCTGGCTCGTAGCCAACTCCAGTAACCTCCGAATGCCACAATAATAACAATAAAAATCGTGACTAGATTAAGTAGTGAATTGTGTTGCTAAACGTCCATATCGACTAGCCGATCAAATGAAAACGAAAAATCTCTCCACTCTCCGCTGGTATTTTTTTGAAACAGATATATGGATAACGGATTATTATTAAATATCGGAAAATAAAATTGGATTGGCTACTTCAAAGCTGGTCGATATTTTGAGGAAAGATCGATCACCATCGAGTTTCATCTCGAACAGGCTCCGTGAAGGCAAATAGAGCCCACGCGAGGCCGAAACAAGGGAAGCCCTCGTCAATTAACGTTGCGTCCGTAGCAGCAATGCATCAAAAGCGCATTGCGAGTGCGCGTCAAAATCCGAATCCATACTTTCGCAGTTTCCAAGTCGCGCAGATCTGGGAAAACTAGGTCGCTTATCCACGGCAGTCGCAGATTAACGGGATCTCGAGCTGCTAGCGTTCGTCGTTTCTGCGACATTAATAATTATTAATACTGGCAATTATTATGCCGGCATTAGCATGTTACCAGAGATAAACCAGAAACATTGCTTCCATATTCCATCGTAGGGCACGGCCACCACGGCTCCAGAACAGACGCGCACGCGCGTCACTGTTTCCCTTCTAATTTATATCCAGCTTTGTGTTCCTGGCATCTGGGAAAAATTGGCGTGTCTCTCGATATATTCCCTGTCTTATCGACAACCATCTTGCTTCTCGTTTTCACGAAAACGCCAATTTTATTCTTTCTACCGTTATTAAATATTTATCGACGAATTAATCTGCTAGTCGTGGAATATTCCATATTTGGGCAAATTTAGTTTTATTAGGTATTGGAATTTTTAGATCAGGTTCTCCAATAAAATCTGAGCAAAAGGTACAAGCGATACTGCGTATTTTTTGAATTCAATAGAATTCTTTTCTAGACGTGTATGTTCAAAGGTCTACACTTTAGAAAATATCAAAACTGCATATTTTTTGAATTCAATAGAATTCTTTTCTAGACGTGTATGTTCAAAGGTCTACACTTTAGAAAATATCAAAACGATGAATTTTGTTGAAATTCTAGACTAGAATACCTTCTTTAAAGAGTCTATACAACATAATACACAAAGCAACAATTAAGTAGAGTTTCGATGCGTCGTAAGATTTTTAAAATGTTCGACTCGATTGATCGATTGAACACCCTGCCGAAGAATTCACTTACAGCCAAGTACAAAATACCGTCTTCCGCCTAGGATACATAATTTCCTATTAAAAATTCTGTAGGACTTGCAAAATGGTAATACGGCGAAAGCAGGAAAAGATGTCGCGACTGCGCACCTCGTTTCAAAATAGTGACGCAGAAATTCCGGTAGCATCCGGAGCCAATTTTGCCTTTCGCCGTTTACCTTTTTCCTTCTCCCATATCTCAAACCGTTTCGACGAGCCCACCCCCGTTTCGCGAATCCACCCAGTGCAGTGAAGATTGCCGGATACGTGGGGGCGTATTGTTGTCAGAGTTGTAGGACGGAAGGGACTTATTTTCTCCCCGTTGAAAACGAACGGCATTGTATCTGGTCGGCCGTGGTCCGAATTTTACCCCGAAAAGTGATTCGAGGTGGTCCTTCGAGGGACCACGCGGCTGTTGGCATGGTTGGTCCGTTTGCGCGCTTAATTTTGCGCCGCTTTGTTCGGCCAGGCAACGACGACGGCGGCAGCGTCCCATCCGACGACGTCGCCAAAGAAAATTAA
Organism: Hylaeus anthracinus; assembly: GCF_026225885.1. Lineage (NCBI taxonomy): Eukaryota > Metazoa > Arthropoda > Insecta > Hymenoptera > Colletidae > Hylaeus > Hylaeus anthracinus. Next base: position 6,339,044 of record NW_026534330.1, on the reverse strand, counting down.
TTTTCCGTGTGGCAGACGAAAAGAGAGAGAGAGAGAGAAAGAGAAAGAGAGACTGCGGCTTCTCTCGAGGAAAATTTCGCCAGCCGTCGCTCGACGAAACCCCCTTCGTTTCCGTCGGAATGGAAGTAATCGAAATTCGATCCCACCGGGATCAGAAATGAAGGGAGGGACCGGTTATCGGGTTCTTTGGTTGAAACGCAAGGGCGGAGAATGATTGGGAAGCGAGGGTGAGAGTAATTCGATTCTGTTTCTGCGAACATATTGGATGATTGGAGGGAAATTTATGTGACTCTCCGGCTACTTCGAGTTTCGATTTTGTTCGGTTGGAAGTTTAGACTCGCGGTTAGAACAGTAGGGAATTGGGTGATGGGGGGAGGGTGCAATTGCTGGGAATTGGGTTGCCAGTGTTGGCATACGAGTTGTATACACGCGGTTTGTTTCGAAAGTTTGCGAAGTTGAATCGGAAAAACTGTTTTTCGTATTGCGTCCTGGTGGCGATGGTAGCAAATCGGTAGTGACACCTTTATATGGAGAATTTTCAGCTTAACAATTAATCTGATCGCTTACTTGAGCGGGATGATGTAACACTTCTTTACTTGACTATGCATTTTTCAAACATAATAAAGTGTTTGTGGATGACAAATATTTTTTCAAAGCGTTCACATAAGGCATATAGTGAAATATTAATTTATTTGATAATGAATTACTCAACGACGATACAGTGATCGTGCAAGCAGAACAATGTTCTTTCAGTACACTCGTTTCATTATATCGAATCTGCAATTTCGAGTGCATTCTTCGTTCAAATTAATATGGTGGAGTCATTAAAACTGTTCCCAGAAGGAACGAAAGACATCGTTGAAACGTTTATTTACCTGCCGATTTTGATTGCGAGCTTCGTCGAAACAATATAACGTAGCCCCAGGGCGTACAGATCAGTTATGGAAATCAGAAACTAGATTCAACAGCTCATTGAAATGTTAATTATGAAATAACCAAGCTAGGAATCATTTATTTTATGGCGGAGGCTTCGATGAACGAGGTAATATATTCTCCGGATTTTTAATCACATGAGATTGACCCAAATTTACAAGTGTATTTGATTGTATGGATTAGTTTAAACAAGCACTTTGATGTTTCCGATAGAATTTATCGAGGCTTTTTCAAACACATGGCTCATCTAAACGTGTTTACACAAATGTTAATTATACATTTAACTCGAGAGAATGGGATTGGTTATATTGGTTTAATTTAATGGTGTACCAACTTGAACCAATTACGAATATTACACGGGTAATTTTGGTTGTTTAGGTTATATGATCGTTGGTATTTGAAAGTTTTTGAAGGTATTTGAAACGATCTTCGTTGTAAGATTTCTATGTCCAAATTGGTATAAACTAATCCACAAATAAAAATTCATTTATGCGGTTTATTTTAATAAAAAAGAGAAAAAATCTCCGATGTTCTGTATTATTAATGCAAACACAAAAACAACATATACCACGTGTCCTATAACACAGTGCAATTTCATAAAAATCGCTGTCCTCGAATTCAAGATCGCTGCAATGAATAAAATAACACTTATAATTCACTTTGCATTCTGGCACATACCCTCCATACATTTTTCTAATTTATATATGCTACACATAAATACCTAAAATTCACAATCTAGTCACCAACGAACCATTAAATTGCTTTCATCAACTTCAGATTCTTCCAAATCGAAATAATCAGAGTAACAGAGTCCAATGAGCAAAGTATAGATTTTACAGAATAAAACCGTCAAAACGCAAGCGTTTCGATTAACTTTTCGCTCATCTGCTTAAGTATTTAGCGAGCTTCGGCCCACGAATCCCAGGGAAAATTCCGAGCGCGATTCTCAGCGTTGGAATTCGATGTTCCTTCGGTGCCTCGAAGAATCTACGAAAGTTCGACGTTCCGCGCACCGGTCGAAGGCAAAAAGATTACCTAGAACTTGGAAACGATAGCTTAGTTACCTCTCGGATGAAAATGTTTCCGCCTTCGAGAAATTACGCGTTGAACCACACTGGAGGCTAAAAAATGCAGTAGAGTTATCGCTCAATTCGCTCGAAATTTACGAATGGCCTTTCGTAAAGTTCTTTAATGTTTTGTTGTTAAATGATTTTCTATTTTTAATGAAAGTACACGTAATTACTATACTGCGGATATTTATGCATTTATGACAACTGTAGATATACAGTTGTTAGATAAAGATGCGTGCAGATACATAAATATATATATGACACACGTTACAATAATTAGAAGAGAAATCCGACTTTATTCACGTTTCTGTTCTTTACCTGAATATATATAGATATGAATATGCATGAACATCCGTAGTTTAATGATTATTATTGAATTTAAACATCCATGGTTGCGCTTGTCGTGGAAAAATGAAATAATACAAGATTCCTTTGAAAAATTCTTTCGTTTGAAGAATGATATCCAACGTAATACCAACGTTGAGATAATATTTACGTGCATTCCTCTAGACAAACCATGGGCAACGTCGCAATGAATTCTTTTCTACGACGACTTATTCCTCTCTATTTATCATGCATTCAAGTACCATGGCTCATTCTCCCACTGTTCCGCGCATTACTATAACTCACGGCCCCTCGTAATTTGTTTCTTATCAACCTTCTACTTCTTGGAGCGTGCGGCAACCGCATTCATTGCTAAACAGTACTAATGCTAACTCTTTATTATTCTCCTCCTGGTTTTGCTTTCTTTATCATTCTCCCGATGCTTTTCTCCGAGGTTCCCATTCTATTACTTATCTACTTATTTTATTATTACACATACTCTGTGCTGTTGTCTTGTAATAATAAATTCAACATATCCTCTCTCCATTCCTCCTCAAAAACCAAAGAGAAATGCTTTTCGCAGGAAATATTCCACGATTTTTGACTCGATCTCTGTAAGGAATACCGAAGTTAAACCGTTCCCGCAATGGGCAATGGAAAGATGCTTTAAAGTCCGTTTAGTCGCGAGAACGGTCGGCGCTTCAGGGCTCGACGGAAGGCCAGATTTGAAACAAGTACCCGTCCTAATCCCGTCGCGACGATCGAACTGCGAACAACCGAGAGGGAAACGGGCACCGTTGCGCCAATTGGAGCCGCGGAAGCGACCCGTTTGCGCGCACAAACATTACTCCCTTGGTGTACGGATGGGGCGCAAACGTCGACGAGGGCGCGTATGGACACTGGAACGCACACGAACCCCCGAAAGATGTTCGTGACAAGCGGGACTGGACGTGGATTCGGGGAAACTGCATACTGTTGTCCCTTGAGAATTCTAAACAGCATGGAAGAGGAGCGAGAGGACGGGCGGGCCTGGGGGAAGGAGGGCAGAAGCGAACGGGAAACCACGGCGCAGCTTCGCAGCACTCGAGCACGTTTGTTAATTAACGTTAATTAATTAAGGAGCCTCGGTGTCCGACTGCAGGCACTTCCTCTCGCGATGTATAACCGCCAACGGGATTACAACGTCCTTGCATAACCACTAAATCGTTTCTGAAGTTTCCGGGGTAGTCTTGAAGCATCGGGAACGACGCACACTTTGAAAATAACTTTGCATTTCGCGATGGCCGCGCAGGACGCGTTGCGCGAGCTTTCTTTCGCTTGCTTGAAGTTGAGATCGGTGGAGAAGAAAGAAGGGTAGAGGGTTTAGCATGAAAGTTTTGACGAAATAGAGAAAGCAGTGTGTCAGGTTGATCTTTTCTTTTTTTTTAAAGCAAGAAACAAGTTGAATCCTGTCAGTTAAATAATTAATTAAATGATAACAGACACTCTATATTTAAATACACAAATAAATAACACATCGATGCACGTACAGAATACTAATGCTGTTTCATGAAAAATACGATCTTTACAATTATATTGACACTTTGGACGACATCCGGAAATAGAATACTTAGGAATTCAATTTCCTGCCGATTCCCCTTTATCGTGCAAGAATTCTAATGGAATTAGAACGTGTCTTCCAATTTCAGATTTTCTTCCTTTTCCCGATAATCTTGAACGGTCTTCTTCCCAGACGAAATAATATCCAGATGATATCCAAGTTCGTTTAATTAAAATTTTCGGCTGATTCGAGAATTAATTCCGCTCTTCGGAGCGCCCCGATTGCCGACGATAAAACGATGACGTAAAACTCGTGCTCTTATTTGCTCCTCGCGCGTGGAATAAGTTTATCTTAGTCTTTTCCTTTATTCGTTGTATGTACGTGCGCCAGACGAGAAATTTGACAGCGAACACGTCCGGACGCCAATAAACTGTTGCTGCGACACCTTGAACGTGGAATTCTTGCTCGACATAAGAATTTCGAGTTGGGTTCAATGTCGAGCGAAGAAAACCATCCAAGACGTATGGCGGAGACTTTAAATCTGCCAGAAGAGATGCATTCGCTTGCGGGAGCGCCAGTTCGTCCGCGGAATTAACTCACGGCTAACAACCGTCCGACCATCTGGAACAGATCCCTTAATTAAAGAGTCGCGCGAATGAATTCGAGCGCCGAGTCTCGCACGAGAACTTGCAAGTTTTTTCCAAGGGACTCCGGGGAGTCCAGGGATACTTTAGAATATGTAAATGATGCAATTATATTCGAAGAATTTTCGGAAATTGAATGGTACTGCTCGAAGGAACATTATAATAGGGAGAAAGTGCCTAACTTTTGGCTAAGTCTAAATTCAGAGAGAAATAAGAGTATCTTCATAATAATAGAGTTCACCTTTTTTAAAGGATATCAATAAATGAAATTGTTCTTCCAAATGGGTTAGGTTTTCGGTTCTAGCAATTCGAGGTCCGTCACTGGTGTTAACCGTGGCGAAAAAGATTTATTCTCTGCCGGTGTCACGCCCCGAAGAGTTTCGATTCTCGTCGCAGTGGCATCGGGCAAAGTTTTCGTCGTGTCGCGTCGCGTCGCGTCGGTTTTGCTCATCGGCCGTTCGAAAGTTGCTGCTTACGCTCGAAACGATTTCGAATGCGCAGGTGTCGACAAAAGAACGTAGAGATGTGTTCTGCATGCCGTTGAAAACGGGAACTTGGTATGCAAATGCGATGGGACGTCCCTCGATTTGTGTCGTTTCCGATTACGTTTCCGTAGAAATTCCACTGTCGCGAGTGGTCGAAACGTGCTAAGCGGTAATAACTTTTAATGTTTTTAGCATACAAATGTATGGGTTACGCTGTAGATGTTACTATTTGCGTTTCTCGTTCGAATGATGCGCTATTTATCGGGTGACGTTTAATTAGGCTAACGGGGAGAGCTTGGAACGATGGAATAGAAATGGATATCATACCTTTGTTCTTTTAGAACGGAACGTGTTAAATTCTAAGTACTGAATAATAGTTTTTAACTGTGGGGAGTTGAATAAACTTTTTATTTGGGTTGCTGTATCACAGTAGATAGGTTCGATAGACCTACATTAGAAGATCCTGCAATCTTTTCAAGAGTGGAATATATTTCAATGCATCAAGGGATCAAACGGATGACGCATATTCCACGTGGGGTAATAATAATTTATTTATCTTTTCAGAACTTTTTTAACTTTGTTCAGGGGTATTTATACAGTCCATAGAATTCAAGTAGGAATGGAATTTATATACAAGGAATCTCACAGGGTAGCTAACAAACTTTCCCAGCATTGGGGTCATTTTTAAGTGAAAAATAGTATGTAGACCAGAGGACTATTTGCATCTTTATAAATTGTGTATCTGTGCTACCGATGAAGACGTAGACGCCCCTCGAGGGCCAGCCTATTTCTGCTTTTTGACTAGTGTGTCCAGAACACTATAGCAATCAAGGATCTATATCAACGTTGTACTAGGAGCACGAAGCCAGAAGATGTAAGCGATATACACCATATTCGGTAACAATGTTCGTTGGAAGCCGAGTAGGATCATGTTCGCCGGTAGCACGTCACCTGCATGTTTGTATATTCTTCAATTTCATGGCGAAACGAAAACGTGAAATGAAAGAAGGTTTATTTAATGAATCGAGGGAATTGCAACCACATTTTGACTATTTTTGAAGGAACATTAAAATAAAGATTTATTCATAGCAATGTCCTTAAGGCAATAAATAAAATTGATATTTATTTATGGGGAAATGAATAATTTTTTATTTGAAAAAGAAACATTAATATTCAATTAATGTTTTTAGTTTTTATATCCATGTTATTGGGATAATAAAGCGTTTCCACTAATTGAAAATAAAAATAAACTCCTTATCGGTAACTAAATCTCCCAAATAAAGATTCATTAGTCCTTCACGAATGAACCTCGAAATTGTATTCGTCATTTACAAATAAATCTGAAATTTCCATTCGTCACTTTTTAATTCAAGGCAAGCAACAATGCGCGAATTAATAGCCCCAGTTTAAACCGCTGATTAATATCCACCGAGCCATAAAATAAAATTCGAATTTGTAAGGTACGAATAGCGGTACACCCTCGGGCACCATGAATCTACTGTTGCGACGCAACACTGATTCTTTTGTGTTTTCCATGCTCCACGTTAGTTGGAAACATTAGACTCTTCTCGTCCATTTTATCTCAGCCCTCGTTAATCTTCGCGCGTTCGCCGTGGCTAGTGTTTCGACTCGAAGGAACACCCCTTTCCCCTTGTGACACGTGCAAGAGGAAAATACCCAGTGCGGTAGCGTTCGTTAAGCCTTGGAGCGCAGTTTTGTCTTCCCACGAGTTAAAGGGCGATTCGCGTGACTGGCCCGGCAACCCCCAATTTCGTCCATTTTTCTTCCAACGTGCTCTCTCTCGCCCCCGAGGCTTATCCGCGTTCTGTCTGCATACAAGCCGCGCGCCTGAGATATCAGCCCCTAATCGGCCGCATTAAATCTCGCCCCATTACGAATTTTCCAACGGCATCCACGGATAGTAGCGTTCAGACCTCAATTACAACGATTTCTTGGGGGGAGAACGAGCAAGATAAACGAATCTCGAGGATGAAGGTTAAGTGCCGCTAATCATTTTACGCCTTCATTAATGAAGCCTAGATAATGCACCGACCGCCCCGTTATATCGTAACACAGTTCACAAATGGAAGTGCATTTTATGTCGTTAACCTCGGCGTTGCCCTCGGCGATTTTAAGCGATTTTCCACCGAGGCGTTTCAGGGATGGAGTTGGTGAGCGTGGTTGGAGAATTCTCGGGGATTTTTTAATAAACATTGAAGTTGGGTTTCAGAAGTAATTTTAGTTAACGTGTAATATTTCTTTAAAATTGAATGTAGTTTGAATAGTTTGTAATCATTCCATGAGTACCTAGCAACCTAGGATCTCGTATATGGTGTATAAAATTATCCAAAATTCTTCCTTCTATATTGTTTATCTATTTAATGGAACGATTAAAATATAAGTACAATTTTGTTTTTAAAATAGTTAAGACTACATTCTAGAGAGAAGAATTTAATTGTATTCTATGTAGAAGGATCTCTTTAAAAATTGTCCTAAATTGAGAGGGCTAATTCCAAGTTTTAATATTTTGCAGAAATGAATACGAATTTAATTCCTGCTTTAAGTTCCCCGTATAACAAATCGACTCGCAGCCAATTTAAAACTCACCAGCCCGCTATCGCCTGTTATTCCAACAGCAGGCGAGGAGCATGATTTACAATCACCCAGCGAATATACATCGTTCATAAGCTCAATTTTAGAACAGGCCTGGGTTGGGGTTGAACGTCCCCTCGCTCCTGCGCCCTTGTAGTCGATTACAAATATCTCCAAACACGTCGTTATTAGCTATAACAATATCGTCACGTACAGGTTCGGGTCATACATTATTTTGATAAAATCGTCGCATTAGTAACAGTTGATAGTGCGAGGTGGGGTGATTCGGTAACAAGGGATGGTAGAAGGAGAATGGAGGAGGGAGGATGGACTCGTGCGAGAGTTATTATCGCGACTTTTCGCGATTTATAGTACAGCCGTGAGGTATACGCAAAAAGCACGTGCCCGTAAATTTCGCGATGGCAAAAAGAGAACGCGATATCGCGACACCGCCAGCATGTAGAATCTTCCTATTAATGTCTTCCTAAAACGTCGCCGCTGTTAGGCCGACTACGCGCGCGCAATTAACGTTGAAGTAATCAGCTGATATCGGACGTTACAATCTAGCTACACTGCCCCTCATGCACGAGTCTGTTATAATTTTATTTATATAATATTAATATAGTATTATTCCTGATCCAAACTTTGATGTTTAATTCAAAATTGTTTGATGCGAGCACACCAATTAAGTTTTTGCCATTCATGTGTATTTTATGTAGGTGTACATTTGCCTGTTTCATATCCAATATTTTCTTTAGATTCATCATATTTTTTGTAAATTACCGAAGAGGGCCTGTGGTCGACATAACCTAGTTTCAGCAAAGCTTTTTTAATGGATGTGTACAAAATTTGTTGACGTTGTATGTAATTTCCTTTATATATTCTTTTCCAATTACCGATACTCCAATTACTTTTATTATTTTTTTATGTATTAAAGAAGACCTAAAAGTAAGGGGTTGGAAATGTTTTAATGAAACTTGTTCAGATTCGACTAATTATGAATTGCAATTACAAGGCATTGATAAATAAATTGATCCTTTCTTTTATGTAAACAATAACAAAAAAATCATTACTACACATGCACTTACAGTTAGATTGTACTTCCCTATTCATATAACGAGGAAACGTATCTTCAAATAGAACCCCATGAAGAAATTGGCCATAATCAAATTCATCTAAGTATCCCACCTACACCGATATCTATTTGCTCGTTTCGTTTTCGCATTTTAATGAACCGCGAGGCCAAGCAGACTATACATGGATGAAAATTGCAACCGTCGGTGAAAATTGGCACTCGTGAGTGATTATTTCATGAATTCGAATATCGGGAATCGCTGCTTGAACGTTCGCTGGAACACCCGCGATTTCCAATGTGCTCGAAACTCGAACGGTGAGAGGTAACCGATAATCGAAAGCGTGCGCAAATAAATTGTATTCTGGGAACGTGTTTTCTGCGACTGTATGGTAACTCTTGGTAAACTCATTAATTAGTACGGATAATTTTGCGACGGGACCGGTGGAAGAATAATTGCAAATTGTACGGGACTACGGATGTAAATATAACGGGGGTAAAAGTGGAGTATCGAGTTGGTACTCAGAAAGGATCATGAAATATTCAATTAGTGTCTGCGAGCTGGGACGATATAAAATAGTGCAGACGTAGCAGCTAATAATATCCAGGGTATGACTTCTTCGGTGAATAATATTTCTCCATATGTAAATCAATTTATTTAAAGTTCTGACTTATGATGAATGTGTCGATACGTTTTCAATTATTTGTTGAATCTCGACCGACCGACAGTACGTATTAATTGTTATTTATTATCAAATGTCGCTTTTATAATAAATTATTATGAAGAATATTCTATTTTTCTATTATATAGAAAAAAGAATAAACGGTTAAGATAATAAGAACTCGTACTTTCGTACTTTATGAACTTATAAAGTACGAAATGATAGTTGGGGAGCAATATTGGAAGCGCAGATAATTTTATTCAATAAATTCATCAGATTGAAGTTGGAAATAAACAAATGTAAAAAAATACGTGCTGTAATCTTTAACTCTGTTAAAATTTTCGCTCTGAAATGTAAACAAAGAAAATTTCTACAACCTTAACAAGCTCTGTGAAATTTCAAGTATTAAAATTTAAGATTAAAATAATAAATTTTAATGATTTTCGTATAAAATATTAAGTTCTATTTTAGATCAATTTTATGAGTTATGAGAAGGATCCAAACTTATGGATGAAACACAATTTCCATCCCGATGGTAAATTGCTACGTAAATTACCAAACGTCTACGAGTTATCGAGATTAATGATTCCGTTAGTGGAAACGAAAGTTTTGGTTGCACGAAACTCGCGCCCGACCGATTGATAAAACCAGATACAGTGGAAATGGTTACTGAGAAATTTGTTGTCCTCTTATGCGTGACTGGTGCTTTCCATCCTTCCCCTTCTATTCCAGGACACTAAAGGGGTGGTTCTGTCAACCAGGAAGCTAGTGTCACTCTTTATCATCGCTTTTAACGATCAGGTGATGTATGCACTTGCTGACAGTCCCTGCGAAACTCGACGACGATTTCACGGCGTTCCCATAAATCACTTGTCCCTTCGTTGAGGTTCCGAGTGGCGTCTGCGAGCAAGGTGCGCGATATTTTCAGAAATTCCGAACGATTAATATCAGCATTATTAGATTTCCCTGAAGATGGATTACTGTAGATAATATTTACTGCTTCGATTTTAAACGAATATTAACTGTTCCCTAGAACACTCACTATTTATAACATAAATAAGATAATAATAATAGTGGAAATATTTATTTATTTTCAATTTGACATATTCAAATTGTCAGATTGAAAATAAACAAATATTACGAATTACCTTTAGTTCTATTAAAATTTAGAACATAGAAGATTCCTACGTTAACAGGCCTTGTAAAATTACAATATTGATTTACTAACATTTGTAACATTAATAACATTTAATATCCCCGGTAAATGTGTATTTAAATTTCTGTGCAGTATAGCAGTACGAAAGTTTTTAATGCTGCATATTAAAAATAATTTTCACTAATTTTCAATTTCCTCGTTTGCGAAACTCGTTAATGTTTGCAAGCCGAATTTGCCACTGGTTTGCTCTTTTATAGCTTGATAGTATTGTAAATGAATTACAAAAATTTCTGCGACAAAGAACGTTTTCAAAGGCATATTAAGAATCGAATTATACGTAATTGTATATACCTTGCTAGGGAAGTCCACAGGCGCATGTTAAAAAATATGAAATCGATACAGTCGCCGAGCAACGATGGTACAAATTTTAATTAACGTAATTAATTGCATCGACCCGTAAAGGAATAGTATTGAATTCCAATTGAACGATAAATCCCAGCCTCGTGTAAAAGCCTTTAAAGTATTTTTAATTTAATTTTTTAACTTTTCCTAACATTTCACTAGGGCTTTACTTTAAATTACAATATCTTCAGTACATTTAATGAAAGAATAATTGTAATTTGCGATCAGTGAGACATGGTGCAAAATATCGCGTCTCGTTGATCAAATATTCTTTTACGAGGAATTCAAATTTTTACGGATTGACTGGATATCCTGATTGAAACCCTTTTGAAAGAATCTGTTTAAAAATTAATCTGGTATTAAATAATTTGATCACAGTTTCATTGGAGTAAATTGAATAATATTATAACAAAGAGCTCGCGAAACAAGGAAGTCTATTGGCTGAGTAGTCAGTTAAGTATCGTGTAACGTATAACAGAAGTTGAGGGAATGGGAGATAGGAATTGCAATACAGTGAACTGTAGTTGGTAATCCATGCAAATGCAGTAACTGTACCTGTTATTGTTGTTGTATCGACTATTATCGTCGAACTCAATCTGGCATGTAAATTAGCAGCTTATCGACCAAACAATCGAATGCAGAGGTAAGTGGATATCTCTTCGTATGTAACAGCGATCGATACATTTCTTCCAAAAATTATTTAAAGAAATAGTACAGAAAATAATTTTATTTGTTCTTCATCCTCGGTAGGAAAGATTCGAAAATAGTAGACTGATTATGGAGCTGTTCTCTTAGCATGTAAAAAAGCGTTCAATGAAGTATGACACGCAAGAAACGATTTATGATAAGTATGGAACATGTATGTTCCATATTGCAATGTAGCCGATAAGGGAATCACGAATCTAATAAATCCACGGGAACAAATCAATCTTTCGATTTTCAGAAAAAAAGGTGAACTCAGAATATTTTTGCCTTCATTTATAATTTAACGACCGCTCCAGAAACGTTTTTGTAGGAGCAATCGCAGGGTGAGAAGTATCGAAGGGGGTGAGTGGATTAATTTCTGGGGAATTGACTCTCGGTTCGATTTTGGTAAAATGATATTGGCTCGCGTGCAATCGACATATCAATTCGATAGTGATCATCCGCTGTCAGGAACTGTGATGCGCGTCAGCAACCACGTTTCACATATTTTTTCGTAAATCGATGCTTTTATCAGCTCTATGCACGAGTCAAAATAAAACGTGACTAGCTTTGAATTGCCGTCATCCAGACTGCCGTGATATAATTTTTTATTTGACGACGATTACGTACATTATTTGTTATCGTGTTTCTTAATCGTCGCGTGTAACATATTATTGAAGTATTTACGAATTTCGACGAACCGCACAGTCTTCGATTTTAATCTTCTCGCGTGATTATCTTCGAATATAATGGCGTTCCAACACGTTCGCTGGACGCGTGACGTATGCGTGACATGCAATTTCTCGCGAAAGACCGACGCCACATGCGCTTACAGAAGTTGAACAACTTTGAATTTGCACCAGCTATTGTAAGCAATAGCAAAAGTCCAGTTATACGTCGAGTAACGATAACTTTGATTATTCTTACGCGACGAAAATGAAATAAAAATTTGTCATTATGTAGCTGCTACTCTAAAAGATTTTGCGTATCTCTGCACTCTACATACGCTTCGAAAATCATGAAAATAATTTTGAAAATTTTAATTTTCAGCTAAATTTCTCGTCCTATCATTGTCTGTATGCAAAACCGCCGGAAACGAGGTTCCGACCTACAAATGGGAACGCAATCACTTCGAACGTACAGTTAATTACCAATCCGATCGTATATCATTGCAAAGTAATTGTAAACCGCAGGCATTGGAATGTTATTCATTGCCACCGCGCTGCACAGTGGTCCGGATTGGGAAATTTTGGGACATTGGGGTATAACTTTTGAACTACATAGAACAGATATCGGGATCAAATTTGCGCCAAAAAATAAGAAAAACTTATCTCTTTTAATTTGAGTGTATCCATATGTATATTTCCAATGAATCTTTTCTGTCCTTCGTGGAGTCATTATCATCATTTCGATAAATACTCACGAGTACATAATTATCCATATTTACTAATCGTCCACGAACCTTGCGAAAGCTAACACCGTCCTACGTGCTTCACCAAGCAGAAGCAGATCAATCTCGACTCTTCTCACGAGTTTCGTCTGTATTTCCTCGATTTCGTCCCATTCCGCTCACACATTAAATCGCACGAGGTGGATCGCGCATTCCTCGACGGGTGTAGAGGTCTCGGCGACGCGAATCCAATCGAAAACCGTTTCACGTAAGTAACAAACTTCCAGCCGATAAATACCGGGCGCAGCATCGGCCAATGAACCGTTAATAAACTCTTTCGTCGTGGCAACGGTCCGCTTCCCCCGCGAACAAAGTCCGAACGACCCACTAAAATTCCTCTTTCATCCTCGGATGCACGCGATACCGACGACGAACGATTCCCAAGCGCAGCCTGCTCGCATCTCCCGGTTGCATTGATACGCACGCGGGACGAAGACGCGGGGGCGTGCTACGCCCGGAACTTTCGCGATAACGTGCTCGTAACGACGAGGTGTAACTTTCAACGTAGTTGGCCCCGTGCTATATGCCCTCTGATTACCCAGCAACGCGTGCACGTGTACACTCACGACCATAAGGTAGCGAAACGTTGTATCTTCGAAGATACAATCTGACGTGGATTATGACAGGTGATTATGAATGAAAATTTTAGTATGGGTTTGTGCGGGATCTTTAATGTGGAATATTATTAGTATGTAGGATATTTAATATTGTTATTTTAACCCTCTATAGACTCGCGTAACTTTCAGGACATTTTACTAAATAATTTCAGTTTTTTTCATAAGATGAGGTATCTAATTATGAGGTTAGTAATTTCTTGACGAAGAGTATGTATATTTTGAGTTTATTCATTTTTTGTTTGATTGTAGAGACTGTGTTAGTTTATTCTGAACTTATCACGGCAATGTTTGGAACAAATCCGTTCACGTCACAGAAAAAACAAGCGAAAAGTTAAATTTCCAGAAAACTTTCAGTCACATGACTTCCATATAATCCTTCACAGATGTGGCAAATGGACTACGCGGAGCCTCCTCATGAAAATCTATAAAGTGTTCCTCCACATCCTTCCAATACTGAAAGGTTCTGCGTCCTCGGTCATTGTATCGCGACGGCTCCCGAATTTCTAAAATTCCCCTTTCAGACGGAAAGTACGAGGGAGGTAAAGGATGCAGAGAAGCTCGTCAGAAAAAGGCTCTCGAAGTGGCCGGACCATCCTAAATTTCCAGAACGACCGTGGAACAGCTTCGAACGGCGGCCCCCGCGAAAGTAAAAAGAACGTAAAATTTATACAGCCGCCATAAGCATGGGCCGCGCGGCGCAGACCTGGGAGAAAAGCACGTTTCGCGGCGACGGCGGCTGTACCGGGGTCTCCCGTAAATCAAACGAGCGATAAAAAGCAAGAGAGGGAGAAAGAGAAAGAGAAAAAAATAACGCGTAAGCCGCTTCCGTTTTAATTATCTTCGGAATTAATCGGCGCGCGCGCTCGCGGCACATGCCCCGACCGAGGGCACACGCGAACATATCTCTCGGAATACGTCGTGCCGCCTCTAATTACAAAACGGAAGCTGCATTCTGTCGGTAAGATCGTGCTTCCTGTAGCCGCAGTAGCCTCGTTAGTCGTTTGCCACATGATATTGTTTCTCATACCTCGTGCATACGCGCGGAAAACGTGCGAGCACGCCGGCGCGACATGTTACCACCACCTACGCGTGCAACCCCCTCCGCGGGTGCGAGGACACTTATCAGGGGTGAAATAAACCTGACAACGCGTAATTAAATTGGAGTGCGACTCGGTAGCTTGGCTTTTTTAACGGTGGTTTATTTATTGGTGAATATTAACGCTTCGACTTCTCGGAGGCTCTCATCGGGTCGTTTTGTGCGAGTTTGGTTTTGGATATTGTTCTAACAAGGAGAGCATTGAAATATTTCATATTTGTTTTAAATGAAATCGAATTTTTTGTAGAAATGCTTGATACGATTCGTAGCAAGTAAGCCTCCAAGAAACCAAACAAGTATAGTGTCTCCACAAAAGATCGTGGAAATAAAAAATACCAAACCGGCAAAATTAACGTGAACGATATACCCGATGGTCTCTGTACTTCCCCCTTGCTTCTTATCTATCTGATCCAGTGGTTCTCCACCAAATCAATTACCCAAGTCCTAGAATTGGCTTAAACCCGTGACTTAAGCGCGTCCCACTCTGTGCGCGTGAAAACAAGGAACAAACGACATCTAGGAAGATTGTCCGTGATTTTACTTGCAGATGAGGCTCCCGATGGAAGACTCTTGGGTTACGGTGATTGCGAGGAAGCGAAAGAACAAAAAGTATGTTCACTCCCTTGGCGTAATCTTCCTTCGGCCTTCCGAATATTAAAAAAAAAAAACAAAAAACAAAAGAGGAGATAAACAGGGGGTGGTGAATGAGTACTGCAGGGGGGTTTGCGCGAATACTAGGTCATACGTAGCTCTGCACCGAGTTGCACGTTTAGCCGTTTTTCTTTTGACGATAGGGATCGCGGTCGATCTATCAATGCCACGTTTAGTCCCGAGGCAACGCGCAGAAACGATATTAATAGTCGTTCTAAATACTGAAAGAGCGTTTATCGAGGAATTAACAGGTCCGTTTCGCGGGATTTCGAGACTTCAGGGGGTTGAAAGGGGGATGAGAATAAAACCTTGCTGGATTATCGATTCGATAGCCTTCACTCGATAATTCCGACGTGGAACGGGCACTTTATCGCCTCGACCGCGGAGAACTCGCACTTTTTCGCTACCATAATCTTAGCGTCCTCGTATCTCCATATAATAGGAATTAAAACGGGAAAATAGCACCGCGGAATGTTTATAGACGATATAAGCCGAGGATTTATCGCGGGGATAAAGTCTTCGTCGATTTCTATTTCGACGGCTCTCCGTTATCATGAACGAGATCATCGACGCCACAGACTGTGATCATTTGAAATTTTTGGGTCAACGACTAAGCTTCAATTTTCGATTGGTATGTACAGTGTGTTCGAGATTCAGGCGAAAGAAAATTCAACTGGCAACGAGTTTTAGACTGAAATTGGATTTGGTAAAATACATATTTCTATTTTAGAGGTAATTTAACTGTATGCTAGGATGTCTCTCGTAGGGGGTAGATAAATTAGATGGTGCACCCCCTATAATTATAACACGTTGATCAATGCCAGGGCAATTTGAAAGTGGTACTGACATGATTGCACGTCGAGTGTGGAAGATTGAGTACGGGTAACTAGGGACGCTTGACTGGCTTGTCTAATAATATAGCGGGTGTAATGACCTATAATTATAATGACGCGAGGTGTTTCATACAAAAGATTCCATTTCCTTTATGAATGCGTTGATGGACGAGGTTTGCAAACGTTTTGTACTGTCAAGTGGTTGGATTTCGATTTTGAGGAGAAAATTTTATACTGATTTCAACAAATACTTGTTAGGATGCTTATTGTTCAACAGTTACAGATGGAATACCTCTGCCACTCACGTTTTCGGTTTTCTATTGAAAAATCAACATTTATTTCATCAAAGTTCCCGATGCAGAATAATCATTGTCCCTATATTTTAGAAGATTATTTTCATTTCTGTTTCTCGATATTTAGTTATACATTCGCACTCTTATAACACGTACAATTTAAAGGCCGTAATTAACCACAGACACCTGCCTGATTTATCCTCGAATAGAATAAAATTCCTCCACCTTCGTGCTCCAGTAACTTCGTCCACCAACATCGTCGCGAGGATCCCCAGAGGACTTAATCGTAGCATGAACTTTTTCGCCGAGTTTCCCAGAATCGTTATTCCCTAACGCGTAAAATTATTAATGCGCGCGTTAACAGCGACCAGGGAACGCCCGACTGTAGTTGGGGGTTGAACGAAAGTATTCCTACGCCGCGGTAGAAAAATGATATATTTATGAGATACCGAGTCTCGTTTCTGTTTCATGCAAACGAGGAGCAAGACGCTGCGGGGGGGTTTGTTGCGTTTTGGAGAAACGCGAGACCCCTGCGCGGCCGTTGGAGGAGTAATAACTGGTCACGGTGAAAAGTGGGTCGTTTAGGGACGCGGGGCGGCCATAACGTTTCATTTGTTGGCCGTGTTAACGTCTATACTAAGACGCCTGTCCGAACGTCGTGTACTCTCCGACTGGACTCGTTATTCTCCGCCATCCGAAAGTGGGTCGAACAGTATTGTTCGATATTATTTATCGCGTTCGTTAATTCTTTCCCCCCTCCTGGTCTCGCCGAACTGACCTCTGCCTTTTCATGGAATCTCGATCAATTAAGTTTAAGAGAGCGTCGTGTTAGCAACGACCCCTATTCACGCGAAACTTCCGACCGAGAACTGCTCCCAGAATGAACTTTCGCTGGCCCTCTGATGCTTCTTTGTTCGGCTTTCTTCATTTTCCTTTTTTCTTTTTATTATTACTATTAAATTCGTTCGGAAGTTTGTCTGTAGGATTTTCGCGTGGCGAGCAACGGGGCCAGAGGGTAAAGACGTTCCGAGAATAATTTCAAAGGAAACGAGATTTTCTTCTTTGAGATTCGCATTATCCCGCTTCAGAGTTCAATTTTATTTCGGTTCGAGGGAATTCGGGAGCATCCACTGATGGTAAACAATTTTCTTTGGGTTTCGAGATACTCCGGCTTTGTTGCGGCACGTTTGCCCCTGAGTTGTTCGTTGAATATCCTTCGTTTGCTACATTTAGAAATTCGTGTCGAATTGGTGTCGTTCACTATAAAAATAAACATATAAATGTAAATCAGAGCGTAAAAAGTAATCGTATAAATCATGTGTCATCATTGTAATATTCCATTTTTTTAAAATCGAAGACTTCTTTACAATCAATTAGTTTGTACATTTCTGTGTAATTGGTACATAATTTAATTATGAAATAATAATATCTATATCAAATGCCTTGTCTCATAATATTAATGAAAAACACCGGTTTGTATTTTTAACACGAGCAACGTGGTCTGCAATGTCGTTGCTTATACTCCTCTTCAGTGTCTGACTTATGACTGACACGAACTACTTAATAATTGCACTGACGGCGAGTTTAACGAATCCCATTGATCGAGACCTTTACGATCGATTCTCGTGTCCTTAACTAGTGCATTTTGCAGTGTTTAACGATGAGGGAAAGTACAAAAAAAAATTGTTTCAAGTTTAATGTTGTTTAGGATTTTCAAAGTATCACGTACTGTTTTCCACATATTGCTACAATTTGACATACGAGAAGTAATCCTTTTAAAGAAATAAATATTATAATTTAATTCTACTCGACTTAAACTTGTATCACTTGTACACATCATGGTACGAAAATGTTTCGTACTATAATGCCGAAAGAAGAACAGCAGGTATGCGCATAAAGAAACATCAGACAATGGATATGCTAATCTCCTACCCAATTTCATAAACGTAACATATATAACGCAAAGTAATCGTCATACTTTGCACAGACCCGCCAAGCATTCTGCATGCATTGTAGAATCTGTGCACTTTGAATTGCAATTAGGGCAAGTTCTTGTAAATTTAATCTACATTCTCATCTCTTAATGAGAATCCATGACTGTTTCAGGTATTCTGATAAAATATATAATAGCACACTAAATGTAGACTTCCAACTATAACAATAAACATGCATACAAATTTTATCAGAAACCGTAAAACAATCACATATGTAAACCAAATAAAATCAGAACCTAAACAAATAAACAAAATCCTATATTTCCTCACTTTCCCCAAATCTCAGCACTTTTTTCTCCCTATCGAGACTTCCTCCCAACGATATTCCACGCACGATCATGTCATTAGGGCGTACAAAGTACCCATGTTGTAAGACCTCGGCCGTTACCGCCTTGTTATCCGAGAATGGCCACCGTACCCACACCCCGTCGTCGCGCAAACAATCTCCACGATCGCTTTCATAAAGAACAAAACCGGGGGTCTGGCTATGCTCCGGGAATTCCCATCGACATTTTTATTCAGTCCGTAATAGGTTCTCGCGCATATCTCTGAGCGCGATGGGGCTACGATGATCGGAAGCGTGGATCGAAAGGAGTCCAGAACAGAGAGGGTAGGGGGCGTGAAAATGTATGGAGGGGCAGGAAACGGGTCGAGTCGTCGAATGTCCCCCCGTCGAAAAAGGACGTGAATTTATTGCACGCCGAAACGCGGGGGCGACGGAAGAGATGGGTGGCGGGCGGAGGAACGTGAATCAGGAAAGCAATCGGGGACGGAAGTCGAACGAAGGGTGGCCAGAGGGGCGTGTCGGTGTGTCGCTTATTATACTTTCTTATTATTTATCGACCCCCATAAATAACGACGCCGATGGAGGTTGCCTAGCTCCGGTAGAGATTTACGGAGGTCTCGAATTAGTGTCATCCACCGTGGTATTTTTCACAGGCGTATTAATCCGCGTGCACTTACATTGTCGCAAACCCTTCCGTCGTTCTTCGAGGGGAGCGGCAGGGGCCGTGAGAATCCATTAGCGCCGATCGCTTCCCTGAATTCGATTCTCTTCGTAGCAGGCGAGGTAAAACGGCGAAGTAACGCGAAAGGAAGCCGTCCAGATGATCACCCGCGGCTTATAGGATGCTTCCAAACGCGATAACTATCCCGAGCGGCCGGGATTATGATGGCGTTATTTGGAAAGGCTTTGGCCTTTCTTGCCGACGAGGGTCGCTGACACGATTGCGATTCTTGTTCCGTGAAATTTCAGACGATATTGGCGCGTATAGTTCGTTTGAATTCATTACTACGGGAGTTCTTGGATGGAGGGGTTGTTCTACAAAAAAATTAATACGTTCGCTATGAAAGTCCCGAAGAGAGTGGTTGTCAGAAACATCCGGTCTGTGGTAATTGTTCGGAATTGAGTTTTAGATCAATAGTTGCTTGAATTTAAGTAACAGAGACTTTTTTAGCCTCTTTTCTGACCAACTTATTCGAATAAATATTTAAACGTTACGAAAATAATAAAATTCTGAAGCTGGGCATCGCAAATTTGTATCGTTAGAGCTAAAATAAAAATTAAAATAAAAAGTATAAAATAAAAAGATTTTCATAATTCCTTCGTAACCAGAAATAGAATTTGAAGTGATGTGAATTCAGCGGTTGCGGATGTGTTACAATTCTTTCGAACACATGCCCTCTATTCTCTAGTCTATAAATATTCTGTTAAACTCTAGAGAGCTCAGCAAGTTTGGACTTCATAATTCCTTTTTTAATTCAATTCTTTTAAAACAGACACACGATAAATTCAGGCAACGCTTTCGATTCACCTCACTGGTTCTTCAGACTATAAATAAGACCGTCGATCCCTTATATCGTTGTTGCCAGCCCCGGAATTAAAGAGCTTATTTACCGGCACTTTTCATCAGAACCCATTCACCCTCGCCTGTGGAACGAAACAGGCGCATTCGAGAGATCGATGCCACGAGCCTGGTTGTTCCCAAGGCTTTCAATTTGTTTTTCAAGATTCAATCGGCCCGGCTGAAATTGGACGACGATTCTTTTTTGAAGCTTCATACATTACTAATGATGGCCATTTAGTTTACCCATGCTCGCGCCCTCGCAGCACCCTACGGTTATTCTGAAACTTAGGTCATTCCGCGTAGCTGGAATAAATGGCGCCTTCAACGTTGATTTAATACGACCCTGCTATTATGCTCGCGGGCCAAGGAGGAAGCGTGGAGTAAATCTATCGGCGGGAATTATCCTCGGTCGAATTTGAATTCGCTGTTACTTTCCCCTCCCGCGATGAAATATTATCCGCCCCGGTTGGCGTTTTGCGTCACATTCGAAGGTGGTCTTTAGTAATTGCGCGTTGGAGAAGCTTACTCCGGTATTAAAATGCCAGAGATACGGCACTGGCAAAAATAGATTGCTTTGTGTTCCCCGTTGCTATTACAATTAAATGAGAAAGTAGACTTCACGGATGCGGAGTCCTGACGAGTGCTCAACCAGGAATTAAAATGTGAACGACGATTTTCATAAGAGTTTGTTGCCTCCCTGTCGGAGTTGAATTATATTGTAAAATCAACGTAAATTTTACGAATACTCAAACGAACTTTGAGAGATGATTTCGTATGAAAGTATTGTTTATTGAAGTTTGAATTATCGGTAATTACTTTTACTTCTACTATTGCCGTATCGAGTTTATGAATTTCAAATGGGTCGAAATGAGTTGGACGTTTCTTTGTGATTTCGTTCTGGAATACTCGATAACATTGCAACTGCAATTATCCATCTTCATCTACAATAACTGTGCGATTTCCTTTATCCCGAGTAATTATAATATATACGTATTTTTTAAGTATCTCATTATTTTAATACTATCGGGTTGTCCAGAAAGTTCCAAAAGCACACTTGAATTTTGATTTATGTATATTTATTGAATTATATAAGTACCATTTTATTCCATAATCTTTCCACCTATTAAGGGATGTACATTATTACATGATTTCAACCATTTCAATATATTCGGACACAGTATGCGGCTTTGAAAAAGGAAAGGTTTCTCCCTTAAAGTGGAAAACCAGTTGGCAAACTTCTAAGGCTTGTTTTCATTGAAACAGATTCAGTTTCAAAAACTTTGCGATTTCTATTCCCCGAAACACGACGGTATAAGATCAATCTTCTTTCAATTCGCGAAGACGTAACCCTAGGTGTCGGACAGTATTCGTGAAACCTTAGATCGACAGAAGTGCAACTGATTTACACGCAGGAGGACCACGGCCGGGGAAAAGCACCGATCGAGCAGATTTTCTTCGGCATCGCGGACACTCGTCGCGACCGCAGACTGCTGGAACGACGACGCGATAAAACGAGAACGAGCTTTGTATTGGAAATCGCGTAAATTCCCTCGTAAAATTGCGGGAGTGCGGCGCCCAACGAGGTCGGGGAGCTAAAGTAACGACGAATCCCAGGGACAGAAACGGCAGGTAAAAGAGTGCCAGGATAGTTTTTACAAGAACATATGTCGACACCCTATAAATTCCGAGGCGTATCTGGCAATCGAGTACCAACGTGGTAACGTAGCCATCGATCCGAGGGACGATATCCTTTTTTATCGTCGTGGCCCGCGTAAAAGGGAACATGAATTTCATATTCTGCTAGGTAGACATACTCCAGCTCGAAGAGCAGGCTGATTTGGGTCCTCTACACGAACGACCTGGACCTAACTCTGCTGTTTAAAGTCTTTTACGTTTCGCGAGAGTAAACGTATAGTCGTAGGGCAAACGTAGAGTTCTATATTCGTGAAAATAAATCAGTGAAATAATTTTCGAGTTATATAATTTTATGTTTCCTATTTGAATGGAAAGTATTTTGCATCTATTTTTTATTTGACTCAAACAGAATATTACTTATCTCTGTCTTACTAAAGGAACATTTTCTTGGGGGATTTACCTTTGTTCCAGGTTAATCAACTTTTTTCCGTCACTGTCGAGCAGAATCGGTGCGCTTTTTCAGAACTCATTTTCTAGATTAAAAATCATCCCTTATTGAAACTATTTTGAAACAACACAACGTGTAATTTACGCTGAATTTCTCTAGCACCCCCCGCCAGGATTGGAATTTTAAGGGAGTGTAGGTGGGAGAGAATCACCGTAGGAATTCGCATACGCGCGCCGAGTCCCCGTGAGATTTTTCAATTCCACGGTGAACGGAATGTCGATTTGAGAGGACACTTGGTCGCAGAATAGACTTCCCCTCTATGAGGAGCTTTCAGCCGAGTTTCAATATACGCTGTTCGCGATACAAAGTTCATTCCCCTCCCTGGCGTTGGTTCGTATCGGCATCGTTCCGAGGTCTCCTGTGGGACCTGGCGCAGCGTCAAGGCCACGACGAGAAAATCCGTTTGACGTGACTTTCCGGCAATAAATTCCTTGAACGTGTTTCCGATCGCGACGCGCGGAAACACTTCTCCCCTTCCTCCACCGCTACTGGATCGCTACGGCCTGGAAAACGAACCCCATCAACGCTGGAAATCCGATTTTTCGTTTTATCTCCGGTCGACGGTACAGCGTTAAAGCTTGATATGCGGCGTTTCTCGGCTGGTCATGAACGACCCTTGAATTATTCGCGTGGTCTGTCTTTTAATTTTGATGGTCCGCGAGCTTCGAAGGTCGTCGATCGATCGAATCCGGTCGAACCCGATCGAACAGTCGATTACAACGAGAGGTAGGAGCTTAGTCGGATCAGTGGAGTCTCCTCATTCATTGGTTTATGTGATTCACTCGCTGATAGATCGTGGTACTGTGGAGAAATGTTTTCTGAATTAGGAGTGACAATTTTTGTTAGGAGTAAGAAAAGATTTCGCGTGCAACTTTCGTCGAGCCTATTCCTTTTAAGCGAAATCCTGGATCCGCTTCACGGTTTTTACCACGACGCGAAAACCCGACGCAAATTTGTTGGTGCACGTGTTATTCGCAGCCTTCCAATTAAAAACGCGAAATACGATGACGGCTCGTGTTTAATGATCGCGTTCGATAATTCTCAGTTTCTCTCATTCTTTATTTTAAGTCCCAATATATTTGAATTTTACCTAGGAAAATATAATTTTATTCTGAAAATTCTCGAAATACGATTATAATTCGAATGTCAAATATCCAAAGGGAACAGAATTAAATCTCTGTGACTTTAATCTAAACAAATACAACGTTGTTTTATTTAAAAATTCTCGAAATTCAGTAAAACATCCAACGGAAGCTCGATTCAATTTTCATGAATTGAATTTAAGCGAGCACAACGTTATTTTATAATATTTGAAATATTCTCGGAATTCGTAAATAATTCATGAGTAAAATGTCCAGAGGAAACACAATCATGAGTCCCTGTACCAATACCAAGAGCAACGGCGTTCTTCTGTTGCTCCATCCGAGGAAGTTTACGAGAATCTCCCGGTTACCGTAGGTTTGCTACGGCAGAAAGTTGAAGTGTGCTCGTAATCCTTCTGGAAAGATTATCCTTGGGCCGTATGGCGTTCCTTTGTTATGCATGGAACGAGGACACTCAGTGGACGACGCTAAAGCGGCCCTATTTCTTGACAATCGCCTCCTCTTCCTGTATCTCGTCCTTAAGGTTTGCCTTCTTCCTACCTCGAAGAGGTCTTTCCCCCATCGTCCTATATTCTACAGCCGCCATTTCCGCATTCCTGCAGTCTTCCAGGGGAAAATGGTGATAAGAAGGACGTGTACATTTGGGGACGATGAGTGCGCTGCTCCCTTCGAAACTCGGATTTTCATTCGAACGGGTCTCGCTTCTTTTCTCTGGCAGTACATACTTTGATCTATAGGATGGGAGCTAAAGCACCTGTAGCCTTTCACTTAATAATACAATAAAAACATTCGTAAAAACATTCGTAAGTTAATAAAATAGGATAGTGGACATGTTTGAAGACGAATTGCGCAATTCGTCTGGGGTATACGTGGTGTGCATTAATAGGTTTTCACCAAGGGCTTTTAACGATCGAAGGATCTCATAAAATCGGGAATTAAAAGGTGCCAGAGTGCAAGAAGGCCAGGCATTTAAATGGATTCAATTTGGAATGGAGCCAACCTGGGTTGTGTGCGTCAGTGCCAACCGACGAAGGATAGACGCTCGTAAAGGTTGCAACTCGGTTCGTTGAACAAATTAATAGCAATCCTGAGGAATCGAGCGACTATTAGAATGCTCGAATACGATTTCCTTGAATGATCGCGAGTGCCTGACTCCCCGACGACGTTCCTCGAATCTTCGAGGATTCTCGAGCGCCCCGAATCCATTCTAAAGTTTCGCTGAATGGACATTTATGGACAGCCGTTGCGAGAACTTATTATCGTCGCTATTACTACTATCAGCTTTTGATCCATTGTGCAGTACCAAGATGCTTGGAAATCCGATTACTAAGGAACTATAGCATTGTTAATTACAGAAGGTGTTGGAACAAGATGGCTTTGGAATTGTAAAGAATTGTCTGCTTGTACATGCACAATCACTTGAAACTTTGAGATCACCTATATTTTCTGTACAGAATTAGACTGTTGTTACAATAATCATTATAAGGTTTGCTTGGTTGTTTGAGGGAATATATGGATCGCAGTCTTCCAAGCATGAAGAAGTCACAAGAAAAGCAAGATCAACAAAATTAAAAAATGTACATAATTATTATAAAAGTATTTGTAAAAGAGGATCGGAATTTCCGGTTGGAAATGTTCTGAACTTTATGCTCAGAGTTTTCAATATTTCAAATTCAAAGATATAGTTACACATACATCTGCCCAAAATTAATATAGCAGTTTGGTGATGTTAGATACAAAAATTGATCTTTTTTGTTCATAGTGATTTTCAATCTCAAAACGTACATAATCACATTTCGTTTGGTGCTGGCATTATATTATCATTTTCTATGACTTATCGATGCCACTTCGAAGTTGCTTCGTTACAGGTTATTGAATTCGTATTTTTCGTCAACTATGAACACACGAAGGCTCGTGAAAAATGTGAAAAGTTCCTATTCGATGAACCACATCGAGTACAGGCATGTTTCACATGAAACAAATTTTCCTAAAATCAATAGATGGTAACTCACTTCGAATGGTAATTGTTATCTTCTCATCCACCATTACTGAATTATATTATTAAATAGAATCGAGGTTAAGCAATCAGGTTCTGATTACACTTTCTCTGTTGCTGTAGGTAGAACCATTTTATTTAATGACCGTTCCAGATCCCGTAGTCGGAATTTCTTATTTGAAGTTCATTTCCGGCGCTGTAGGTGGAATTTTTTAATTTGAATTTCACCTTTGATGCTGTAGGGTGAAATTATCGTTGACATTAAAATATTTTGCTGGTTATTCGACTAATGGTACTTTGAAGAGGAATGGTATCTTGACGTAAACCACAGTAAACACGAGGAACCTTTCACAAACCTGTTCACGCTTTCAACCCACCAAAAACGATATCTCTCGAATTACCAACAGAATGGAAGCTTATTCAAACTCCGTCATCTATTATTCTATTAATCATACTAACAAGATTAACTTTTAGTATTCGACGTTAATTGACACTTTCCGTGCAAACAAACAGCGCCAAACACGCCCACATTAGGACAATCCACCGTTGCACCGTACGCGCCAAACACCATCGATTTTTCCGCCGCGTCGCCTAATTCCCCGAACAAGCTTAAATTACTTTTTCTGTAGGGGCGGATAGTGGGGAGAGAGACTAATTTCAATCGGTCGAAATTAACCAACTGTTCAAAAACTAATTTCGTTCGCAAACATAGCGTTCCAAGTGCCTCGAACGCCCAGCGAATCACGAGGAACGCCATTGTGCGGTGTATACCGCGTGTGCAGCCTGTCGGCCTATTCATCGCGTTATACTACTCCACTCCCATTGAAACGTATCCAGCACGGAACAGCGCGAGAAAACATCGGTCCAATTTTCAGAAAACCTCTCACCCGACAATATGCCTGTAGCCATCGAGACAGTTAATGAGGCCGGAAATAAGAGACGGGCAAATTACGAGAGGTCGTCGTCGTGTCGAGGCTATTGGCACGTATCGATTGTGCGGCCGATACGTCCGAGGTCGCTTTCTTCCCCCCCCCCCCCCCCCCCCCGACGCCGACGGCTTTATTGTACGGTTCACGGGGTTCCCACGTTGTGGGTAACGAGCTCGATGGGAAAAAAAATAGAAAAAAAAAAGAAGAGAGAAGAGTAGACGTCCCTTTTGCAACGAGCGAGTGTAATACCGGTGTAACGAGATCCGAATGCGCGACGAAGGGACTTTTCAGAGGTGCCAGAAGTCGATGGCGTTTTCGCGATTTTTCTCTCCGATGCTTTTTTTTTTACACGCCTCTGTTATTGGGACGCAGCTATTCCGATGCGATTGCCGGGAGTAATGCGGTTGACGGTTGATCAGTTTACTCGAGCAATGTTGTGGGTTGTCAGGTTTTCTCAATGGGAATGGATAATTGTGTATTTCAGGCTTAAATGGGTTTTTCTTTTTGTTCTTTTCGCGAGTATTCTGATTCTTTCTGTGCCTTTTTTATTAGGAACAAGTATTTTAATAGAGTCGTTGAATTAATATACTTGACACTTATGAATTTAATTACCATCTAACTACATTATTCCTTTATCTCTTAATTAACAGAATTTTTACTGGAAAATTTGTACTGCTGATGCATCCCGTAGCAAACAGATGTTTTAATTGTTCAGTAATTACTGTTATAATATTTTGATACTGCAACATTATTGTTGCGTTTCATTTGGGACTCGCTGGTTGAAGTAAGACTTAACCAGTAGATCTTAAATTATACAGTATGAATAGTATGAATGATCATCAATAACGAGTTACTTCATTGGTGCATAATTAGCCTGAATAGATTATTCAAACGATTAATAGCATCGCATGTAAGGCAGGATTTGATAGTTAAGCCCTCTGATGACATTTAGCAGATTCGGGATGAGACGCAGTAATATTGCTCTTTGCATCAAATCCTATTACCATTGTCAAATTGTAATTTGATTATGATAACAAACGAATTTCGTAATGCTTAAGTTCGGTAACGCCATTGTGCGTGAATTACGTTCTTGTAATTTTCAGACGCCTAAAAAAAGAAGACTTAACTAAAAAATGTTAATTTCAGAATTTCTTTCATTTCTGTGCAGTGGAACAACAAGCATTACAAAGAATTTTTATTAACTTCAGATTAGATTCTCTTTATCAGGAATTTTTTAACCATTAATTAACTTCAATAGTTGGAATAAGAGATGAGATCGTAATTCTGTGCAGCTTGAATTTTAATTTTCTCTTAAATTAAGCTCCTCAAAGAGTTAAGCTTCATCGGTAAGAAAAATGACAAGAATAAAAGTCTTCATAACGCTGGCGACTAGAAGTTAAATGAGGGTACGAAAAAAAGGCTAATCACTATCATCGCGCTGATTTCGAGAAAGGGTTGAACACAGTTCAGGGGACCTTGGAATTTAATTGAGACGAGCCACTAGCTTAACAACATTTTAGTGCATAAACTCACGCTCACTGCCTCATGTTCATCATCCCAGATTTATGACACTCGATTACGTCGGAGCCTGAAGCAATTTGCTCGTCATTTGTGCGACCAATCTCGCGAGGAAAAGACCCAACAAATGACAAAAATGATGGAAGCAGCCTGTGATAACCAGGATCCAGTGTCTTCTAATGTAACAATGATCTCGCGGGACTGGAACGCGAAATGAAACCGAGAAGGTCGTTTGGCCGTTATTTTCGTCGACGCAGTTACCCGGATAATTTGCATCTTTTTCTGCTCGTCTTTCCCGAGTCATGGTTCTTTTCATCGTCGAAGGAACGACCTGGACCGAGGGATGGAGAACGAGACGGGGGTGGAAAGGAGACAGCGCTGTAGCAAATTTCCTGGCGATTCTTATCACGGACAGAAGGGGTAGGTGCATTCGTCGTTTGTCGTGGACAAGGGAAGACGACGTCGTTTTCTTTCGCCAGGACGTACCTTTAACTCGCTCCCTTACCTTTGAGCGAAGACAAACGGTTTTCGTTGCTCGCCTCAGTTTTTTCGGACGCGGTCGCAGCGATGCGGGTAATTTTTCTTGCTTCCTGGCGTCGCCAGTGGTCCTCGTGTAATTGCCGGTGCGCGAATTGCATCCTCTTCGAGACTGTACAACTGGTTAAAAACAACTTCGTTTAACGCATCGGAGGGCGTACGTTGATTATCAACATTCCTGAAATTCGATATTTGGGTTTTAGTTTGGGGTAGAGATATCACGTAGTTCAAATTGATTGCAATTACTCAAGGGGTAAGTTTATAGCCTTTTGAGTCACGAATTATTGCAGAAGAAAATCGTACATTTCCTTTTTATAACAACAAATTTAATATCACTGTACTCTTTAAGTTTGCCTGGCAGTAAATGGGTTAAAAGAAGAGTTTAGCTTTCATGTATACAAAATATATTAACACTAGAATTATTTAATATCAATGCATACCTTTTATGTATGCTATTATATTTGAACCGTGAAATCGATTGAATTGGTGGAAATAATTATTGCAAAGGTAAAATTACGGTTATATCGGTTGGTAATATCAGAAGGGGAATATAGCTTTATATATATCATAACAGAGCAATGCATTTTACACTTTTATTTTTGTTTACACGCCAGATGAACGCTGCTTGCATGATGAGTTCACATCTGAATTTCATTCGATATTCCAGTTGGGTTTCCGGTATAGTCGTCGCGTGGGACTGATTTAAAATTGAATCGAAGTCAATGTTCATTCAATCCGTAATACGGTTGTCGGCACATTATTTTGCCAGCGCGAGTCTCGCGGAGGACTGTCAAGCCAGCAACGCGATCACCCTCCTCGTTGCCGTCCAAAATTTCAGCATCGAGGGTGCGTCAAGCCACACCATCCATTTCACGAACGTCGAGGAATGACATATTCTCAGGTTCCCATTGGGACCGAGGTCACACGAGGCGACACACGCGACACATGTCACGTGCACGTACGCGCGTCAACCGAGGCGTCAACTGCCGGATAAAACCATTTGTCAAATCTCCTTCCAGGGAGTGCTCGTAGATATTCGACGCGAATCCTAAGAATTTCTTCGTAAATCTTCGACATTAGCCGACGGGAACGAAAATATCATCGACCGGGGACGGCTCCTCGGGAAACCACCCCTGAGACAAGCGAACTGCTGGTAGGATTCTTTCTCGTCATTAAGGGCGCCCTTTCTCTGTCTGGGTAGAAAAATACATTTTTTGTTCTGATATTCTTGTTTCTTAAGGTCTTTATGCAACTGTTTATGTTATGGAAACGTTGTTTCTCGAATATTATAAAGCGACAGTTGAAAAATTGTCGACACTATCGTTAAATGTTCTTATTTGTGCACATGAACTACACTATTAGAATTTTTGTTTATTCTGTTCATACTAATTTTAGTCCAAGTTAAGCCTAAAAAGTAAATTACATTGGTACGAGAAAAAAAATAATTCAGGTCTGAAAAGGTTAACATTATTGATATGTATAAAATACACTCCCAGCTGTAGCCTACAGTAAATTATTTTTGATAATTCAGACATTACTATTTTTTAGGAGGTCATTCAATAATAATATGCACCTTCAGTAGTATTTCTGGCTTTCTCTGCACAAACAGCTTTGTATCGAGGTAATCGAGTGGATAAATGTAAATGAATTTGTCCACGGTGTATTTATTATGAAACAACAATAACGAGGTGCATAGAAATTAATGCTAAAGCTTTGTAATTATGCTAGCCACGCTCTATTAATCCGGGTTATGAATTCACCCCCAAAAAGTGATCTGCAATGCGTACTGGCCGCACTCGAGAACTCTTCACTTCCACGTACACCCACACAACCCCTCGTTGAGTACCGTGACGCACGCAAGCATTTACGAGCTACGTATTTCTAAATATGGTGTTTGCGTTTTGCACTCGTGGCACTTCCACTTCCACAACAAATGCATTTGTTAACTTTCAATTTCGTCATCTTACGAAACTAGTGAGGATCGAGTAAATAAATCAATTTGCAGTACGATCATAGCTTAATTCTGGTAGGTTTTATATGTTTCAATACCAATATTGAATCATCTTCAGCTACAGTCAACTCGAATAATTTTAAAAGAACCCGGATATAAATTCACCTATAAAACAATTTTACTGAAATGTCTTCCCTTTGGTACAAAAATTATCTAATTCCACTAGAAATTACTAAGCGTAATCGACATTCATAAATTGTTAAGCGGAAAAAGAAGATTCAATACGAGAATATAAACGCGTAACGCTCGATAAAATGAAACCATTCTCTTACTGCCAACAGCTTTATCCGCAGTCGTTAATTTTCTACGACGTCAAAAGTTTGCCGGTTAGGTGCGGTTAAATTCACCGTTGGCGGCAGCTGGAGTCGAGACAGAAAAAAGTAGTCGATTCGTGTAAAAATCGTCCGGCTATGCGTATCAGACGATGCTTTCGCTCGGGAACGTGGTAGCCAACCGCGAGAAACATCTGGTCATAATGTTCCGTTCGAGAACACGCTACGAGTGTTTCCAACGGCGTTGTTGAACGAGAAGAATCAGAGTGGAAAGCGATCGGGAACGGGGCGCAGGGCGGAAACGTGGATGGGAACATGCTGAACGCGCTAATTGCAAAAACTGCCTGCAGCGTCGTCCGTCGCTGTCCTTCGGCTCGTTCTTCGTGGAAGAAAGAAACGCGGAGGCACGTGAAACACGGCGTTCGGTCAGCTTGCTGGAAACTTTCCACATTCTTCGTTCACGTGCCAACGGGAACTTTTCGTTTAATTAATTTTTGCGCCGCTCCTCGAACAACGCGTCTTCACGCCAAAATTCGCCGTTCGTGTTTTTCTATAGTCTGGCAACTGCTGAATTACAGGAATACGGAGTGTTTCTTCTTGGAATTTATTCGTGTTTAGGATTGGTAGAAGGTTAGACGAACGAGGCATTGATATTATTAGATTATGAGTTCCTGTACAAATTTTCAGTAACTCTTACAGCGTCTAACATCTCAAATATTAACCCTTTGTACTGTGAGCACTTTTGCTACATGCAGGCAGTCAACTCCAAGTCTATTTTTCTTAGATTTCTGAGTTATTGAATCGCCACGAAAAAACTCTTTGCCAGCTGTGTACTGTTTACGACTCAGATCTTCGGGATCTCCAGATCTTCAGAAAGTGTCATCCATCGGTCGAAGCACTGTCTGGGTTAGTAGACACAGACGACACTAGAGTCCCAATTCGCTAGTACCTTCTCGCATCTGTACATCTGAGCTCACAGCTCTTTGATTCTCGTGCAACGTTAGAGTCTGGATCATTGTACTGTACTCCTCAGTCACACATGATACTCGTCTTGTTGCACTCAACGCCTTCACGTACATTCCAATAATCCATTCTGACGTACACTTGGGACCGATACTCTAAGCCAAGTATCTACTCGATCTCCAAGCTTTGTAGCAAACACTTGTCATTCATACTTGATGTTAAAGCTTGCGTTAATCCATCAAGCACCTATGCCCTATTTATAGAACACGCAGAAAACTATTTTATGCTGTTATTAAAATTTATCTTTACATCGTGTCATTTTTCAGGTGTAAAGTGAAGTCCTAGATGATGGACACTAATTTTACAGTATTATTTTTCATGATACCTTTTTTGTTCTTGAAATATTGTCTTTGGGAATAATTTAATTGAATATTTTAGTTGGGAATGTCCCTAGATTGTAGTCAATGAAACTAATTCTTTTTATGTTAGTGAAGAGTTTTACTAAAAAATTATTTCTAACAGCTTACCGGTATTATGTTTGTCATTTTTAAATTATTAGATGTTTCTAGAAGCCAGGGTCCTGTTTATACACCTACATGTTTAAATTAAAGGAAATGAATGTTCTATTATAATTTTTATATAAACAGTTTTTTAATTGAATTATTATGAGTTATTTTAAGAAGTTAATACTTACAACATGATATCTCTAGCGAGTTTAATCGCTGTTCGAATTAATGATGCCTAATAACTTCGCAGACTGTGTATTAGTATTACTATACCGTGGTGCCTCATTGCATCTCTACGGATACGAAGCTTGATTGTTTCGGTATAAATATGGAGCTTGATTGCTCCAGAACGAATGTATGAAGGTCTCGTGATTTGCAGGCGAACATGAAACTTAATGGCTTCTATTGAACTGTTATGTGGGACTATTGTTGACGAAGTGAAAAAGGTTTTGCTCGTTCAGTGGAGATCGGGTTCTCCTTTCCTTTCAACCCTTTTTTAAGCATCCCAGAGAGAGGAGTAACAGATCCAGAAAAGATTTGATTGGCTTTTTAGTTTCTGGACAGCTCATTCTAAAATTTCGCGAATATGCTTGAGTCAAACAAAATTTGTATAATTCTTCTATTTTATCCCGTAGAAGTCGTCATAGTGAAATTCGGAAAATGTACAACGTTGACATTCGTCCTCTCTGGAGATAGCAACTTAAAAAACATTGAACACCCATATTCCATTCTTCCGCAACGTTCAACTTCGTCATCTCCCTATATAAATTCCGGAACCTGATAAAGTCGCTCCAGAATCACTGCTGAAACATTCTTCGTCCGCACGTTGGTCGAATTTCCATCGGACATTTCAGCGGACCAGTGGAAAATTAAAAAATTTTTCCAGCGTCGCGGTGTTATACGATCCGCGGGCGTACCTGAAAAAAAGAAAACCGCTACGTGTCCCACCGAATGGTTCTCTCTTTCGCTGAAACGCCGGCTGCGCTTTATCTTTACGACACTGGCTACGCGTGCCATTTCCGCCGTTCGCCAAGTTTTTCCCACCAACGAGACAAACGCATTGCAGAACGCTCGAACGACTCACTTTCGCGTATCAGCTCCCGACGATAAATGTTATTCGCCTACTCGCCACGTGCTTCCGTAATCCACGGGCGAGGATATTCACCGTCGAGGCGGAAAAATCACGCATGATTTCTAACAGGTCACGGCAGGCTGATTCGTGAATTGGTAAAACGTTTTATTAACGCTTCGTCGGGAAACTGATCGGTTTTTGTTCCGTTTTTTTTTTGGCCGTGGTCGCGTAAACCGTTTCGAAAGCCACAAACTGCGAATTTCAATTATTTGCTATGGTTTTAGAATGTTTCTTTTTGAAATACAGTTTCGTTTTTGGGTTACACGTATATATGTAGAACTAACATGTTCCCTTGTCGAGCGTGACGAGTAGCCTGGATTTGAAATAACAATTTCGTGGTTCGTTATTTGTGATCGAAAGATTTGTTTATGGAGTTTTCTTTATAAAGTGTGTTGTTTGCGAAAACTTGTGTTTTGGAGAGTATCTTGAAATAGAGGTGCTAGGGGAGGTTAGTAATATGTATCAATTCGAATTGGAAAATTACGGTGAAATATGAAATTATTTAATTCAACTCTCGGCTGTTAATTGATGGCTTATTCGATAAGCATTTCTCTGTTTGTGTACTATCATCGATATGGATCTTCTGTCATAATTAAATTCATTATCAGAAACGGTTGCGTTATCCCTATTCATCATGTGTTTGAATTTATTAGAGGGATTGTATAACCTCAAATGTGTATTCACCTTTAGTTATTATTCATTTTACCTTCGACATCTGTTACAGGTTAGATATTTTTAAGGTTGTAGCATTATTTCACTACTTGGACTACTGGAAGTAAAGCTGAGGTAAAATTACTATCTCTCCGTGTAAGGACAGGTTACATTTCCTAATAAAACCACGCTCCGAAAGGGAAAAAAATAATCGTGGATGTGTAAGTAGAAAACGCGAGCGTGAAATATATTCCACGATTAAATGATACGTTTGCAAATAACAGGGATAAGGTGGTCGATATTTCACCCAGGCCGTCATCTTCCTCGGGAAAACGTCTGATCAATTACACGGTTCATTCTACTTGAGAGTGATTGCAGGTTCTACCTTCGCCTCTAATATACGACCAATTACACACACTCTCTCTCTACTTGTACCTTTTGTTACCCGCAATATGATTGAACTACGAACTGTGTAGTCTTACACTCTAATTTCTTGGCGGGAATTTCATATCACTTCATCAGGAAATTATTTCCCGAACAAGAGTGGCACGGGAACGAGGAGAACTCGGTTCCTTTTTGTTTCGCTTAATTACCAAGTTAATTAAATTTTGTGCAAAACAGCACCCAGTTAAGGAGGCCGATAACTAAACGCTGTTTGGTTGGTTGCAGCGTTTAAAAATGATTAAATGTTGTACCGTAGTGTTGTAAAATGGGGATTGAATCGTGTACGTTTGAGAGTGTATTAATTTGAAACTTTAGAGTTTGCATATTGTAATATTTATGCAGTGTCTCCTCGACTATTTTTAATAAATATTTTGCTTTCATTTTTGGAGCCTTACTGGGCAAAACATATTTCACATTGTATTCTGCCTCTTAATAATTTTAATGAAATTAAATTTTTCTAATAACTTTAATTAAATTGGCCAGGATAGCAATAAAGATTTTTCACTCGATGTCTTATTGAACTTGTAAATCTAAAAAAATTACTTTAGAAGGCCCCAAGTAATTTTGTGTTAATTAATGATAGAGTATGTCAACTGCCTAAACTCATTGTATATGACCCTGCATTACGCTATATTTTTTACACTGGAGTTCCATTGAACGTAAAGCAGGATTCAAGGTATTAACAATGAGGCAGGATCGTCAATTTCGTTTTCACATTCACGCAGACGCGTAGTAAAAGTTTCATGAGCCAGACAGCCGTGCCATACGACACTCTTTGGGGGATTTAAGCAGTGATCGATGAAATCGTTGCATTTCGCAGCAATTCGCTGCAGCCTCGCCAGTGGTTACGAACGACCGCACGCGTCACTCGTTCGGACACGTTGGAGCATAGCGAAGCGCGAGCGAGCGTGGCCCCAATTAATTTGCAATCGATTATACGGACTGCGTTTTAACGTCACGTAACAAGCAATTCGTATCTGCCGCTGGTTATATTTGCGCATTATATTTTGTTGTCAAAATATCCAAGAAAATTATCGCGCCTCTAACGTAACCCACACTGATTACAAGGAGAGGAAATTACACTGTGTTCTTATAAAAGAAGAAATATAATCAATGTCTATTTAGGAGAAAAGAAATGAAAATTAATACAATGAAATTCAATTTTAATTGGACATTAACGTGTATTATTTGTGAGTAGCAGTTGTGAGTTAGATATAAGACGTTCCCTTAACTCTTTGAATTTGTCTAAATTAAATGATAGGTTTGATGTTTCCAAATAAATTTTTCATTATATATATATACACACAAGTAGAATAGAATATATATATATATATATATATATATATATATATATATATATATATATATATATATATATA